>NC_084663.1:6388180-6691210 GCF_028389875.1 Rhea pennata
AGATTATATTACATATTATGATAATATATAATTGTACATCATATTATAATAATGTAAAAGTATATATTGCATATAATATAATATTATAATATAAGTCTTAAATAAGAGTATATATTTTGATACGTATAATATAATACAATATTATAATATAATCCTTAATATAATCTTGTGCAGAACTGGAAAACAGCAAAACTATAGCCTTTCTATATAAATGTCCCATAATGATAGGGTGCACTAAAGAAAAAAAAAATCTCTACGTTAAAGTAATAAAATCATAATTTGTTAAAATCTTATCTTCTTTTACTATTTTTTCTGTATTTAATGTACAATCAGAACTGAGTGAAAACTTAACCTGAACCAGGTAGTGTCATTTCCTGATTTTTAATCAGTAATAGAAAATTTTTGCATGTATTTTCTGGTGCTGCAATGGAACACTTAAATCTCTTATGAAGCTGTGTCTGTCCGCTCTTGTTTGCATGAAATATTTGTGGTCCTACGATGAGTCACAAACCTCAGAACTTTAATTTGAAACACATGCTTCCTAATAGCCTCTCTTTAATAATGTATCTGTGTTCCTAATCAATGTGAGTGAAATGTTTTCATAATTTAATAATAAAGTGGGTACATCCAGAATTTCGAACAGGTGAGGATAAATCATGTTTGCCTGTGAATAACAGCTTTTATCATTTACTCAGTGGGATCATAATGTATTCTTTCAATCTGCGCCAAAGGTAGTAGCAGGAAGCTATTTTATAGATTTCTTGGTAATCTGAACTGATGCTATACCTGTTACAGGACACTTCCAATAAGATAGAAACACAGCAGGATAAAGAAAGATACAAATGGTGTTTCTATACCAGTCAATAAAAGCATGACTCCGTAGTAACAGAAAATTTGTTCATGAATTGTGAAGTACCAGTGGCTCAGTTGGTACGGTATTAAAATAATTCGTGTCCATTGTAACTTTTTCTTACAATTGTGCCTTTAATTCGGTGTCTCATTTTCATTCTCAATGAGAAAAAGTAGTTTGAGTACATGTATGGACCGTATCATTAAAGCAGTTTGTTCAAATGACTTTTGTTTTGTAGATCATTCTCTGTAAGAAGAGGAAAGTCTGGCACATTTGCACATATTAACTTGCTTGTAATGATTCATTTCACAGTGTGGAAGTTATATTTCAGCGATGCAAAACTTGCTTTCTCTGAGATCCCAGGCTACTTAAGCAAAGCCAGAAAACTACTTCTAAAAGCTATAAAAATATCCCAAGCTGATATCTCCAGTCTAATGCATGTAGGAAGGCACTTTTCTCCTTTTTGCTGAAACTTTGCAGATTTCGGGAGTACTCCCAGCAGGTATAAAAGCTGCCAGTTGGGATCAGTTGACAGGACAGAGTACATAATTTGAAAAAGTATATTGCAGGTATCAAAGTGTAGTCACACCATTTATATTGGGAGTTATTTCAGGCCGAGTCGAAATTATTCTGCTTTCTAATTACGGTGCATAAGTTGTGCTTCTCATCTGTGTGCATCTTGCATTGATTTTAAATGACAAAATGAAAATTAAAGTCATTGAAGAGAAATAGAAGTATCATCTTGCATCTGAACTGTAACATCTATGGGTGGTTGGAGAAGACATTTAGAGCTGATACTTTCTCAGTTTTGATAAATAGTTGGTTTTGCACATTTAGCTGTCCAGACTTCATGTGCTTTCCTGTGGATTGTGCTTTTTTTTTTTTTTTTTTTTTTTTTTTTATGTCTAGAGAGACATTGCTCTGTTACATTTGTTTCACCACACATATACTTGTTAATTTTATTTTGGATAGGGAATTCTGATTTATATAAACAAGTTGTACTTTTAAAGCACACAATGCTAAGCACATTCAATCCATAAGGGACTGTTCTTTCTACCTTCCATGGGAAAAAAGAAATCATGAATCATATAAATTTTACATCTTAGATCTCATTTCCTCTCTAGAATATAAATCTTGTGCAAAGGAAATAGGAGCTCCATTATCTCTTAGAGATAAAACAGCTTCTAATATGGATAGTTTGCATTCCCTCTATCATGTTCCTGCGGGATAGGTTAATAAATAATGAACTAAATGTCATATTTTGAAGCTTCTTAGTTCATGGTGATGCAGCTTTCTCACATGTTTATTAAATTTCAATCTTCATTAGACAGGGTTAGTGGAGAAATTAGGTCCCTCTCATACTGCTTTAGTAATGCAGAGTTATAAAATAAAGAAAAAGCAGATAAATTTTTGCTTTATTATCATTTATGGTCTTTCCACGATGCTGTCTGTGACAGGACCTATGTGCCTATTACTAAATCAACTGAAAAACTTGTTGAAACGATTTTGGTGCAGTCCACTGTAAAAATTAAAAAAGGAAAAGATCTGAGATTACATTCTGCAGTTGAACAGTGACCAGCTTCAACAACTGTCAGATATACTTGGTAAAACTCTTTATTAAGGGTCTACTCAGTATAAATTACCCAGAGCCTTCAGGTCTGTTTGGGTCCCAGAGACAGGAAAGTCTGTGAATATTGGCTCTGTTGCCACCTCTGTTCATCTCTAAACTCAACTCAGTCATTGTAGTCATCTTTTTTAATTTAATATGGTATCTGGTGGCTAACTTAAATTCAGCTGGAAGGATTCATACTGATTTAATGTTTTCTTCTTGCCTTTCCAAGAAGCAGTCTAACAACCCAACACAAACTTAAGCTGTTTGGAAATACAGAAGTGATTTATGAAGTAGTATGTATTCCCCCCCACTGAACATCCTGCAGGTTGGTGAGTCTGAGACAAAAGGCTGATAGGCCAAGCAGAGCTTGGGTTTCTTGGCATCACCAAAACTGTGATGCCAGTAACTTGAGTGAGATCTGAGACTTTTCTGTCCAGCTCTCCAGGCTCTAATGCTACGCTTCACATATCTTTTCTCTACCCTCCAGGACTTTAAGGAAAGTCCTACCTCATGTGCCAGTTTCTTGGGGACTCTAGTTTGCAATTCATCTCCCCAGGGCTGCAAAAGACTTGATGGTCCTAATATAAAGGCCCAAAAAAAGAAAAAAAACAGAGAGAAAGAGAGAAACATCATAAAATAACAAGCCTTCCTTCATATAGACAGGACATAAGATGTATACTTCAGCTCAGTTGAAGGGACTAGTGGGTCATGGAATAATGGAATAATACAGGTTGGAAGGGACATCAGGAGGTCTCTAGTCCACACTCCTGCTCCAAGTAGGTTTAGCCATGACAGCAAAACAAGTTGCTCAGAAGTTTATCTCCTCAGGCCTTAGGGCTGAACAATGCAGCAAAGAAAGGCTGGTAAATGAGTATAATGATCTGAAAATGGATGTTATCACAACTAACAAAGGTGAGAAGCAAATCTCCAATTGAGGGACATTTGGTTATAATTGCTAATACACATCTCTAGTAGTACTAGCATATACAACCACATATAACAGGAGTAAGGAACTTGCTTGGCCAGGTTAAGTAACACATACATGGAAACTAGCTATATCTAATCTTATGAAATGGAAAAAGGCCTTTGGAAAACTAGCAAATTGAGATGATGCAACACTTTCCAATCAATTTTGGAGAAAATAATAATCATCTAGGAAGGAAAAGGAAAAAATACTATACTGATACGGTATTATAAGTGACAGGATAACTGATTATCTAGTGAAGAAAACTATATAATTTGGAATTTATTAAATAAAATAGATATGTTTAATTTACTAGATAAATAATATAACCCATACATCTAATTTGGAATTTGTTAAAATATTTCCTCTGGTACCATCTGGTAAATTATTACTCTTGTTGGAAAAAGTGGGAATTACTACAGAAAAAAAGTAAGAGAAGGAAGATAGAAGGAGACAAACTGGGTAATATAGTTAAGGAAGAAAGGGACTGGGAAGAGGTTACAGGCAGATCACAGGATTACTGCAGTGCTTGGGCACAGCTGCAAAAAAGTGTGTGACAGGAGAAGCGCTTTCGTTATTAGTGCCGTTTGCCACAGCTGCTGTTGAGACCTCATTGGGCAAACAGGGCAAAGCACTGGTCACTCTTACACAAGAAGCGTGCTCTCAGCCTCGGGCAGGCACAAGAAGAGGCTGCTCCGATGGTCACGGAAACAGGGCACCTCCTTCACCGAGGGCCACTAAGAGAGTTCGGCTTCTTTCGCCTTGCAAAACAGACTCGGGCAGGATGTGATTGCTCTCTATAAACTTATCAGGTGGGTAAACTTCAGGGAAAAGAACTACGTAAACTGTAGAACAATGTCGGCCCGAGAACAAATAGTTATAAATTGCCTGTGAATAATTTCAGGCTGGAAATTAGGGAAAAAAAATCTAATCATCGGGGAGTAAGGTCCTGAAACAGTCCTCCAATAAGATTAATAAAGGAAATGGGGAATCTAGTTGGTTTTAAAGGATATTTGACTCAGTGGCTCAGTAGAGTTTTCCTGTTTTATAAATAGATTAGATAGACAGACAGACAGATAGATAGGTGAGATTGATTCCACTGCTTTGTATCTACCTCTTTACTCACGAGTGTACTGTTTGAGTGGATGGTGATACAAGTTTAGGAGTCATCCCCAGTGGCCCTGGAACAGAATCAATAGTTTACCTTTTTTGTGTATTTTACATAAACTTGAAGGTAAAAGACAGTAGAAGATGAAAATAAATGGCACATTCGAAACAAGTGCCCGCTGTGCAAAGCCAAGCACAAAGAGAGCAAAGAAGACACTTGACATTCCCAAGAAAACATCCAACGTAAAAAGATGACAAAAGCCAACCATTAGTGGAATGTGAGGAAACAGTGAGGCCGTCTTGATCATCATGGTGATGTGCTTTGTTGGCACATAACATGCTTTTTGTGAACATTATATTAAAGGAGAGTTTGAGGGATAAAATGAGAAGGCTGAATATCTGTGTGAATCTACTTTAGAGCTTGTTCAGCAATGAAAGAGGAAGTGCAAAAGAAGGTACTCACAAGTCAGTGGTGGAATTGGAGTTGCATTCGTTCCCTAATCAAAGACAAAAGTCAACTTCTGGAATGAGAGAGGGACGATAGCCAGGCCAGTCTGCAGGTGATGGAGATGAAGAGTCACAAAAGTAGAGACAAAGGTTCCCATTTGACACAAGGGAGAACAGAAAACCAAGGAATGGATGCAAAGACAATAAATTAGTGACCAAAATGACAAAACCAAGTAATGATGTTTGCAGTAGCTTCAAAAAAATAGTATTACAAAAACAGAGATGCAGATGGGAGATCCAATTATCTTGGTAGTTAATGAAATCTATGCATTAGAAATGTTTGCAGAATCTAACTATAAAGCTTGAGCATAGCCTGAAAGTGAGACTCTAGTATGAGCATAATGCTCATATGGAGAATTTAGATCTATAAATTGTATAAGATGGGCCTCAGAGATGATTAGAGATGTGTAACACCCTTTGACTTTTCTTGAGAATCCCACTCTTTGAGGATTCATGTTGGGATTTTTTAGAATGTTCTCTTTTAAACCCACATCTAAAAATTCCCTTTAACAGAAGACATTTCAATGCTAGAGTAAGAACTTGCTTATTTTTCTTTCTTCTGCACTTTTGATGAAAATAGGTTAGTGTGAGGCATAGCATTTAATTTTTCACTTTGAATCTTTGCATTCATTCGTAACTTTCCAGAATTATTTTCTTTAATAAAAATGCTCTGACTCTCAAGTATGGGCTTCATGTTCTCAATCTACTCCTTTTATCTCCCAAGTGATATTTAGCAATTATTGTTATTTAACTCCTGGATGAAAAATTACAGGGCTCTGCTCTGTAATTATCAATGACCTTTCAGTGCAGAAAAATGCAACCGATCAGAGGGAATGGGACCGCCACCGGCAGCTTAAATATTAGGACAGATATCTTAGGAGGAACGCATTCTCTCCTCAGAAGCCATCTTTTGTTGAAATCCAGTGGAGAAGTAGGGCAGAGTTTTGAACAAACTTTTCATGTCACTACTTACCATTTTGGAATTAGTCATGTTAAAATATGACATTCAATTGACTTATTGTCTCAAGACAGCATTGGTTCATTGTATCAATAAACATAGCAGTGTTGTTGGTAATACAGCAAGCTTAGAGATACATATAATATTAAGAACTGTACTTGCACATAGGGAATCATCCTTTCCACACAGAACTTATGGTATCACCCAGTAGTGGGATATAATTTATTAACCTAATTTACCAAATAAATACAAGGACAAGGGTCTTGCTCTGCAGGTTACCTTAGTAAGCCACTGCTTTAGGCAAGCTGGATCGTCTGCTTCACATAGGTGACTGGCAGATCTCCTTTCAACATCTCCCTCAACCTCAACCTAGCGTGAGGCTACAGGAGGAGTTTATGCTGGTGAGAGGGGTATAGGGCTCTTCTATTCTGCTCTGCAAACAAAAAAATCTCAGAAAACCCATTGATGTGAGCACATCTCTGCTGGCCACCTTGCCTGAGGGACAGGAGAGAACAGGCAGGCAGGAGCAGCTACCTATAAAAAGCCTAGGATAGAGCAAAAGCAGCAGCACTAAGGATGCGGCAGGTGCTTCCCTCTGCTTTTTCTTCAGGCTGCTCCACATGGAGCCACCTGCAGCTGATCCACACCTGCTGTGATAACTAAAGCAGACACAGCGAAGAGGGACTGTCCTCTGCAGATCTGCCTGACTGTTGCAGCACCGGGACTCACCCTTCCTAGGGCAGGTCTTGCGCACTGTCCATAGGGTGAACACTGCATTGCTTTTCTGAGCTTTGGAGCAACAAACTGCCTCTGTCCATGCGCTTTAACCACAAAGTGACTATTCCTCAATTTATTTGTTCCAATTTCTAAACAGAACTTTCCATTCATCTCTGTGACTGTTCCAGTAGTCTAAGTGATATATTTAATAAAAGGTCCTAGTACCCAAAATTTTCCTTTTATTACCTTTGCTTTATGTCTAGTCTGATTGGAACTGAACTTAAAAATTATTCAGTTGTCTGGTAGAGACCAGGTTTTACTCAGGCTGTGGTTGTATTAAAGCACGTATTTTTGCAAGAGCCCATCACCGCCATAGTAAGCCATTCTAGCCATTCTAGATAGCCACTCTTCTGATGGTCTACAATTGCCACTTATTCATTACTTAGACCTTAATAGCTTTTCTTTCTGAATCATTTGCCCTACCAAGTACTTCACTCAAAAAATATCTGTCACCATTATTCATGGATGATATGCTGCAAAACCACAGAAGCAAAGCATTATCTATAATTATCTGCATGTGTGTGTTTGTGTATACAGATCCGTGGACATATGCAGATAAAATTTTCATACCTATATGAGACTGCAATAACCTTAAAATTAGATAACATCCAGAAACTGCAAAATTTTGCTCACAGAGCCTTGTGCCAGAGGGGGTTGTGAATATGTATTTAAGAAATCTTTTCATGTGAGGACCCCAAGTCAATGATGGTGGTTGTTCAAAGCCACGCTATTTAGAATGGGAAGTGAAGGCAACTTCCGCATCAGTAGCAGGGATCTAATTATCCTTTTGGAAGTCAGCCAAGGTCCCAGATTTAATACAGATAGTTTTTCCACACTAAGCGATACAGATTTTTAAGAACCACATGTGGCCAAATTTGTGTTCCACTTCCATATTAAAGATGTTTTCAGCAGCTTCTTATCTCCTAATAACATAGACGTTACCTCAGGCTTGATACAGCACTTAATTTGGGGAAAAAGGCTACAGCCAGTCTGATGCATTGTCTTAGATGCCTGCCATGCACATATTTACCACGCTGTATACGCTACACCCTGCTAATCCTGGAAGATCGGAAAAGATAACACCCTGAGGTTGAGTGACTGCAGGTGGTAGGATACTGTTGAGTGTAAATGAGAAGAGAAATTTGAGCATCAGAATCTTAACTGCGAATCACCACCATGTACAGTCAGCACGATGTATTAATTTATAATTAAATGTTGACTTTTTCCCTGAGGATATTTTGGCTTCTATACCAGCATGGTTCATTAGTTAGTCACTGTGGTTGATCTAGCTATTGGTGTGCCTTTGATCACGTTTCATGAACTGAGCGTGTTAGAGTGGATACCAAAATCCTTTGTACTTCTTCATAATTGCAGGCAGAACATCTATTTCCTACACAAGAGACAGCATTTCCTCGGCCTCATTCATTGCTTCTCCTGAGAGCCTCCTTATTGCATTGACTCCACTGAAATCTACTGAAAATCTGAGTTTTATATAGTGATGTTTCTTTTTCCTAGCATCATTTGCATTAGTGAGATAACCAGTCTCCCCCCTTTCATGGGACTATCTAGTAATTACTAAAATCAACAGCGCTTATTAATACAGATGAAAAACCTAGTTAGAAAAAAAACATCTGCTTAAGGTAACATTTATCCTATTGGTGCTTTAAATCTAAAAGGGCTCCAGATAATTATATTTCTTTGGTAAAGAAAGAACTTCTATTTCTTTGCACATTCTGAGTCAGCCCTTTGACGAAGATGCTGTCTGTGTCTATTAGAAGGTGAAGCTGAAGAAACATGAAGCTTATGAGAAGTTTGATTGAGCTGAAGTATCCAATTTCCATTGCAGCTCCCTTTCCCATAGCGTCCAAATGACTGAACTTTCTTATTCAAAACATTTTCCTAGTTAATTTTTTTAGGGAAGAAAAAAAGTAATTGTTTAGTGCCAGAAAACAGATATAGAGCTGAAAATACTTGTTAGTGATAATGTCATTGATGATGATTTGTGGCTATATCTAGCTTGATAAGATGCACCTTCAACTCTAAAACATCACATTTCTCTCCTGCGTTTCTCACAGCCTTTGCTACATGTAACACCTAAGATTCCCACAACTGAAGGATTAATGTATTTTTTAAACCTGTCTCTTTAATCTTGCAGTATTTCTTTGAGCATTTGTCAGAGCTTTGTGCTTACCCACCTTCATTAACTCGCCTGTACAGGCACTTGGTTAGGATTCATTTATTCTAACTTCAACCCTCTCAAAGTATCTAAAGTAAACGAGTAATCTAGGCACTCTGTAGGAACGGCTGATCTCTTGCTAGGACACATGTCTGGTATTTGTTTCTGGAGGTCTTTATCTCCCTCCTTGACTGCAGGGGAAGCAAAGGCACCTACCTCAAAAGAAGCATCCAACATTTTGACAGCTAAAATGACAAGCCCTGTTCCTCAGCCTTCTGTTTTGCATATGGAGAGGAAAAGGGCTGTTTTCGCTTTTTAGCATGATATCACCATTATAAACCTAACAGCAGAAACAGAACTTAAACCTGTCTTTAGCACATATTTTGAGATTTACAGTAACTGCAATTGGGTCTCCCCTCAGTTCGTGCATATCACTGAAAAGTATGTCTATGCTCGTATCTTCTGTATCAAGGACACAACCGCTGTGCTGCAGATCTTAGAGGAGGTCAAGTGGGAGAGAGTTGCCCACTGCTGTCTTTTGGTGTAGCTCGATGTCAAAACCAAGCTGGAGTCAGTGCGCTGCCACCAAAAATGAACCGTTCCTCTCTCGCCCTCCCTCGCCCTTCGCCAAAGCTCATTCTGATAGGCCATCTAATGGAAGAATTTGAAATGTTTTGTGGAGAAATACTTTTATTTATAACCTTTCACCTTAGTAGTCTTAGGTGTATGGTGATCGAGTTTGACACCTCTGAAAAGAAGTTCTTCCTAGTTTGGGCTGTGACACCTGACTTGCACAAAATGCATCGCGTACCACGCTGCTATCCTGTTCTGGGGGTTATGACTCCGCTAAGTTTTAAGTTGAAAAACTCAGTCTTGTTTTATAACTGCTAAAAGAACAGAGAGTGGTACATAATCCAGTTACAGTCAGGAAATCTCTCAAAAGCATTTCAGCCTTGAAAAGTGTAGTGAAACTTTCAAAACATTACCTGTGCTCATGTTTGTGCAGTGTTTTGAAGACAACTTTTAGTACTTGTGCATGTTTTTATACCATTAATGATCTATATTATATTATTATAATTATATTATTTTTTATGGCTTCCATTCATTTCACATTGATTTTTTTCCTGATTTATTAAGGGGCCAGTCTCAGATCCTAGACACGCTGCAAATTTAAATTGCTGTACAAAAAATAAAAATGCTAAAATCAGGCTGTGCTTTCCAAGTCATAACTCACTAATATCTATCATCTATGAAAATAAAAGCCATAAATACTCCTTAAAATCTGTATTAGCTTCACAAAGTATAATGTGCAAATGCTGTAACTACTCCCTCCTCCAATGCATAAAGCAAGTTACTTCATCTGGGTGCTAGCAGTGTTTCTTTCGTGGGCATTAGTATATAAGTGCTGATCAAAGTGCAACTTCAAAGCTTCCATACTTCTTAAATATTTGCAGGATGCTGTGTGATCTGCATACAATCTTCCCACCGCACTTCAGACTGTTTACATGCTAAACTTCGCATTGAATATACAAACAATCCTGGATCGCTCTCGGCGCGCTGTGCAAACACAGCATCGCGGATAGTGCTTCTTGGGCTGCACAATACCAGCAAGACGTTGGCAAGCTCTTCATAAAAGCAGTAGGAATGATTAGAGGACTGTCTGATATACTTAGGGAGAGGGAAAGAGAGCAGGAAAGAATCTGACTAGTTTGACTAAATCATGTCTCCAGCATACGAATAAATTGGCGCAGCAAATCTCTTTTAAGTCTTAGTCCTTTATCAGCAGGCACACAACCAATTTTTGTTATGGGTTGCAGGGCACCCACAGATAAAATTCATGGCCATAGTGGCTTTCTGTTTAACGGATATGCAGGTAAATGTATCATTTATCATGTGCTTCTTTCTATTAATTTGGAAAACAGTAGACTATTTCACAGCATATTCCTCTGGGATATGTAGAAAACATTTATATCTTGGTATATAGTAGCCAGCATTGGTTTGAGAGTTTGTTTTGCACTGCAGACCTGAAGGATAATGTACATGAATTATAATGCAGAATGAGTAATTCAAGAGACATCCAAGCATTTTGATGACTGCAGATATATATGATTTATAAGAATGTAAGTATAATTTTTTTTAAGAAAGAGAAGCTGACATTAATAGAGATTTCAGCAGAACAAGGAAAAATAACAGATTTCCTTAGAATGTCCTGTAAGTATGAAGCCAACCTGATATTCCATGCACCTTTAGAGGTGTCTCTTACTCTAAAATTAAGAAAGTCAGACAAGTTTTGGTAAGCATGCACCTTTATCTGCAGAAGCACTACATTCGCAGTGGGTTCTGCTGGGCAGTAAATGGGAGCAAAACCAATCAAAAATTCTCAGGGTAGTCTTTAAGCAAAAGCTGGTGAGAGCAGGGCAACTATCTCCTGCCCACCGTGTCTTCCTCCCATCCTCAGCTCCTCCACATGAGCTCAACCCAGTAGGGAGCTCGGCAGTGAAGGCCTGCCGAGCTCGGGGGAGTCCCTCTGCACAGCAAGCTCCTCTCCAAAAAGTGACAGCAATCCTTCCGGGAGCTAAAAGGCTGCTTGTAATATTATTAACACACTGCCAGGGTTGGGGAATGCAAGGTAGGCTCAGAAGAGCTGTGGGATTTGCCCGCCAGAGAGAGTTTTGCAGGGGGATCTTACACCTCCTCATGGCCCACTCTTCCTCCGGGAGATATTGCAGCTGGAATGAAAGAAACACCCGGAGCTGTTCTCTGCACGCTGCAGATGTGGATGGATTTATGCGGTGGTTTCTGCTTATATTCTGCCGCACGCACTCAGCTCTGCGCCGCTCATTAGCAAAGCACCTATAGATCGGAAGGGATACGTCGAGATGCCGATGCAGACAGCTTTCTCTTCATCTGAGTGTTGATTTCTTCAGTTGCTTTGACTGTGGTTCGTTTGCTGACAAGGTTTCCCTCCCAGAAGACGCAGTGGAATCACCGCTATTTCTTCACAGGCTGGGAAAATAAATCTGTCCTTGCCACTGAGCGGTGCACCATCCAGAGCAGGGTTGAAACTGAAATTACAGAGAACATTGCACTTTGTTGCACACACTGTCAAAGCTTTAGGCTAAAACAACTTTTCAGGGGATGAGGAAGATATATGCAAAGATGTTATTTCTCTGTTGCCTATTTAAAAATTGTAGGCACTTGCTCTAGAAAGACTTATTTTCTAGACAATTTAGGTGGAGTTAAGTGCAAGCTAGGCAGACTAGATCTGATCCGATCTTTCTTGAACTGAGTTATTGTTACTGTTGGAGACAGTGTGGTCTCTATTTTTGTGATGTCTATTTTAAGTGTTTTGTAGCATTTCAGAGATCTGAAGTGAAAAAATCTGAAAAATTCACGATTCAAAAACTGGCATACTTCTCACTTGGAAATGCCTTAAATAAAACTTTCATACAGAATCATTGAGGAAGGCCTAGACCTAGTCTCAGTGTTCACAACTTTTAAAATATTAATTATTTGTTTACTTCTACTTAGCATAATTTATCCATGTTAATTTACATCAAAATATCACTTGGAAGTTAAAAGCAGTCTGCACACTGACATCAAATATTCAATAACTGTTCAGGAATAAAGTAATTTTTATGTCTGTATATATATATGTGTGTGTGTGTGTGTATACACGTATGTTTATATACCTACACATATATATCTCAGAACTGCTATTTGTAGATCTCGGTTCATGTCTGTGTGCTGAATCTTTCAAACTGAAGCAGCACCCCGCAATGTTTTCTCTTCTGCTGTTAAGCACACATATTGGCAACTCACTGCCACCAGCCAGGGCTTTCTGATGACCTGGAAAGGAAGTCTCCCATCCTGGGAGGACAAAAGATTTCATGGAAATGGGATTTGTGAGTGAATTGCCCAAATTCCGCTTCTCTCTTGAGAGTTCTACTGCAGCCAGATGCAGGACAGAGCAGCAGAGAAAATGCCCCAGTTAAGAGCAAGGGGTGGAAGGGCCAAAGGGCTGTGAAAAGTTATTTTTGTGTCCTTCTTTGGAGCTAGACATTGCTGGAAATCAAGCAGATGCTCTGCATCAAATGATCTTCACAGAACCTTGGAAAAAAACGCTTCTTTGTTAGAGCTTGCAATTTTATACGTGCTTCCAGCCATCGGCAGGACCAGGCACTCAGCATAGACCTGGTGCTAAAATGTCAACTGGATGTCGAAACTGCATTTGCAGCCTCAAACGACCTGTGTAAAAATTGCACATGCAAATGTAAGACTCAGTCCAGCAATAGAAGTGCTTGATTAGATATCTTCATTTCTTCTTGTACTTCTTTACACCAGCCAGGAGTGAATAAGGGAAAAAAATAGTAAAAAAACCCTTGAGCATCTACATCCTTTTCCAGTTACTTTGGTTTTTTTTTTTCTCTTATCTAAATGTGATCTGGTCTCAAATGAATTTAGCTGGAAAGACTAAGTAAATCAAAGTTCAACTCGATCTGACTGCAGATTTCCAGTTAAAAACATCCAGATTGGATGATTGGAACTCATCACTACACAGGAATTTGGCTAAAATCTCAAGGGAAGTGTTCCATTTCTTTGGTTACCTTTTTAAAGAAAACACGTTTTGTTTGAAATATTTCATGGAGGCTGAGAGTCTTTAAAAATTTCCAACTGATACACATTTTGGCAAGAGTGCACTTTACATGGTGCCATGAAATCTTTGGATGAAAATTATCTACACAGATATCACCCTTTAGCATTTCCATCATATGAAATATGAAAAACTGGCAATGCACTTGGAACTGGAGGAATCTTTGAACTAGAATTCTAGTTCTAGCATAGAAAAATTTTAAACGGTGAAAGGTGGTGAGGATTTATTACTAGTGCCCTGCCAATGTTTATAAAGGGCTTCTACGCAAACAGACACACACAGAGATATACGCGCTAAATATCTGAGATAGGCCTATGATGCAAACAGAGCATTTGCCAAGCAAATGAAATTTGTGCACTTCAAGTATTACTCTCTTGTATATTAGTGAAAGATACTGCTTAATTCACTTGAGCACTTCAAAAATAAGGTAGGAAGTGAAATCCTGCTTTGTGGTGTGGCTATTCCAAAGGCAAAAATAAATAAATAAATAAATAAATTGTGCTCTTCAGAAGTATTTCTCAGAACCCCAAGGATAAGCCATCTCTGGCAAAGCGTGAGCTGTAGCCAAAGAGGGGGCGGACTCCATCAGCAGCAGAAAAATCGCACCAACTCTTTCGCGATGGGGGAGGATCTCTCCCGAGAGCCCCCTCCAGCACTCCATCATCCAAACTCTTTGAAGATCTGCGCTGGAGACTTGGAGCCATATTCTTCAAAGGGTAATGAAGAGATATCCTGTTTAGACAACGCTAGCAAATAAACAGTGAGCCCATTAAATATTTTCTTCCTCCTTCCCGCAAAATTTATGTTCTGCGAGGGAGTTTAGACAAGGCGTTTGGCACTGATGATGGGCTTGGCGGCTTTGAAATCTCGTGCTTAATAACAGACAGCGGCGTTATCTCCTGCGGATGAGAGCAGGGAATCAGCTGACCGTAGTATTCTGGTAAAGGTTGTTGGGGCTGAGTGCTCGGCAACACTTACACCCAACGGGAAAATGACTGTATTGCAGGAGGCCTTCAGCTGTTTCGTTTAATTGTGAGCATTAATGGATATAGCTGCCCTTCTGCTCCGCAAAATATGTATCTGTGACATGCGATTAAAGGAAGATTCAGGATGTTTACAGCCCTAAGATTACGACGTAGTGGTTAAAGCCAAAGGTGAGCAGAAATATATCAGTAGGCCAAAGGGTGAGGTCGCCTCCGCCACACGTTTTCGCTTCGCTTCTGTCCTAGATCCTCGCGACTGCGAAACGCTGCGCAGAAGCGCCCGGCGCACTTTGGGAGCTGCATGCTGGAGTCTGCAAAACTAGGTCTCTTCACCCCTACTATCACTCGTCGCACGCAGAGGGGGTGTTGTCAAAAATGTCCTGTTTTCAGAAATGGAAAGACAAGTTACGTATCCATCAGACTTCTGTTGCTAAATGTCCAATCCACTTCCAGGACTTAAGCTCATCCATCAGGCGTAATTGAAAAACTACAATATATGTGGGATCAGAGCGACCCGTTTAAAAATATTCAGCTCCATTTTAACTACTACACAAATCATGATACAAGGTAGAAAAACACAAATTCAAATTATTTAAGTGATTTGAAAGTCTATAACCTTTAAATATGTGTAAAATTAAAATGTTTTACTATGTATGTTTATCATACTGACTTGTTATATAGATTTTTGTTTACATGATTGCTGTGACAGAAAAGATACCAGGCTAACTATCAGTCCATTTTCCTGCTGTAGAAACTGAATTTTTTTTTTTCCCAAACTGTTCTCACCAAGCCTGAACTGATGGATAACATCTTCACATGAAAAACAGTTCCCTTTCTAGATCTCTTCGCTTCTCCACTTGGGCTGCAAACTGTGATATTTCTGAGATGAGGAAAACTGTCGGTTAAAACTCATAGCAAGTACACTAAACTCACTCTGCACGGCACTCATTGAAGGTTTCGGGTGGAAACGCATCCCGTTCATTATCAAGCCAAGTTTTTAATCAGTCGTCTCAGGGTAAAAGGTTTTGCTACAGAAAACGTTAATCTGTCTCCCATTGCAGTGTTTGGTCTGCGGTACAAATCGAGGATTTTCCAACAGACTTCAGTGCACCGCAGAGGGATTACGGTGCCTGACACAATGCTTTCAAAACATAATATGCTTTCATGCTCTTAAAATAACCTGCTTTCGTAGTTTTGCCGCTCTTCGAGTTGAAACAAGGAGAAAGGACTTTTCATTTGTCTTATAGAAGCAATAACATTCAGCTTGAGAGATTAGGTAAGAGACTTGCTAGATCCTCTTGTTAAAGAGGATCCTGCAGAAGGAAGCCCGCACATCCCAAAGTGTTGTTAAAAGGCACCCAGTGCCATTCAAAATGGGAAAATCGGAGGCAATTTGCCCAATGTTATCTTCTGCACCATAGCTTTCTGCACCACAGCAGGGTGTGCAATCCCTTAAACCCCAGTGTCGTCAATCCGTTCCAGCCTACATTCATATCTGAAAATGAATAACCAGTGTTCCTCATGCTTAACTTTGACCCTCCAGATGTGTCAGAATAACTGAATCAAAGTTATATTTTCATACCTTACTGATAAAGAAGTACTGTTTCTACTGTTTCTTGTTAATGGGACTAAATTCATGCTAATATAACAAAGCCAGTACCAGCTGAACTTCATCGATGGACGGGCTTTGAGAAATAAAGAAACGCCTGTGAGAAGTCACTACTGCCACCGGTGCAATTGGGTTGCTAATACGTCATGTCCCCGCAAAAGCCTTGGCCTTGCTTGTTGGGGGCTAATATTTAAAACGTGTAGGAATGCAGATGGAAACTGTGCTCTCTTTCAAAAGGCTGTTCTTTCCTTCTATTTTACCGAAATAACTAACTGAGCAGAATGTTCTCCTCTCAGATGCCTCACCTTTAGGAAATAGAGGAATTCTTACCCAAATCTGTTAATATGCGGCAACTAATATGAGACGAATTTGTGAAGGCAAAGGCTGTTCATCCACCTCTGTGCAAATTAGCAGACTAACATGTTCACTGTGAAAACCACTGGCTGTCTTGCCTCCTCTGAGTTTTTTCTTTCATTTTAACTAACACACAGCAAAAACACCTTCTTTCCCCTAATGTTAACACAATGAAAGTGACTTTTTTCATTGTACAGAAATATTTTATTATCTTCATTCGGGCCTGAAAAAAAATCTTTTCAGATGAAGTGTGAAAAGAAATGTGTGATTTATTATAACATTTACCAAATGCTCCTCACAGATACTACCAGTATAGGCTGTATGCAGCTGGCTGAGGAGACAAGAAAAACTTTCTTTAGAGACCTTCCATTTAATTAAGAAAAGATAGAAAGGAAAAGAAGGAAAAGAAGGAAAAAGTGGAAAAGGAAGGAAGAATAGTACGACAAAAGGAATGAAGGAAAGGATGGAAGGAAGGAAGGAAGGCTGGTTTCAAAGTGGAATGATCTGATATATTTGAAAAGTCATTAGCAGGAATAAACCTTCAAAAACAGTATCTGGAGAAATATTCTTCCTGTATATGTGCTATTAGTCCGTCAAAATGCAATGCGCAAAAATTCGAAAAGTCTTTGTGTGAAGAATAGATCTGTATGGCAGAGGTTTTCATAAGTTTTTAAAGAAATTTCCACCTAAAAAGTACATTCCAGCACTGATCTTTACGAATTCCCCTGGCTATAGAAAATCAACAGAGGATATTTTTGGTGTCTTTTTTTCTTTTTCACTCAAGACCACAGAGTTAATCCTGAAATCACTAAAGTCCTTTCACCAGGTCAAAATGTGGTCAGTTTGTAAACATTTGGCGGAAAGGCAGCATACTCGTTCAGAAGGTAAAGCATTCAACTAGCTCTGGAGTCTATAAAAATAATTCCTTTTTATTACTCAACTGTTTCAAGAGTAATATGAAAACAGATCTGTGTCTTGATGATTATATTAGGGATAATTGGGGGAAAGTAATAGGGCATCTTCTCATTATTGTCCATGAATTGATGTTCCTCAATTATATCATTTTTATGTTACTTTCTTCTTTTTTTTTTTTTTTTCCTTTTAAGGGAGCAATTTTGCCTTCCAAGTGTCTCTTCCAAAAAGAATTAACACATATCATGCATTTAGACAATGTACTGTAGAATAATTCATCTTTGCACTGTCCTTTCCAAGCAACTCAAAGTAGGAAATATATGCAGCCAAAGTGTAAAGCTAAACAGCTAGCAGGTTTCTATATTTACAAGAATCAAAGCAGTTAAATGACTCAGCTGCCTCCTAATGTGGGTTATATTTGAATTTGAGGAGGGTGGAGGGAAAAATGGGACATTATTGCTTTAACAAGGTTTACTGCTAAACTGAACATATGTTGCTCATAATGTCACTTTCTAAATCAATGAAATTATCATTATAGAACATGTCGACAAATTAGACATGTAAAGTGCAGGCTGTATGTGGGAGAGATGTAATTTGGCTCTATAAAAAGAAATTAAACAATAAAATATCAATGACAGATGTAGTTAGCTAAAGGTTTTGAGGTTTAAATACCAATTTGTGAAAAAAAATTATGCAGACCCAATCAGGGTACGAGATAAAAATACCAGCCTTCATGCAACAAGATGATTAAGTATTTGGACCAGATGTTCGGAGACCTTAGCTGTGCCCTTTATTTAACTGGCAAGCATGCTGGCAAGTTCTTAAATTTGTAAAATCCAAGTAACGAAGGTTAGCTCAGATGGAAGTAATAAAACAATCAAATATCAAGAGTCATTCATGTCTGTGCACAATAGATCATGCTACAGTTTTGAACTCCACATTTTAATACACCAGCACAGGTTTTAAAGGAATAGGCTTTTTACATTCTTTTCTAAGAAACTTACTTCAATATTTTTTTCCAGTCCAACTTTCAGTTCTCAAAGCAAATGTAGGAATTGAATGTGTTTGATATCTTTTAGATCCTTTTCCCACAGGTTTGCCAATTTTACAGCCCTCAGGTCTCAGCTAAAACTCTGTGTCATAATTCCAGGGTTATAGCTCTGTCTCACAGCTGCTGTGTGATTGTGGGCAAGGTATTTAAGACTAAACAATAAACCGCTTTGTACGTTCGGTGAAGAGTATCTTGTAGGTTGAGATGGCTTCTGTTTCAGACTCTTCTGTTGACTTAGTGGGGCGATCAATCACTTTGTGGGGTTTTTTTTGGTTTTTCTTTTTCTATTCACAAACCTCGTGTTGACATAATCTCACCTTTCTTCCCATTTTGTCTATCAATCGGGCATGGTCTCATTCCTGGCCATGCTGGAGGTGCCATGCAGACCTGCTTTTTGACACACCAAGATTGGGGTGCTGGAGCTCCTATCTAACCCATGCATCCCAGCCGAAGAGGGCAAGGAGGTCCACACATATTCAGGTCTTAACAGAGTGTGAAATGGGCACTAACACCAAGTTTGGAAATATTGGCTCCCTGCCTTTGATGTAGATACTCTGTTTGGACAGTGCCTCACAGAGATGGCCCTGATCTTGTTTAAGCCTTCCAGACATTGCCGTAATATAATCAGCAGCAATTCTGAGGGCATAAATAAAAGATAACATTCATGAGGTTTTCAGAGGGACGACACAGTGTGCATAAAATATTTGAATACTGCAGACAGTGCAGATGAAAAGGGGCTGAGTTGTAAAAAAGAAATCATGGCCTGATGGGCTGATGGAGTTTGGCAGAAGTAGGCGTGGAGAATTGCATTCATCTGATCAGCTGTAGACATCTACCACGTATGGGAAGTATCTCAGCTATTCACTCTACCTCCGTTTATATTCAACGAAGAAAAAGCTGCTTCTTAGACACAATTTATCTCTTTTGAGGATATATCTCTCAAAAATATTCAATTTAGTTGCAGTCTAAAATTGCCTATTTCTCACCATTAACTCTGGAGAAAGCCTACAGTGACAAACTCGGATCTGAGCATCTGCTGGGTACACCTTAAAAGGCAAATACCACCGTAGTCAATCTGGATCGGTAACTTTTTAATCTGCCTTGGTACTGTCACCTCACCTTAGAAAACATCAGAGTCAGTTAGAAAGTCACGTAAAATAAATATATGAGATATACTAACATGAAAACTTTCCTATTTCTTTCCAGAAGCTTGATTTCATATTCTGTGCAACTTATGAAATTGAATGCAGCCATATGAGGAGGAGAATATGCTCTGTGTACTTCGCAATACGGGTTTTGGCACTTCTGTTACCATGGCGTCACTCGCAAAACACTTGTAAGGCTTCTAGGGACATCAAAACTGGATTAATTAATTGTTATAAAATGCTTTGGGTTTCACCGAGTGAAAGATGCCCAGGGTTAGTTTCTTTGGCCGTCTCTCGTGAGGAGCAGTACGGTGACAAGAGGGATGTGAAAAGTATCATTTGCCTGGAGGCAGATAAAGCAGTCCTAAAAAAAAAATGGGTTTGGGGAAACTTATTGTGACCCTTCTTTTCTCCCATTGCCCTTTAAAGGGCAGGTTGCAGCTCTATTCAAATGCCAATTCCTCAGTGCACTGCCTACTCCAAGTGCAAATTCCTACCCACTCCAGGCAAGCAGAGAACACAGCTTCGGTTATTTAAAAGCATTTGAAAGAGGTGAAATACCTTCTTTTAAGCAATTGCCTGAACACAGAAGAGAGACAGGACTTGTAGGCAGAAGTAATGTCTTCTGCTAGACAAATTGATAGAGTTGAAAAGAAACAGACAAGCTTAGAGGGGCTTTTGTACAGGAAAGATTGTTTTATTCCAAGAGTATCAGTTATTCTAATAAAAGATGCTACTTCTCCATCTAAACCTTGCTTCTCACCTCTTAATGTTTCTTACACTAATAATTCTTTTTATTCCTGTTTTCAAAGTCATATGGATTTAGAAAGAGTCCATATCCATCTTCTGCAGTTTCCAAGGGCTTAAAACACTCTGCCTGTACAATTTATACTGTATATGGAGCGTTTGCAGAGAGCTGCACTTACATAACAGCATTTGATTGAATCTTGTTTTCCCCACGTAAGTCGAGCAGGCTAGAAATCAGGACCGCCGAGAAAAATCTGCTTTCTGATAATCCTCAAGTTTTCTACAGTTCTTTGCCTAAAAGTAAAATCACCTTGTGCACTGATTTGATCGAAAATAGCATCCCTCCTATTTTACCCAGCTTGGATTATCTTTTGTACTTACTAATTGCAGTTAATTCTACAGTGCTCTTTACCAAACTGTCAGAGCACTGCTTCACCACGAGGAGAAAAATTGTTCTGCACAAGCTATGATCCCCCCTAATTACCCTCCAAAATTGCCAGAGACTCTGATAGTCCTAGGAAAAAAAAAAAAAAAGTTTAATATCTGCCATTGTGTCTTCAAAGCTCTCCAACTAGAGACAAAATGTTTTCCAAGCTATCTAAAATACCAATATCTCACATCTGTCTCCCTGAAACTCTAAATATTGGAGCCTAGGGAGATATTTGGGGGTTGTAACATGGTAGTCTTGTCCTTTTCTCATCTCTGGGCACCTGCTGTTGGCCACCCTGTGGGGTGCAGGACAGAATAGACCTTTAGTTGGACCAACACAGCTGCTCTCCTTTTTTTTAACATCAGCTTAAGTCCAGGCTTTAACTGCATTTCCATAGCTTTTTTTCACTGACAGTGAGTATGTTTCTTAGACTTAAATGATGCGAATGACAGACTATAAACTTCCCTTCATTTCACTGGCCTTCAGAAGCGTTACGGCATCTAGGTGTCCTCTGATACAGTTCTCAGCAGCTATAAGGAATACTTTTTAAAATAATTCCTGGTTAATTAGAGCAGTTAAACCTTCTCAAGTCATTTTTTGATCTAAAGCTATTTTCAGTGAAATGGAATGCCCCTATTTGTTAAAATTTATAGGTTTTGACCGGGGGCAGAAAATCAGACAATATGTTTTTAGTTTTGCAGTGAAAATATGGAAAATACAGAAAACCTTCCCAAAAAAAAAAAAAAAAAAAAAAAAAAGTAATCTTTAACTTCTGCAATTTTTTTTTCTCTTGGCAAAAGACATTACCTTCTGACCAGTTCTCTTTATATTACATGTTTTGCATAATAGGTTATATCAGCCCTTTCTCCCATAAGCAATATAAGCAAATGTAAATTGCTGGCACGAATCCAGGCAGCTGGCCGCAGTGGGACATCCTCCTTGGTCATGCCTTTGAATCGAAACCCTGTCGACAAAAGGCTGCGGCGAATAAGTCACCCTTTTCACACCGCGCTCCGATTACATCTGCTGCTTTTTGAGGGAGGGCGTTTGAATTTCGCAGACAGTCCTTGGGGCAGCTGTTGAGTTTGCAGCCATATCCGAGTCTGAATTCTCATGAATTGTATTTAAAGTCCACTATGATTCTCATATACCATAGCTGTGGGAACCGTGAGAAAACTTGGACAGATTGATTAGGCTCTCTGAGTCACCCTACTTCTGTCAAGGATGTGAAGCTGGAAAGCCAAAATAAGCTTCCTAAAGAGAAGGGTTCACTGGAGATTTCTCTGTGGTGTTTAATAATATGGCTGTGCCTAAAGAAAATCGAGAAATTGTAGACTTCCTCTTGTCTGACATTAATAAAATTAATTTGCCCTGGGAGTAATAATGAAATGCTTCTCAAAGGATACTTATATTACGTGCATTTTTATTTCTTCTTTTGAACAGAGTATCTTCTATGTATTCTGCTGATTATATTTATAAATGCCATACTAGTTTGAAATCTGAAATTAAAAGGTTTTCCAGCATAAAAAATGCAAAATCTGACAATGTTTTTTTGGTCCATTTTTCTCTTCTTCAGTCTTAGTCCCAATGAAACCAGAATGTTAGGAGTTATTAATTCCCTGTTATTTATTGGTTATCTAAAGGCTTCATCCTTCTTGTGATATCTTCATGTATTAAGTGTTTTCTATGGAAATGATTAAGGTATTACAAGCAGAAGACTCCGAGACTGCTAGAGCGGTTCCAAAGCATGTGATCTCCAAGGAAACAGAGATCCTATTACCAGTCCCTTTCCTACAGAAGCTTATCAACGGTACAAGATGCCGTGAATAGTCCCATTGACTTCAGCAGGGCTATTCAGAACGTACAAAGTTCAGATCATGAAATATGCTTAATTGGCTTATTTTTTGAGCAAATGAAACTGTACACAAATTTCCTGCAACACCACGCACCCCAGGCTTTTGAGCTTTTCTTGTGTTCTTTCAAGAGCCCTATCGGTACAACAAAAATATAACTCTACTTTTGGGGCTAAAATACCTCTGATCCCTGAACTGACCAGGAGTCAACTGGCTTTGGTTAGCTTCTCAGTCTGGGATTTAGTCCACCTTCATCCCAAAGAAACATCGGATCTTCTCCAAAAGCGTAAATCAGTTAAAACATTTCAGCAAATACTTTTACTGCAGTGGGGAGGAAAACACAAAATAGATGATTTTTACAAAATCTTCATGTAACCTCACGGCCAGCTTTCCTAAACATGTGATTCCTTGTCATATTTATACTGGAATATAAGAAAGCTTCATTGCTGCTGTGCCAGTGCCTTTCACCTGCAGCAGTCACAGGGAAGATCTGGGACAGCACAGGGACATGCAGGCAGATCCCTAAGAGCTGAGATAGTTTATAGCCATAGGACATCCTTGCAAAATTATCAGTATGTAGCAGGAAAGCATGATTTTCCAGTCCTTTGCTGAACAGGGACCTAAATGAGCTTGTTTCCAGGTGTATTTTTTTTTTCTTAGTTTCTCTCGCACAGTACTTTATATCAGCTTTCCAAAATCCTGGTATATTAGAAGTATTGTAAATGATGTCTTAAATATCACTGATGGCTCCCTAAAGTATATTTTCTGCTGAAATGTTCAGTCTGATTTAAATGACCAAAGCTACAGAGCTCCCACCAGCTCCCTGAGGAAGCTCTTCACCGTCTAACCGATCTCACCTGGCAGTCAGCAAAACTCTTTTATTTAATTTTGCACTATTACTCACAGCCATTTCTTGCACCCTAAGCATGCCATTTCCACTTTCATTGTGTTACATTATACCATAGGGTATGAAAGATTTTGTTTTCTGTTGGTTTGATCTGGACTTTTGTTCAGAAAAGATGTGGATAGAAAAAACGTATGGCAGAAAAGATTGCTATATGTTTTATAGCTAAGCCTAAGAGGTAACTCCCTAAATGTTCTACTATACTCTATTTTTACTATTTCCTGTTTTAATTGTCTTAACACAGATAGCCGTAAGGAAGTGCTAATCCTATCAGTTGCGCTCTCTAAATCCCAATACCTTTGTTCAGGTCAAATTGGAAGTCTTGTTTACTGCCTGCCTCTGAAGACCTTTTCATGAGCTGTATCAAAGGATAAAAGCTTTTAATTTTTGGAAATTGAATTGAAAATGGAAAAAAAATGCTAAAAGCTGTGGCTTTTTTTTTTTTTAATATAATGCGTTGGGCCCTGAGATTTTAAAAACACATCAGGAGATTTAGTGACTCAACTTTCCCATAACTTTCTAAAGATATTTAATGAAGGCAGCTTTACATTAAAATAGGCCTGTTCATCATGGCACAGAAGTGTAAGCCATATCTCTCTTTTATGATATTTTATGTGAGGTCGGTGTGGTACTGGAGATTTTGGATAGAGTGGCATCAAAATGTAGGAAAGAGAACAAGATGAATAGTAGACCATAGACTATGGTTCTGAAGAAACCTGACCGTGGTTTTCTAGGGTGCCCTAATATTGCACACGGCAGGTACGACACATGTGCCATAAGAGCCTAATTAACCCTGCAAGTGCAACATTTCCTTCTCACATGTGCAGTTCAGCTATGTAAGATAATCTAAGTTCATCCTGATCCATATTAAGATAAGCAGAGCAAGTCTATGACCTTGCTGGATGAAGAAAGATGACCTCCGTTCTTTTGGAGGCCATCTCCAAGAGATGATCTACCATGAGTACGAAGGTGTTTTGCAGGAGAATTGGCTTCCAACGGTACAGCAGCTTTCACTGCCTGCGGGTCCAAGCATCTGAGCCCTTCGGAGAGCATGGCCGGTTTCAGTACAGGCCTCCTGCACTGAAGTGTGAGCCATAAAATAGCGAGTTCATATATTATCTTCCCTCTAATATCCTTTGCCTGTGACCAGCCTTTCCTATGCCAGTTGTCAGCCTCAAAGCAAGGGCACTCTTTCAATGCGTGGGCCTCGCAGAAGGGAACTCGCAGCTTTGACAGCGCTTTCGGGTGCTAACAGAACGCAATAATGAATAATCTTCAAATGCAAAATGCTCTGCTCAAGAAAGCACGGTTGCCTATGACTTGTACGACACTGATATGCAGCACAAATCTTGTCGCTCTCTAAATAGGGTCAAGATAAATTAAAAATGAAAAATCCCAAGAGCTGGAGGAGGAAAACAACATTTCAGGAAGAAGAATATAAAGCTGTACCCATCTTCTCTCCAGTGCCACTAGTGCAAAGTACACAACTGTTTAACACCATTTTTTTTCTTGAAGTCCTTCTCAGCACTAAGAGCTAATCCTACAGGAAGTTAGCACACTCTCAAACACCCTTCTTTCATACTGACTTTAACAGTGCCTTATAAGATGAGGCAAAACACTTTAATAAAACGCAAACACCCCTGTAAAACCAGGTGAAGGATAATCACTGAATGTCAGCATCAGTCACGACAAATTTAAATCGCAGACAGGTTTTTTTTTTCCTATTACATTCAGATTTCATTCATTCAGCGAGTACTTCCAGTTCAAGTCTTTGTACCTTTTATGGTTTCGGATAGGATATAGCTGCTGTTTTGAGAGCATACTTTTTCGGGAAAAAAAAAAAAAAAAAGCGATGGGAATAACTTCCATGCAGTAAAACCAGTTTGACTCACGTGGAACTGAAATGCAAATAGGCAACGGTGGCATTAGGATGTTTGTCTGTACATGACAGTTGCTTTGTAGCCCCTGTAATAAAATGAAAGAGCACGGCGTTGTCACCTGCCTGTCTCTTCATCCATCATTAGTTAGGCTAGGATTGGGTAAAGTGTCACATACGCTGACTGATGTAGCGGGATGCTGCTCAGTGTCGGTTGCTATGGGGCCCGGAGTCACTAAATCCCTTTTTATTCCTATTCAGACTCAGGGTCTATGAAAGGTGCCATAAGCCGTTGTTAAAAAACTACAAGCTGGCACCGAAACCAACAGAAATGACAGACTTCATCTCTCTGAATAGCTGCTGGAATCTCAGACGTGTTTTCTGCAGTACGTAGGGGGAAAAAATATTTTCTCTGCTTTTTGCAGCATGTAGCAGGATTAAGAACATAGATTGTCTTTGTGATATGCCTCACAGTAAATGCTGGTGTCGGTGATTTTTTGGTAATTTTTCCTTACATTCCTAGTGCCCTATACAAAGCTCTCCTAAATCAAAAAGAGTCTTTGAGAATTCAGATTCTAGTTGCCTTAAGAAGAATGATTCAGAAGAACTGCTTAAATAAGGAATTTTTAAACCAAGATTAACTCTTCCAGCAGGCTCCACATTCAATGAAATAATCTCATACGTATGTAATTACTGTTTACAGCAAAATCCAGCTATTGGTCTTTGAGCCAGACAAGAGTGTTTGTTTTTCCAGCTTCCCACAGTATCTAAATGTCATCCGTCTTGTTATTGGATGCAAATTATTATGTGGAACTTTAATATTTTCTTTGTTTCTGAAATGCAGAGGTGGAAGACACATACACAATTTTAGACAGAAAAGATCAGATCTTCTTTGTTTTGTTACTGGTGGTGTGCCATTTGCACTGTTTGTGTCGCATACTCTTGATTAGGATCAGGAAGTTTCAAGTATCATTAAAATCAATAAGTGCTTGTTATACAAAACATAGTGTGTGGTAAAAAAAAAAAAAATCAAAGCAAATATTGTTACGTTAACTACTCCAGAGGTGATATCAACATGAGGAATAGCAAAGGTGGTTCTTACTAGCGAGCCACGTGCCACTGCGATGCCCTTCCTTTCCCCTTACACCTTGTCCTACGCAACGATCCCATTTCAATATCCTTCACAAGCTCCAGAAGTTCACTCGATTTGCCATACAGTAAGATGGATTCAAAGAGACAAGCCTAAACCTGTAGGTAGGAAAAACTGTCTGGGATTCTTTTCCTATTGAAACAAGCCCTTATCAATATTGTTACTGCTCATATTGCTTTCACTGCTACCTCAACATGTTCTGCAGGGCATTACAGCTGAGAATTTCATAACATCTACAATACTGTATACGAAGCACTGCTGGGAAGAGTTATACCACATCAAACCTTTCTGAGTCTATTTCTTAGAGGCATCATTTTAAATTTATAGTTCCATTACATCCAACTGGGCTTGCAGATTGAGAACTGGTTTATGAAGTATTAATTCGTGTTGTATTTAAAAAAAAATACTGCTTTCTTAGTTCAAAAAATCAATGTATACAATAGCAAACATTTTCCCACTGGGTTACAAGCAATTAGAATCCACCAAGAGAAAAGTCATCTGTCAGTTCCAAACATTGTACTTAAAAACAAATCCTCCGTGCTGTCTGACTAAGCCAATGTTTAAGCAAACAAATATATTCAAATATTCAAAGATATAGTTGATGTACTAACACTTTTTGCTGAGCTTAATTCAAAAATCATTGCAGTGCAGTAAACAGAACACCCCCTAAAAACAGAGATTAAAACAAGCGCTGATAGAACTGCATATAAATGACAAAATAACCACAAGTATGTGAATCTTTATTGCTGAAAGCGACCACATTTCATAGTAAATAGGAGAACGCAGGTGAAGTAATAGGAACAGTAACCATTTAAATAAAAATAATAGGATGTTATTGGTCTGGGGCAGTATTTGACAACACTCAGATCATGCACCAGACCAATAATGTCTCATTCTTGGGGACACAATATTATGCATTTGGCCCAATCTTATTAGTCATAAGACCTAAACACAGAGGACAGAATTTCCTTGTTTTCTCTGTTTTGTGTCTATAGGGCGCACTTGAGTCAAATTTTCATGCTTTTTCTTCAAAGCCTTATGGGCCTGAAAATTGGCAGTTTTAATAAAAGACGAGGTTTTCACATTTTCATATGACTCGCATCAAATCACAAGAGTTGGCAATGCTGCTATAAACATATAGGCCTGGATAATAAATGTTAGAAGAAGGGATCCTGAATTTGTTAAGCCTTTGAACACATCTTTGACTTTAAATGCAAACGCACTTGTTTAAGGGTCCATGCATTAAGCCTTAACCTCTTTCCTAATTTCTGGCAGGTGTTTTTCTGGCAAACTGTAAAACCCAAGGGTTCCAGCATCCAAACTGGTGTTAAGTGCCTGGTACTGAGGACCGCATTGCCCGGTCAGCAGCAGACCTGCCCAGTGCAATCCGTATGCAAAGCTGCAGCGTGATCAGTGGAGGCAAAGAGAGGTTACGTTGCCCACTGCTCGGTTTAACTGGAGTTAAGTAGATCTATTATGTCTGTATGCCCCATACATTAGCTGTTTATTTTGATTAGTGCATACTTTCCTATGAGCAAGATGTGTGTGTGAGAGAGAGACTTTTAGAAGAAGTAAGGGAACAGTAACAAGATGTTACATTAAAGCGATTTTTCCCAAGAGATCAGTGTATTTTTAATGCCTGCCGGCTGACATAACCAAGTTCAGACTCCTTGCTCCTCAGGGTGAGACATACGCAGGCATTTTTATATTTCACAAACTGGATTCCTGAGAAATCGAGGCACTCAAAATCACCAGTCCCTCCTAAATTTTACTACTTCTAATTTGGGGCAAAAACAATAGTAACTAAACTACAAGTAGGGTTTTGGAAAACAAGGAAGTGGAGACTTGAAGGAGGCAACTTAAAGGAGTAAGATCTGAAATAAGATGGGGAAAAAGGCAACTGGGAAGAGGCTGGGAAAAGGCCAGAAGGATGTAAACAGGTTACTGCAAGGATTCTGTGATGGCAGAAAGAATAAAGCTTAAGGCATTAGCTAGAGAAAGGAGAAGAAAAATGCTTTTGGTTGTAGGTATCAGGTTGGTGAATCATGATGTAGGACTGTCATTTTCCTGGAACCAAAAAGTGGGTTTGCTTTGACAGGCTGACAAAGGAAACGCTCTGTTGAAGAATGCAATGGGTAGATGAACCTAACTGAGAGGAAAATCTGAGAGCTAGGGCAAAATGTTCCCAGCCAAATTTCATGAAGATCAGGTAAAGCTGACTCAGTTCCAGGGATGGTTGAACCTTCACGGTAGTTACGAAGGAAAACGAGATAACCAGTTTCTGCTAAATGCCAAAAACCAAGGCATCAACCTCAGGCCATCTGTGAACATTACCAGCCCCATATGCTTCAGGAAACAGCTGCACTGTGGCCTCAGAGTAACTATCTTGCAAGGCTTTCTGAAGTCCTTTGGTGATCTTGTGCATGGCACTGACAAACTGGGGAAAACTTAGTGCCTTCATTAGGACCAAACCAGCCACCTCAGCTGATGCTGAACAGAGCAACCTGGGGGAGATTTTCAGGATGTTCAGCCAAAAAGAGACAAGGGCTTATTAGGAAATAAGAAAGGGTAGGAGACTAACTACTGAAGTTGGGATAATGGCTCATAAGCTTTCAAAGTTTCTAGATGCTTATCCTAACAAAAATTGAGCCTCTGAACCTTCAGAGGTTAACCTGTCCCCACTTACAACATCATTAGGAGATAATGTCAATGGAATGGAATGCTGTCACAGGACAGCAGTTTCCCACTGCTAAATAAATGCTGAGCCAAAGCCAAGATATTTATTTTCAAAGTGGGAGATATTTACCCTGTAAACATGTTCTGTTCCAGTGATTTTATATCTGTTATACCAAATTGCTAACGAGGTAGATGCTGTCTGGTGCATGTGGTTAAACTAATAAGAGTTTATCCATGTCCTACTATTGAAAATATGTATTTTTATTGGATTAGAGAACAGATTAGTTCAGCATTTCAGCCAGTCTGAAAAATGGTTGACTCATACCAGTGCAGTTGCTGAAATGTACCCTACTTCAGCGGCTCCTCAACCTAAACGACTAGAAAGCCCTGCTGTCACTCAACAGCTGCAGAGCTGTAAAGTAGTTGTCTTGTAAGGCCAACAGCTGGATGTATGTGACATGGCACTAGCACTGAAGACATCAGAGAAAACAAAACTGCAGAATCCCTTTATTTTCAATTGGATTTGTACAATGGTACCAAAGGAGTATCAGTAGGTTCTGAAGATATGGAAAAAGATGTCCAGGCCAGGAAGCTGTTTGTTGCATGGACCCTGGGACTTCCAGGGCCATGCTCAAGCAGTTACAGGAATCTGGAGAAAGGTGCATCTGCTCAACCACGCATAAGCAGTGTGGGTGCCAAGAGAGGCGGCAGGAAGTAGGTGCAGGAAGAGAGATGGTTTTCTGTTTCTGTTAAACCAAATCTGTACAACAGCCATAGGTTTGCTTTTCTCCTGCTATAACAATCACTACCTTTGACTTTTGACTGTCTGGAGAAAATAAATTTAGAGTATAAAAACTGTCTGTTTGCCACAAAGAAATTTTTTTAATTGTGTTTATATAAAAATGACAAAGCTTAAATTAGCAACTTTTAAAATTCAAGAAATGCTTCATTTTTTACCTTTTTTTTAACAAGTCCTAAAAATTTCACTTAGAAAATAAGTTTCTAGAGAGAAAAAACATCCCATTAAAGCCCTTTCCCAAAGGCACTGAGTTCCTAAGACACGTTGACTCTAGTAGGATATTCGTTGATTCAGTAGGATATGTATTAGTTTCAGGGATTTAGGCTTCTCAGGGCCTCTGCAGATCTGGATCCTCACGTCTTAAACTTACCAAATCACATTTTCTTCTGCAGTGAGAGCTGTATATTGTATATGGTATCGTATATTGCACAGGCCAGAACTGAAAGTTGACACAAGTAGTAAAAAGCATAGACTGTGAAGAAATACTTATATGCAGCAGTGGAGCATCTTTTATTATTTATGCCTATCACCCCTATTACTTTTTACCATGAGGGCTTCTCTTTAGCCAAGCAATTTGGGTTGGATCATCTAACAAAAACATTAATTCAGTTCCTAGAAGTCTGCAGTGAGTACTCCCAGCGTTTCGGCCAAGTGTTCCTTCCCTCTGTGCTCCTCTGCTGGGCCAGGACAGTCTGGTACTTTGGAACTAAGGCAGCTCCCCAGCTCGGAGCTGTGACCGCAAGGTCACGCAGGTGACCGTCATGCCTATCAGACTCCATTGTCTGGCTTTTGTTATGAAATCTCAGTGCTTTATTCTTTTCTGAAAATACTAAAATGGGAATGTGTTTTCCAGGAGCAACATCAGACAACATGGAATGTCTTGGAGTTTACATTTTCAGAAACCTTGCTTTTTGGCATATATCCGTAGGTCCATGCCAGTCCTTTCTTGCAATGCATATGTCAATGACCGTACGCTCTATAGCTTTCACCACACTAAAGTTGCCTCAATGTGCTTTTTCCTATGGATTTAATATTTATTATTCTGTAGGTTATCATTTTTATACAGCCTTAGAGCAGATTTCATCAGGAGTCAATAATCACAGTTTATTGGGTGGACAGAAAGCAGGCAGTGAAGTCTCTACTGGGATCTTCAGTATCAATTTATGAGGTGCATTGCAAAACTTAAATCCATCTGATTTCCATCAGCTAAGCTATAAATGTAGACATAATGATTCCATCCAATTATTTTCAAATCAACTTAACATAACCATCTCCTAGAATAAGGAAACATGGATCACTGCACAGTTTAGGCACTCATATAGTGGTTTCTACTCACCAATGTCCAATAACACGGATTAGTTTAGTGTCCATTTCCTGTATTAATAGCTATTGGAAGGTATACATATTTTTATTGGTTGGGCTTCCCTACATAATCTATACAAATTTGAGAGCAGGAAATGCTAAATGTTTTAATATCTGTTGTTGCAATTGATAAGAAATTAGTGCACCGGAATGATATTTGTACTTTAAGATATTTTGATGTTTTTGGGAGAGAAATTTCAAAAGCTGCTAGGATTTGGGAATTTGGATTGACATGTTCAGGAAAATTTGAACTAAGTAAAAATGTCCTTTTTATAATCAGAAGTGAACTCTATTTCATTTATGTTTTTTTCCAGTTTTCAGCCAAGTCTCATCAGCTTTTCTAAAATATACAAATGGTTTGCATCAGTGTAGTTATACTGATGGCTGAAATGGGGGCAAATCCCAAGTTAAATAATGTATTAGCAGAATTTATATGAGTATGCAAATACATACAGCAACATTTCTGCGTACACATTGTTACAGAGAAAATTCAATTCATAACATATAAGGAAAGAATTGAGACATTTAGAGGGATGTATTTTAAAATGGAAGTTTAATTTGTATTTTCTATGCTTGTTTATAGGGAAGGCTTTATTATGTTCATCTGATCAAAAGCAATGATGCAATTAGATTGGTGCTTGTTGAAATGGGTTTTATAGTGCTTATTAAAAGTAAATATAAATAAATGTTCAAAGATCAGTGTGTTCAGAAATTTTTTATATTAGACAGAAACATTTCAGTGCATAAAATGCATTAACTCCTTAAATCTGGCAGATGAGTGTACTTAGCATCACCACACCAGGTTACTATAAACTCAACTGACACAACTCATTTGGCTTTTTCAAAAGCTGTTGTCAAAACCTCTTGGGAGGCTATTAAAAACCAACAACAAAGTAATTATTCAGTATATCAGAAGTATCCAGGTCAGAAACAAAATCCACTATGAGAGTATACTTTTCAGTTAAACAGTTTGAATAAGAAAAGAATTGTCCTAATACTAAATGGAATGGGAAAGCTATGGACAGAAACACTGAAGTAACCCACAGTGCTTAATGCCTCCTTCAATTCTGCCTCCCCTGTAAAGATTGATGTGATCAAATGATTAATGCAATTAGAGGTATGAACAAATGACAAAAACTCAGACTAAGTAAAATAAGCACTTATATTAGTTATATATTTTTATGGCTACCAGGCCTCTGGAAATCCACCCAAAGGTAAGCACTACTAGGGAAAGTGAACAGTCAAAGCAATTTTGGAGCTGTTGGAGGCACCTTGAAGAATTTGTGGAGAGGTTCCAGAACCCTGGAAAAGGGCAATTATTACACCTATCTTTAAAAAGGGGGGAAGGAGGATAGATTTGTCAGCTTAACTTCAATTCCTAGAAAAATTCTGGAACAAGTAATCAAGCAAACAATTTGTAAGCTCCTAAAAGATAACAAAAAGATGAGCGACAGCCAACGTGGATTTGTCAGAAGCAAAATCTTGTCAAACCAACTTAATTTCCTCCTATGACAAGGTAACAGGCTTTGTAGATAGGGCAACAGCAGTAGATGCTATATGTCTTGACTTTGGTGAAGTATTTGACAATGTTTCACCTGACAATGTCATAGAAAGGATGGGAAAAATTGGCTAGATGAAACTACTGAAGATGGGCACAGAAATGGCTGGAAAATTATGCTCAAGGAGTATGGAGGAAAATGAAGTATATTTATTACAATAGAAGATGACAGCTAGCTGAAAGGAGGCCCAAAAGCTTGGAAAGGCAAGAACTGAGAATGAAGTTGGCAATTTGTAGGAACAGGCTGAAGCACAGAATGGTAAGGTTGGAAGGGACCTCTGGAGGTCATCTAGTCCAACCCTCAGCATAGCCCCGTACAGGGATTAAATCCACGACCTTGGCGTTAGCAGCACCACACTCTACCCAACTGAGCTAAGTCTGGCATCTAGGATTATTTAAGGGAGCAACTGATTAATTAGCAGCTCTGCAGAAAAAATAACAGTGATTCAAAGCAAGATAAAAGTAGATCTCTGAAATGAATACAATCAGCAAAGTAACACTTTTGCAGAAAAGATAAACTCTATTCTAGGATGTACAAGTAGGAGTAATATCGGTAAGATTTAGAACAAAACCTTTCTGCTCTACTTGGTTTGAATGAGGCCTTAGCTGAAGCACTGAGTTCCAATTGCAGACTGCATTTCAGGAAAGATGTGGGCCAGCCAAAGGCAGAAGAGAGGACGACAATCACAGTGATTAGAGGTGTAGAAACTTGACCTTTTAGAAGTCAAAGAGTTAGAATTGCTTACTCAAGAGAGAAAACTGAGAGGATAAGTAGTCTTCAAATACATAAAAGATTGCTGAGAAGGGGAAAAGATTGAACTGTTCCATATACTCACTTTGTATGTGACAAGAAATAATAGGCTCTAAATTGCTAAAAGGGATATTTATGTTAGACACTGGAAGAACTTAACAGCAAGAAAGATTTAGCATGGAAATAGATTGCCTAAGAAGACTGCGAATCTCCACCACTGGAGACCTTAAGAAGAGTTTACTTAAACATAAGTTAGGAATGATCCTGATAGAGTTGATTCTAAGAGGAGCAGAAGAATGACCTCTTGATGTTCCTCCCACCTATTGTTTCTTAAATTCCCTGAAATAGTAACATGATGGTCCACAACAGTTCAACATCCAGAGCTGTGAAGCTGAATGCATTTGCTAAGGATGTGCACAATAGATAAACAGGATCTTGGCAGGCGTCAGAATAATTTTTCTAGTTAAGGCTTACTGTGACAAACTTTTGACAGTACTAAATGGGAATAATGATGGCAGACATAGCTTATTATACTTACACTGTTGCTGTTGTTAGCTAGCTAGCAAGCCAAATCTAGGGGACTTTGTGTGTAAGATGTATGAAGTGCCTGTTCATAACTTCCCAATAGCAAAGCTGACCACGAAAGAAGGAACAGGAATCCATACTGGCAAACATAACACTATTACGTAAAATCAAAGGGTTTTGTTGTTGTTTTTCAACCTGGATTATTATATGAATTTGGGTCATTCCGTAATAGAAATAGGGAAGACAAAATTTTTATTGTTTCTTTGTTACAGAAGAACTGGATAGTTGAACAGAATGAAGAATATTTAGGAAAAAAAAAACTCAAATAATAATATAGTAGGAGTGTATTGGTGCTCAGAATTCAAGATCATCACAATGTGATTTGTGCTATTTGAAATAGTCAGGAAATGAAGTCCTAGAATATCCACAAACAGAACATTTTCAGGATACTTGTCCTTTACAGTAATCTGGCTTGGAGACAGAGGTATGTTCATCAGAAGTGTGATAGAGCAATATTCAGAAGTAGGTGGCCTACTTTGAACTCCAGTAGACCACTTCAGCTGTCTGTGCAGCAAAGGCTTTACAGTAAAGGGTTTCCTTCTCCTTGGGCAGCAACTATGTCCCATTACTAGCCATCAGAAGCTACAAAGGGCCATTCTTCCCTTCTAGACGTATAACATTTTAAGCTAGTATCTTCTAGCCACTAGCAAATGTCCCCTGAAGCACAGTTCTATCAGTAGGTTTTACTTATGGTAGCACATCCATTTTTCGTGGAACTTCATAGCATCAAATGAGTAACATTGTGTGAAGCCAGGTAACTTCCAGAGCTTCCAGGAGTTACTATGTCTTTGAATCAACCAAAGTATCACCTGGAGTCTTCACCATGATAACAAGCCAAAGAAAATCTATGTGCTCCAAGATGTCAGTGATTTGATATAAGAGATTCTATCTTCCGAGTCAACGAAGAACAAATGTTTCCTCCTAAATTCACAATACACTACATAACATGGCAAGGATTGCTTCTTCATTTTAGATGAAGAAGTAAGACCTTCATTTCTTTGCTTACCTGCCTAAAGTTTCAAGCAGAGGAGGTAGAGTTTATTTCCTGTCTAAATACATGTTTGTCTCGTATCAGTACAAAATGACTGCTGTATTTCCTCCAGCTGCACTTGTCTTTGCAAAGTGGATAATTGTGACTCAGAGTTTCTAAACTGTGTTGTTCTTCTGGGTATAAACTGCTACACAGATAACTAAAAAATTATCTACCTTCGTGGTTTAGGTTTGATCGTAAAGCAAAGACAATTGCTTGCACAACATTTTGAGGAGGGTAAGTTATTAGCAGAGTTTAAAGGTATTACTTGTTGGAATGCAACAGTGCAGACTTGACAATTTGAAATTACTATAAGTGTCACTAAACAAAGTAATGGGGTCAGATCTCTAGTGTGTCTGAACTAGTACAGGTCCATAGAGTTTAACAGAGCTGTGCTAATTACATCAGCAGAAAATGTGCCCTCTAGTTTCTTAAGGCCTGTCACAAACAAAATACTTTGCACACTGACATTTATTCTCAATTTTACAACCTTAGTTGTGTTTGCTTGTGTTTATATATATACAGAGACCGATGCAGGGATAGGTCTGGTGCAATTCATCACCACTGGCATGGCCACCAGCAGTCTGTATGTTTTCATTTTGAACTCTGGCACCTTGGAATAAGCTGGAATAGAACTAATAACTCTGGCTTATGTCTCTGGGTGTAAAGATATCTAAAATTCTTCTGTTGATAGACAATGAACTCTATGACTGAGGAGGGTGGGGAGAGTTGAGGGGGTTCTACTGCTGGGGAAAAAAAACTATAGAACTACTTCTATAGAGAAGAGGAAAAAAAGCAAGCAAACAAAATAATCCTATGTACTGTGTATTAGTCCTAAATTCACCTTAGGCCCTTTATCTGCTTTTTTTCATCTTTTTTTCTCTCTGCTTTATTCCCTGCTCCAGCCTATAAGGATTTGACAGCACCACTGCCCTTTAGCAATGCTTGCTCTACACGGGAGGGCAGCAAAATATTAGCTAGTTTAATGACACTTTCTGGCTCCCTGGAAGAGCAGCATTCATCATCATCACTTAAGAGAACACCTTATCTCAAGTAGACAAGCTCAAGCAGGTTATTGCATCCACATCTATTATGAGGTTGCAGCATCTACACTGAGGTTACCAAGAGTCAACATACATTTTACTACTACTTCACAAAGAATTAATGTATTGAACCACAGTGCTAGCTAATTACCAATATCGGTGACCCCAACACCTTAGCGGAAAATAGTGTTTGCCTACTGCACAGCAGCTGACACAGAGTTAGTGTTGCATTGAAGATGTTATAATTAAGGGTTGAAAGCACATAAATGGTTAGAGAGAATAAAAGATGCCATCCAAACCATTTTACTGGGCCACTCTTGGCCTATCACATGAACTCCCTTCAAATACAGCTCTAAGTGAGCTTTGTATTTGTTGCAACCTTGTGTCATGCAGTGATGTCCAAACTGGTTTTATCTTGGGATCATGATATCATAGGATCATAGGCTAATTCAGGTCAGAAGGGGCCTCATCGAGTCCTGCTCAAAGAAGGGTCAAATGTGAGGTCAGACCAGGTTCTTCAGGGCTTTAATAGCTTTCGGTAATAGAAACAAAGCAGTTGTGTGAGCAAGATGCTCCACCAGGCTACTGGATTACTCCTGGCAATTCTGAGTATAGTGCCACTGCACATCACTTTGCTTCCACACTTACAGTATGTCTCAGTAAAAAAGGAATAATTATTTTTAAATGTGTAATTATTTATGATTTCCCAATCACTATATATTTTCTAGTGTCTTTTCCATTATTAATTTGCTCCCTTGTTGGTTCTCTTAATTAATTCTCTATATTATCCTATGAAAGGAAATGAGACTTCTGAGTGTGTTCTTGGACTTAATCTTGGCATTATCTGCTTTGTGCTGTTCAACTCTCTCCCAGGCTCTCCCTTTAGGAAGATTATTTGGACTGAACGAACACCTTCAAGATTTGAAAGTTCAGTTTCAGTAAACTTCACCGATCCCTCCATCTATATCAGCATTATCAAAACCTCAAAAATCTGCAGCATGGTTTTGAAATTTAGCAACACTGAGCCTTGGCCTCATAAATACACTTATGTATAGCAGTTAGAAAACCTGTCATAACCACCTCTTCAGTATTTTGATTCTTCTATTCCTTACTAGACTCAGAAAATGGGTTGTAGGATAAGAGATAGAGAAAATGTTTGGAACGTGTGAAAATCAATGCATAGGGCTTGACAAGGGAGAGCCAAGGATTATGTAGCATGTTTCAGGTCATTCATAAAACCAGTTATTGGCCTGGCCTCATGTCTGAGGTATATAAAGTGTGGTAGCATCTTAGTCTTTATGTAAAAGTAACTTCGGGCAAATGGCAAGCTTTTAGAAGTGCTCACAGTTTTGAAATCCTTAAAATCTGAATTCTTAATCCCACTTTGAAGTGAGCAAAAAAGCACTCTCTTGTGGTGAAACCTTCACAAAGCAATCAGAGACGCAATAGTGGCTTCAGAAATGGAGATCCCTAAGGAAGCTCACCATCATTTCAAGGCATCGATGTGCAGATTTGCACAGGACGCAGCGGGCTGCCCAGTGCACGAGCATCTTCCCTGTTTAGACCCTTTAACTGAATGGCAGCTTTAGGATCAAGACTTAGGTGTTGAAAACAAGACAGTAGGTGTGGAAATGTACACCACAGCTGACCTTGTTTTGAGCAGGAGGTGGAACTAGATGACTCTGTAAGATCCCTTCCAACCTGAGCTTTCCTGTGATCCTATAATCCTATAAAACATGAATAAGAGTCCAGATTTTACACTTAAGAAATATTCTTACACACTTAATTTTTAACTTTGTTACTCTTGGTTTAAAACAGTAGGAATTTTTCTAAAGAAATTAACTAAAAAACTGAAACAACAGCAACAGAAAAGAAGCTATATAATTAAATTGCCAACAAGCAAACATTCCTTTTGAATATCTAGGCCAGAAATACAATGTTTGTAAGACAAATATAGTAAATCTATGTACATATTTTAGTGGATTAGATGTATAATACAGGTGGATGACTGTCCTGTGCTATGTTTTATTTGCTACACTTAATGCATCGTATCTTACAGACCACAGAGAATTGTGCTGCTATATTAATTACATTTTAAAGTGATTTCCTAATCTTTGGACCATTTTAATATCTGACTATTGCAGAGAGAGTGTATTAGAATTTCACACAGTGCTGCTATCTGAAAGAATTTAAATAGTAAGCAAAAGCTCTCAATTTTTTGTGTTCTTTCAGCCATTTATTTCTATTAGTATCAAAGTGGCTGTTTTACATTATACAAACAATCATTGGAAAAGCAAGTTGGATAGTAGGTTAACTCTTACAGAAGAAATATATTCTATGATAACACTACCCTGAGTGGATGTGTTACACTCAAGACATTCACTTCACTACAAATCATTCTTCATAGGAAATAAAAGTGCTTTATTGTATTGCAGCAAGATCCTGAAACACAATAGATGGATGTTGTAGGATATATTCTGGGTGTTGCCAGTCAATTGTTGCTCTTTTTTAAAGTAAAGGATTGAACTGTAGACAATAGTATCCAAAAGAACATTAAAATCTGATGTATACCCACAAAATCAATGACTATTTAGAAGGAAGCTTGAAAACTTGATATAAAACACTATCTTTATCCCATCAAACTAGGCCTACAACTTGTCCTATTGAGGCGATTTATGGAGGCAGTATTGCAGTATCTTTAAATGAATGCGAATTCCCTTGCTCCTTTAGATCTAAGACACACAGTGGAACATTATGACCTGTGGAGATTTTTTTTGTGCAGTAGCTAAGGTAATAAGTTATAATGGCTTCACTTACAGGGATATCGGAACTCTACCAATCTTTCCTTTTAAGATTTCCTTTGCTTGTGAATAATAGAACCATAGCATTAAAGTGTGCTTAGCAAAGCTAGGAATTAATTTGTTGTTAGAGCTTGCTGGAAATTTTCCATCAATGTTCTTTCAGTAGAAAAAAAATGTTTTTGTAAAAATAAAAATTTCTTCTGGAAATGTCAACTCTTCTGGGAAAGGCTTTTTTTCTCCTTAAAAGCCTGGAAGCATACGTTCGGTATAAAAACTATATTTACTGATCTCCTTTTTTCTGCAGAATTTCCTACCCAGCTCTATATTACTAACTAATCCTTAAGTAGAGGGTTTCATCAGTAGCTTTCAAATCAGTACAAAGGCGAAAAATGTCATTGTTCCTACAGAACCTGAGGCACAGCAAGGGGGAGGAAGGAGACGCTAAGTGGCTTGCATTAATCACCCAGCACGCCAGCTGCAGCAGAACCCACCTCCCAAGCCCTAGGACAGTGTTATGCCTCCTACTGCACAGCTCATCAGCACTTGGATGCAGGTTCTCTTGGAAAACATCCCACTGAAATCCTCAGCCCAAAATACCTTTAAATATGGTCAGCTATGGATTTAACCTTCGTATCTGAGTGGTTCATTTGCTGAAGGAGGAACTCAAGCCTCAGCTAAAAAAATTTCTTTCCTTTCTTCCCCGTCCTTAAGCTTCTAAGTATTGGGAGCCAAAATACATGAATTTTTGTGCCTCAAATTTTTACTGCTTTACTTTGTAGCTCAGCAGACAGAGAAGAAAAGAGCAGGTGTGGAAGGCAGGGAAGAACAGTGGGGCTCCTTCAAACCAGGAAAAAATACTCTCAGGCATGAGGAGAAAAAGAAAGAATAAGTTGTTTTGTGCTACCAATGCCTACAACAGAGGAGCTAAACTATGCTCCCAACAGCAGCTTAGCCTCTTTCTCCATTCACCTCGTTTTTCGCATAATAAGAGAAAGTGATACTTTGAAACGCTGTATTAAAGAAAATTGTCTCCTGCAGTCTTCGTGATTCTTTATGATTGTATAGTTAACCTAGTTATGGTCCTTAATATTTACACAGCAACTGGTTCTTACTCTCTCCAATTAGAAACTCGTTCTTTGCTCCTGTGCTTCTCCTTACTGATCCAGTTGTTGACCTTGACTGATGGTTACTCAGTCAGCCACAGGACTGCCAAATTCGAGGAGACCTTCAAAGAGCTATGTTTCACACTTTGACTAGTTTGCATCCTTCAGAGCCCTTGAGAGTTCACATGGTTATGACACATCCCAGGCCAATTAGAGAAAATGGTACTGACCCACACAGTGAGCCAGCAGGACACAAGGGGAAGCAAAGATCCATGAAGATTCTGCTGATTTCCAGACAGCTAAGGGGGAAAATAGCTTGGATTCAGCGGAGGATCCAGCAGAGCTTGACTTACTCATGATAGCTGTTCCTCCTCACTGGCAGAGGGACCTTTATAGGAAATCAGGCCCTGAAGGAGACTTCCAGGGAACCTACTCTGCTTTTTCCCCAGAAGCTTGGAAATCTGTCACTGTTCATTGAGAATATCACAGCAGTGTTCATTTCCTGTGATGCAGTTGAATGTGAGTCACAGTTGTGACTAGAGTCCAAGTAGATAAAAAACACACCAATAAACACGACTTCCTGAATGAGGGCAAGAGAGCCTAGACATCTAGGCTCTCATCTTTGATGTTCTTCAAAGAACATCATTGCAAAGGCTATAGGATGCAGCTAGTTTGAACACCCAGGATGCTCCAATGCGTTAGCGAGCTTGCAGACTGGGAAATATAAAACTCTTCTTCAGCACTTAAACACGCAGTGCTTTGCCTCAGGGTTTTTCTTCTCAGCCTCACAGAAGGGCAGAGTCGCATGCTAGGGCAGAATACTCAGACCACTAACATGTATTTATTGCACTGCGGTAATGTATAAAAACTTCAACTGGAATAATTGTGTGGCTGGGTTAGGCACAGTACAATAAGAGACAGTATGAGTCTCAAGCCAACTATCATTTAAATAGAAAAAGGAATAGGAGAATGCAAATATTATCATTCTCACTGAGCAAACAGAGAGCTGGTATCACTCAAGGGGGGTCGGGTAGATTGAGGAAGAAAACCCGGATCTCCTGACTCCCAGGCCAGTATCTGAACCACACAACCACACTTCCTCTCTTGACAGACCTGCTGCCTGCGGATTTTGATCAGCACATATGTCGTTTATCCATTCTGATTTCCACATCCCTATTAAATTTCCTGTAGATGATGTAAAAGGTCAGGTGGAAAAAAAAAAAACATGAAAACGTGTCAAGAAAAATGCCATCCCTTTTCTGAAAGCTTATTGTAAAATAAATAAATAAAATAGTATTAAAGAATGGAAAAATTACCAAGGGAGTCATAAAAAGTTAGCTTTAGGCCAGAGAAATGTTGCTTTTCATTTCTATATAGTACACGAGAATATTTTGTGGACTAACGGTGCATGAATAATGTTTTATTAAAATGTATATCTTTACAGCTTTATTTTATCAGGCCCTTCAAGGCTTGGCATAAAAAAGGTTTAACAAGTTTGACACATGCTGATTTAGCATTTATACCACAAACTGAATCTGCTGCTTTGTAAGGGAAAATAGGGCAGCTTTCAAAACACAAACACTGTGAAGTATTCAAAGCGAAACAAAACAAAAGTGAGAAGTGGGAAGAAGAAAAAAAAATGAAAAGATGAAAAATGCAAGCCACAGTCATTCCTAACCCGCTGTGAACATGTTTTGGACTAACTTAGAGAATACATTGCATTAAACACTGCAGCGTCTATGGTCTTTAGCATCCACATTTCTTGATATAATATGTACATGCAAGACTTACTTATCCATAGGATTTAACTAAACATGGTCATTACATTTTCTTTTTTCTTCTCTTTTCTTTAGTGGGCATTTGATCAAGCCCTTCATGAGCAATCTTAAGGCTTTATGCTACTAAACATTTTGGTCAAAATAAAGAAACATTTTGGAGAATCCACGAATTTTAAAACTTTAGATTGTGGTCGTATAATCGGTGGCAGAAGGAGGTATTTTGGAAATTTCTTTGCTCAGCCTTAGTCCCCACCATAGTAGACCTGTGCCCTAATGTTGGTTGGGGTTGTTAAGCTATGTATCTAAAGGCTGGTTTAGCAGCTGATAATATATGTATTGCCATAAATCCTAATATTTAGGAGAAAAATGGCTTTTCCAGTTCTATGCTAAACATGACCTAGATTCTTTTGATACTGAAATTCTTAGTTGAGACTCAGCTAAACTCCTTACTAAACTGATTTTTACAGGAATTTTTTAAAAATTTGTTTAATAAGAATTTTTCTTTTTGTACAAGCACTGGATGGCTGGCACATTTTGTAATTTTACATCTCCATTATTAGAATTGCCAGCTGGAGACCAGTTAAAATGGTTTTTATTTCACTACTTTGATATTTTTGTACTTCTGCTTTTAAAATAACCAGATGGGAGTTGGCTAAATTCTCTGAGCTACTTGTTTATAAGAACGGGCTGTAGCGAGAAGTGTTTAAGTCTATACGCTAAGCTTGCTTACAGCCATAAAACAGACAAAGGTTAGGTAACAACACTTGCTGTTGTTAACTAGGCATCGTCTTCATAGAGCTAATCGATAAAGTAATTAAGATGCGTACCACTGTCCAGCTTCATTGTGAGGCTTTTATGCTCAATCTACATCACCCCATTTCCTGTATTTCCTACATTTCTTTCAACTCTCAATGCCTTGACAACAGGGCCCCATTCTACACAGTAATTCAACATGAATGTTAGAGGAAGAGTTAGTTATATGGGAGGCAGAGTTAGTTATATGGACTGCCCTAATGTTGTGTCTCTAATAAATGCATTTTTTATGACATTTGTTTAAACTAGAGGTGACATTTCTAGCCTCCGTATTCCCTCTCTTTTGGAACTTCCAAACTTTCCATTACCTTAAAATCGCTTCAGCAGCACTCATTCCATTTGTGATTTGTATAACAATTCTGCTGCCAATAACTTTTGAATTTGAAGAGATTTGAAAGCTACTTTTACAGATTATTTCATTTTCCAGCAATATAAGTGGACATGGCCACCTTCTACAATAATCCACAAGAAGAAACTGATGGTGGTTGTCCTATTCCACTGGAATTTCTACAGAATATACATTTCAGAAAACCTTAGCCTCAAAAAGAAAAATTCAAGAAGCTGATTGTATTAAGTATACATCATGATTTTGACGAAAACAACAGTCCTTTAGTTAAAAAGACCAAATGCATATGAGAAGTATATATGAGAAATTCCGTAATTTATTTTTAAGCTTTGTGAAAGTATTCTTTGTTCTTTTAGAAAGGGAGTCCTTTGTAGTTTTAGCAAATAGTTTTTATCTTAACTGTGTCAACTTCTATAACTCTTTCTTTAGCAGTCTTCATATGCAATGCAATACTATAATATGGAGGGAACATTGTTTCTTGGAGTAACAGGCATGGTAACATTAACAGAAATTTTAAGCAAATTTTTGTCCTTTCGAAATATATTTAGCAAGAGACAGATTCATACTTTCCTGAATAAATACCATAACTCTACATAACAATTGCCAATTTTTCTCCATTACATGTTTTATTGCTGGATGATTCAAAACTGGAAAATGCTGAATAGTCCTAGGAAAAAAATGGTTAGATTGTGTAATGGAGCTAATGGAAAAGGGTAATTGGGGGAGCTAAAAAAGTTGGAAATTTTGTAGCCTTGTCATAAAGGAACAAATTACAATTTTGACTGCTTTACAATAATTTGTACAAGAGAAGATTTATATAGCACTAGAAATCAGATAAATGAAGAAACCACATTGGGATTTTTATACAAATTTACAAGCTCTGCAAATCTACATTTTCTGGTAACATATTATCCTGTTTGTTCAGTTACCTCTCCTATGAATTTCTGTTTTAAATTTAACTTCTAAAGTCTTTGCAAATATAGTCAGGTAGTGTGAGAACAGGAGAGCCCTCTGAATGCGCACACTACTTTCTAATGAGTATTGTATACTCTGTGGCACATTTTTTAGTTTCAATAGCAATGAATCCTAAATGCTCTTGCTGATCAAATTTAATACCATTGTCTTCATAACGTAGACCTCTTCATGATGTCATCTTCTTTAACTGAATGCGAGTCTTCTTTCCCATTTCTCCACCTTATAGAAATTACAGTCATTGAAAATGCTCATTGATATAAAATCAACCGATCCCTGCCGATTAGTGTGTTCGAGGAAGGACTGCAGAGCAAGTTGCTTTGCTTTGTTTTCTGCTAGGCATTGCAGGCGGCCCAAGTCCTCTCTGCAGGCCGCGGCTCCCACCGAGCTGTCCAGATGGTCTGGCTCAGAACCTCTTTCCTTTCATGCGAGGTGGGGAGGTGGTGGGGGAAAGTTTGTGTCTGGCTCAAATGACTCATCCCCTCGGATCCCTGCGCCTCAGCTGCTGTGCTATCCTCAGCAGAGCCCGACGCTTTTCCTCCGCCACTCTTTCTGTTTTTATAAGCTGATCACCAGCTCATGCTCCCTGAGCCCTGGAACAAGGAAGGGGAGCAGATGTTGTCGCCCTATTAATTCTAGCTGGTAAGGTAATCCGGAGAGCACAAGTCAGTACGGCTCTGCCCGGCTGCAGCGCTGTGGCAAAAAGCACAGCAGAAATATCAGTGCTTTTGGCACATTGGAGAAAGGCCAGCTTTCCAGGTTTGTGGAAGCCACAAACTGGCTGAGAGGTATTAGAGATCTGTCTCCCCCTGTTCTCCACAAGACAGCTGGCTGTACCTATGCTCTGGGCTAGCTGAAAGCTATCTCTCTGTGGTTAGCACAGCCTGACCTCAAGCTAATAATCCATGCAGCACAATATTAACTTTCCAGTCAAATAATGCCGGAGCAGCCAAGAGAGCTTGAAGCTAGGAGGGTATTCTGAGAGCCTCGACGGTGCAAACTCAAATTCAGTGGTCAATACAGAACCTGGGCAGCAATGAATAAAAAATTAATACTTTTTTCTAACGATTACATCCTAGTACTAGTCCTGTGATTCAAAATCAAGAGTGTGCAGAAAAATCTGATATAGCTATCTTGCCGAAAACCAGATCACTTAAATAATGTAGCATATCTATTCGTAACCAACTTACAAAAGGTGGAGTGGGAAAGAAAAGGTGACTGGAGAGGATTTTAGGATCATAGGTTTCAGGTTGGAAAGGACTTCTAGAAGGTATCTAGTCAAGCCAAAAACAGGGTCAGTTCTGAGGTCAGACTAGGTTAATCACACACAGAATCACAGAAGGGACCTCTGGAGCTCATATAGTCCAACCTCCCAGGTCAAGCAGGGTCACCTAGAGCATGTTGCGCAGGACCATATCCAGGCAGGTTTTATCTCCAGAGAAAGAGACTCCACAACCTCACTGGACAACCTGTTCCAATGTTCTGCCACTCTCACGTTAAAGAAGTTTTTCCTTATATTCAGATGGAACTTCCTGTGTTTCAGTTTGTGCCTGCTGCCTCTTGTCGTGTCACTGAGCACCACCGAAAAGAGTCCAGCCCGATCCTCTTTACACAATCCCTACTCTTTGTAGCCCTGTGCTGGACTCTTTCCAGTAGCTCCATGTCTCTTGTGCTGGAGAGCCCAGAACTGGACACAGGACTCGAGATGAGGCCTCCCCAGGGCTGAGTAGAGGGGGCAGGATCACCTCCCTCAACCTGCTGGCAACACTCTTCCCAATGCACCCCAGGAGACCATTGGCCTTCCTGGCCACAAGGGCACATTGCTGGCTCACAGTCAGAGAGCTCTCTCTGATTGCACTCTCATAGTCAGAGAGAAGAATCTGAAAAACTGGGTATACAGAGAGCAAAAAGTATACCTACCAGAAGTTCTTGAAAGGGAGGTAGAGTTTGTGGAGTTAATGGATGAATAGAGTAGGAAATGCCCTGAATGTCTGTGCGGTGAAGCTCTGTGTAAGATCATAGGATCATAGGAGGAGTTAGTACTTAAAAGTACTAAGATATGCCACCCCAAAAGTACCTGTCAGTAATACATGGAGAAGAAATGTGGTGATACAGGATACTTCAGTTTGTGAGTCAGGGCTACTGCTTCCATGCAGCTGGTAGTTAAATCCCTATGATGATTTGCTTGTTTATGTGTTTGTTTTAAATAAAGTTGCTTCATACATAAATGTTTGTTTAAAATAAATGTTTTAAATAAAGTAGCTTCAAACATACATGATATTTATCATTTTATCAGTGCAAAATGAGACTATTCTGGACTTCATTACATTGGAAAAAGATGAATTTGTCACTAGACTGGAAGTTAGTGACCGCCTAGGGATGAATGATTGTGACATGATTGCATTCAGTACAGCAAACTGAGTACATCTCTGATAGTTATACACATACTGGTGCTTTAAAAGAGATAATTTTCCAAAGGAGGACAATTATGAATGAAAAAATGGAAAATACGAAGCACTTTTTTCACCGTTTATTAGGCTACCATAATGCCACAGTCAGGGAAAATGATATCTTTGGCTAAAAGCTTCTGTGATGCCATCTATGAACAGCAATTATAGATATATAGAGATATGTAGAGAGAGAATGAAACAAGGGGAAACAGGTGTAAATGAAAAGTTGTGAAATATATAGAATTGTGCTACAAAAGCCTAAAGCATGGGGTGGAGGGGGAACCTACAGCTGACAGGAGTAAGAACAAGTGGAAGAAACTAATGGTGTGCCAGGAACAAAAAGCATGCTAAGCAGTGCTATAGCTCAGAGGATCGTCAACATTTTTGCCACATACTGGTATTGTTGCTGCCGAGGCAGTAACAGCTTTTGGCTCAGGAACAGATCATTTACTTGAAAATGGTTCTTATATTGCATTTGGGAACTCCTGCCTTTAGGAACCTTTGTCTTGTATTATTGCAAATGACATAATTTCTAAAACCTCAATGTATTTTTCATTCACTAGTTCATTTTTTCAATGCTTATTTTCTTAATTGTATTCGCTGGAGATAGTTTCAGTGGCAATTTCCTTCACCTTCAATTTATATTTTTATTTCTATGCTGCTAAAGTCTTTGGCAGTCTTTCAAAGAGTATCCACACACACACTGAACACAGCTCTGAATCCATCTCTCAGCTACAGATGATAGCTCCCAATAAATCCACAACCAGTGCTCGTACAGAGAACACCTTACCTTTCCTCGTCCCCTGAGCAGAGCTCCAGACTAAGTCATGATTCTCAACACTTCATTGGTCTTGGTAAAGTTCTCCTTACTGCCAAGTTCAACGGCTGATGAAGTTACAACTATTATTTCTTCATTCCTGTGCCAGAATTTAGAGCAGCTGGAGCAGAAATTAAAGAATTTGTAGCATATTCAGGCTTAAGAGTCGTATTTCAATTCCAGGTACCTAAAAGCTGTCCTGCTGTCTAGGTCAAGACAGTTTCCCACAACAGCATTTTGCTAGGCCATGACTTTAAATAGTGACAGACATGTCAGTTCAGGAGGTTTTGCTGATGGCTGTGACCCCTGACAGCAGAGTAGACAAGCCAGATGGGAGCTCGGAAGTAGCAACTGGCCTCAGCAAGAGCTGGCAAAATTTCCCCACGTATGAGTAAGTGGCATTCCGCCCTTGTTTGGGCTGCAAACTATCTCAAAATAGTTTACAGACCAGTAGTGTATTCATGCCATCTTCTGGGTATGAACTCCTTAATAGACAGGGATAAAGTTGTTAAGAGTGGTGCAGAAAAAGACAGAGGTGAGTAATATAGTTTTCTCTTCCATGGGAGATATTTAGCTTCTGTATTTGAAAAGCAGCAAGATGATTTACTCACATCCTCTTGGGATAATGAAATGTGTTTCTTATTGGAATGGACCATTTTAAGCAAGAAGACTTGGTTAATCTGCACCAAAAAGAAAATTTTACTGGACCAGGATCTTGTTAAACTGTGCGAATGTTCAAAAAGGGCAGCTGCACTGCCCCACATACCGACTGGCTGCTCAATCTGTCATCATAGACAAAATAACAGAGAAGATACAGAGCATTTGGCTGAAAAAATACTTGAAAAATATTGAAAAAAAAATAATGAAAGCCAGGAATTCCATCAAAAATATCTGGTTCTATTTCTTTGTGACCTTAAGGGAAAAATAACAACATACATTTAGTACTCTTAGGCTGGACTTAATCTGTTCACCTGGTACTCCTTGGCACTCTTCATTATAGTAAACCTCAAGTTAAACAGACTGAGAACTGGCCAATTAACATATCAGAGCAGGCCTCAGCTGGACTTTTGGTTTGGGGGTAGGAGTGCTAAGCCCTATTTTTCCATCAAGAATGTCAACGTTAAGCCTGAGCCCATTACTGGCATCATGGAATGAACATGGGTTGTAGTTGCAGTGTGCATATTTTGAAAAGAAGTCTCAAAGTTTCAACAAAGTCAAAAGAGAGAGAAATTACTCCAGTACTAGGGATAAGGTTTAAGTTGCTTAAGTTAGTAATATAGAGATCAGTCTTCCACGGCAAATTCTGGTCACAATTAGTTCACGTTCTGTTTACTTTTGAAGGATCCTCTGGAGTCATTCATGGACTTCCTCCTAAGCTGGTATTAAAAAGAAGAAGAAGGAGGAGGAGGAGGAGGAGGAGGAGAAGGAGGAGGAGGAGGAGGAAGAAGAGGAGAAGGAGGAGGAGGAGGAGGAGTAATGGAAGATTTAGGGATATCTAGAAGCAGCCTGGGAAGTGACTAGACACATTTCTGCAAGAGGAAAATACTGAGTCCTGAAAAGTTTTTCAAGCTACTGGAAAAGGCATAATAATCAAGAGCTGGAATTTCTCACTTGGAGAGAAGGTACAAACTAAACAAGAATAGCATAAACTATTCAAACAAGCTATTACGAAAATTATCCGTATCTTCTCCTCCCTCAGATGGAGACTGAATGCCTTCCTGGATGACGTGGAATAGCCAAGAGCGATTTGCAGTTTAGTCCTTTACCAATTCCATCAGCCAAGGGCAGCTGAGTGAAACCCAAGACGGCCACACAAGATGATCTACTAATATCTTCCGGCCTAAAGCATCAGGAACATGGGTGTTCCTTCACTTGGAAGTGAACCAAGTTTCCCAAGGAGTACTTAGCCTGCACCAGCTCATGCAGCTTCCAGAGAACTAGTGATTTCATCCAGCCTCCAGAAAACTACCAACTTGACAAGCCTATAATGATTGAACATCCAAATGGTAAAACAAGGATACTTTTCTTGTTGTTCTACAGGCCAAACCATACAATATGCAGCTTTCAAAACATCCAGTGTCTAGAAGGCAGTTCTAGCAAGCTGATTCTATTATCTAACTCTTTTTGCATTTTTTATTGGTTGGATTCTGTCAGATGAGGCAATGAATATCTATGCCTGAAGTTCAGAAAGTAATAAAAATGTTTCATTTTCAGCATGGGGACCTGTGCTTGTCTTTATTGGAATCATAGCCCAGACCTTGTCTGGAAGAAAAATCACTACAGTGCTTGGGCTTTTGTAAATGAGGTCAGCAAGAAAAAAAAGTGTGACATGAGATTTTGATATTTTTGAACGGAAGGAAAAGATCTCTTGTAAATGAACTGTATGCGTGTATATGAGCTGTGTATATAATGTAATTTGGGATACAGAAGCTGTTAATGCTTTGAAAAGTTGTAAAGCTTTCATGAAGAGAAGTAAGAAGTAATGGAATAGCCAACATGGGAATGAACAAACAATTATTTGAAACTTTTCTTCAACTGAGCAGTTCTCAGAAGCAGAAAGAGCACAGTACTCCTTTTTCACAAAAAATAATTTAGAAAAAGTTTATTTATATGATAAAGGGAAATAATTACACTTAATAAATAAGCAAAATCATATATTTTCTCTTCTTTCCCCTGATTTAGGAAAAGGACTTTTTAGTGAACTTTTTGTATGGATTATTGCACTTTATAGACCTGACCTTAATTGCAGCTTTCTATTGATGAAGTAATAGTGTTATGAAATTCCCTTATATACTGTTTTCACAGGGATAACATGGTTGTTGTTTTTTCTAGAGACAGAAAGAGACTTTTTTCAGTGTGAACCTTGGTGCTCTGTCTAGATGCACACACATATGTGTACATAAGTTTGTCAATGTTTGTGCATAAGTATGCGGATAAGGACCTAAGCTCAAAGGCTCCACGGGAGTTACATGCTCAGACATCAGGCCACTTAATGGTTTTTTTTTTTTTTTTTTTTTCCCTATAAAAATCTTCTACCAGCTGCTATGGCAAAAAATAGTCTCTTTCACTTTGTCATATTTCCTTGCATTTGCAATGGGAAGGGAAGATGAAACGGCGTCATTTCCAGCGAGTCTGGCAAATCTTGAATCCTGGCCAGTGTCACACATGGACTCAGTCTGTGCTGTTGCAGTTCATACATGGGCTAAGAGGATGCTCCTCTATGCCTTCATATGAAAAATATATATGATTGCTCAAGCATCTAACACGTTTTCTCTTTCCCTAATTCTGTGTCATATTCTTAGTTCAACAGCAAAGCATACGTTCTCATTGGTGAACTTGAGTCTCTTCCTCTGCTTAAAGGTTATAAGCACAAACTGTGCTTGTAGCTGATATTTTCAAAATCACGTGCCTGAATTTAACTGCATAAATATAAAGCTCATTACATTTGTAAGACTTCTCTCAACATTTGCTTAATTCTATCATTATTCCCTTTTGCTGTTTCCCCCCCCCCATCCTCCCCCAAGTCTTTGAAGCTTTCAAATTGTTTTCATTTTAAAGGATATGGTCTAGGTGACCATCATTTAAAGCTTCAGGGGTTTCTCATTTCACCATAATAACTCTTAAATTTTTGAAATGGTGGAAGCCATCTGTCTCAACAGATCATGTTCTTTTACACTGAATGATGAACTAGTATTTCAGTTGATTTAGACTTAAAACAATCTTGGAAAGGAGAGAATTTCATAAAGCTGCCAATTTTTGTGTTTTCTGCTAAGTTCCAAGTGTTCTGCTCTGGGCCTTGCTAGGGTGGTGTCTGTCCCTCCCACATGGGAAAGTAGGACACATTAAAAAATAGTTTCCTCAATGTCAAGAAGAAAGACTAAGAGGAATTAACTGAACATCTCCATCCAGTCCCTCACCAATAACCATCCTTTTCTCTGAACTTTTGCAGCAGATAGAAAACCAGAGGTAGATATTTGAAGAATCTGTTAAAGACACGTATGGATTTGGGGCCACTAATTATCTTTTGTGCCTTTAGAAATCTTTTCCTAAACATTTTACAGTTTGCATTCAGCACAATTTAATTAATTTAGATTTATATTTCAGTGCTTTATGAGATGTGATCCAGACTGTATAAATGCAGCTGTGGTCCATGTGAAAACACGGCCTCTGCAACAAAGTGCTTATTAAGGTCATTACTGACGGTTTTGTTTTCTGGACGGTGTCACGAAGGCATCCTGAACAATGACCTTTTCATGAGGCTTCACAAGGACCTCTTGGTGCTCCCCATATGACCTGACACCGAAAGAATGGAAATGAAAAGACAGACAGTATCCGCTTTGGCGTTTCAAGTCTCCAGTGGCGCTGCAAGGGTTAACAGCTGCTCTTTCTCTCTGTACCAAATTTGACCCGTGACTCCCCTGAAAGGAATGAAAGGAGCAGATTGGGGTGTGCAACTAGCTCTTTTGGAAAATCGCTGGCAAATACAAGGAGCTTTTCTTCCCTTTCATTCTTTTGGGCGCAGAAGAGCAACCCCTGCGTGGGGCTGCAGAAGTGTTCTCGCTCTGCCGGGGGAAGCAACTCTGCTGCTGCTCAGGACAGAGAAGTTTAGCGCAGGACGTAAACATTTGGCTCCTGTGTTGCTTAAAGCAAGCAACAAATAGCTGAAAAAGACAATGAGGATGATGGGGAGTTTGGGGAAGCCTGGGAAGCGGCTCTCCCGCAAGAAAGCGGGCCGCAGCAGTCCCCTTCTGCTGGGTGAATAGCACAAAACACATCTTTGTTCACACGACTTCTTATTGCAGCGGTTGTCAGGAGCAAAACCTGAAAGCACTTGAAAATCCATTAAAATCACAATCCGCATAAGAAAAATACCATCTCTTGAAAGTTTGTCTCTGTAGACTTTGTAAAAGTGAGAAGTTGATACGTGTGAGACGCGTTTATGTAATTTAAGATTAATGATTAACCGTTAAAAGCGCGGGCTTTGTACAGTCAAGCCCGCTGTTTAGCAAAGAAACAAAACCCTGAAATCGCTGCAGCTGCTGCAGGAAGCCAACTTCTCAGTCGCTTGGCGCGATAAGATGCTCCAAATCTTTGGCCGTTGACTGGCTGTGAATCAGTGATTACTGACTGTCTCCAGGGTGTTTCGGTTACAGTTCTCTTTCCCAAAGGGTAATCGTCTTTTGGATTCACGCCTGCTTTTTCTATGGTTGTGTTCAGGCACTGGTGCAAGACTTAGTGCGTTTTCTTAAATTTTGGCCTCGCAGTTTGTTGTCTCCCACATCATGTGTTTCACCAAGGGAGAAAGGACTTGCTGCAGAGATTTGTAATGCTTGGATTTACTCATGGCAGTTCTAACATCAGACTGTATTTTTTACAACAGAATTATTAAATTCAGCCAGATTTTATCACATATCCAGGCCACGAACGAGTGCTTGAACTCCCAAGTTTAAACAGCATCTTGCCAACTTTAAAACATTTGGCTGGTCAGCAGGAAAGGAAAAGCTGCTTCTAAAGTGCTGGAATGCATTTCCAATTAGTCATTACATTGCTTAAAAGGAGAGGCTTTAGGCACAGGGAGGAGAGGAAGGGGGCAGGCGGGGGACGGCAGGAGAAGAGCCCTTATCGGTGCGCAGCAGCCTGTCCTGAAGTCTGAGGCCACCCTTTAATAGATAAGCTTTTGTTTTACAAGAGCCTCCCTGGGGGGGGGGGGGTCGTGGTAAGGGAGTCCCATGGCTTGTTGGTTTTCTTTTTCTTTCAAATACCTTGATACTGGTTCGAATGGAGAGCCACGGAGACAAGAAGATGAGGGACGGAAAATATGCATTGCGATGTGCTAGGTTATTTCGAGGCCTATAGTTGCCTGATAACCTGGCTGCTGGGCATCCTGACTATAAAGTTGTGCTTTGGAAGAACTTCCCCAGCTCCTAAAATATTTTGAATGAGATAATACTCTTCGAAGAGCATTATAGAACCGACCCAAACTGCTTTCTATTTTTGTTTTGCTTTCCTGTCTGAAGCTATGAAGTCCTCAGCCCAACAGGTTTCTGGTAAAGAAACATCTGGGAAGAGAAAAAAATTCCTTTTGACATAAAATCGTCTTGCTATTGCTCAGAAGCCATCATTGCTTATGCTTATTTTAAAAGACTTTGTCCTGTACTTGACCTTCAAATATTTGTAGCTAGCTGATCTGGAGCATTTTTGACCACACAGCTGTTTAAACCCAGGCTGATGACTTTGCTTAGAGATCCTTTTGTGCATGTGCACTTATATATGAATATTGTTTTTCAAAGCAAGCATATATATTTACTTTAACATGACTCAAAATCTTGAAGGCGTGTACTTCTTTATCGTAGTAATGGAGAAATGCTCGGCTCTCGCTGGCGGTGCAGTCAGGACATGTTGCCGAAGGAAAGCCCCAAGCTATACAATAAACTGCATTTCGGCAGGTAGAGAAACTTTCAGAGCTGTTGCCTGCTGGCTCACTGTAGCCAATTTGCCTATGTAATATTTTACAGATGTGCTCTCCATTTCTTGGCAAACGAGCTAAGGATCATCGGAGATTTCTCCACTTCAAGCATAAAAATAAGAGTTTTGAAGACAAAGTCCTAAACCACAGCGGAAAAACAATTTAGCTTAAAGACAGGTGGGAGTGCCGCTAGCCAAGCACAAGAGTGAAAATAATTTCCTAGTGTTTTTTTGTTGTTGTTTGTTTCTTTTTAATTTGTTTCCTCCTACTATAGCTACATGCTGTATAAAATGCGTGAGGCTGTTTTGGAAAATCTGTTGCCTGTTGCAAGTTTCTCTGAGCTAAACTTAATCTGCTCATTTTATTTTTAGGAGGCTCATAGTTGCTTTTTTCAGCATTGTAGAAAAACTGGCAAAATGCCAGCCAGGTCCAGTGAAATGGAGACTAGGCCTTTTTTTCCAGAGATGAAAAGTTTAAGAAGAAAATAATAAAAATAATGGTGTATGACTGCAAATGGGAAAGGAATAAGAATCTTCACTCTTACAGTGTTATTTTCATGCAGATACATTGGAAGAAAATAACGGAGTGTTTTCAGAAGGAAGGCAGTGAGTTATGCAAAAATGTGTCTATGGAAAGCATAAAATATACTTGCTAGAGATAAAATTCTTGAAACGGAGACAGTTCGTGGAATTAATGGATGAATAGAGTAAGAGACGCCCAGAATCTCCGAGCAGCAGGGCAAGGTTTGGCACTGACCCGAAGGGGAAACACTGGATAAATTGTTTCTCTTGGCCTTGGTTTCTCACTCCGTGTCGGGGGAAATAGCAGTCCTCCACCTTGTGTGTCTAGGCCTTGAGGTCTAGGGATGAGCGAACATCCAGCCCCAGCTCAAAGATCTTCCTTGCGGTGCAGACCCGCTCCTGAACCGGTAAAGAAACCGAAACCGGTTAAATCCCTCCGCAGGCTATAAATCTCATTCCCTCCTTCTCATCTTGACCTGCAACAGTGAGCAGACACGATGGGACAAGGACCCAAAGTGGGCTTGCCCGAGGACATGGCTTGATGGAATGAATTTTTTTTTTTTTTTTTTTTTTTTTTTTTTTTTGGTTTTCTTGTAGCTTTTGCTATTTTGAGCCTGGTCTTTGACGTGAAATACTCAGTGAGAGGCTTGCATGGGAAACTATGTGAATGTAGCTCTAAAACAAGTGAATGTAAGAGTCAGGTAGAGAGGAGAGAGGCCAGACAGCTTGCTCTGACCAGTTACGTTCTCCTCAGCCTCGCGAGCGTGATTAACCTGTTTAACGAGGGTTTATATTCTTTTGGGAAGAAGGGAAGTGACATCGGCTAATCTCTTTTTAACTGTTTCCCAAGCCAAAAATAAAGGTATCCTCTGCTCCACAAAGAAACATATGACAAGTGGCCACCGAATTTCATTTTCCACTGCCAGGCATCCAACCACAGGTAAATAAATACATGGCCCCCAGAGTGTCTGGAGGTGGATACAACCTCCTCTATGTTTCCATCTGCCCAGGCTCTGCTCTCTGGCAGGCAAAACGGTACCAATGTCTTTTGGGGGTAATGGGAGGCTTAAATCCCTAAAGTGGAAAGATTTAAAGCAGTCTCCAAACTTTATTATGCTTTATTATGCTACTGAGAGTGCCTGACGTCAACTACTACTACTATGTGACCATCATACCACTGCTGCTTTTTAATATACAAAGGCTGCTTTAAACTTTTTTTTCTGTTTCTTTTCTCTCTCTCTCTCTTTTTTTTTTTTTTTTTTTTTTTTTTTTTTTTTGAGAACTGGTGGCAGAGAGCAATTAGTGGCATTTACTTTTTGTGAAAATAGCAAAGTGGAAGTGTCTGTCATTTGGGGTAGTTTGGTCCTAGCTGAACTCCTGTGAAGATATGAGTTTGGATTTATTCCAGAATTTTTATATGGGATTTTCCAGAAATCCCAGTGAATTGGTGGAGCTCAAGGAGAGGGCTCAGTCATTCACAGAATGAATGGAAAACATTTCCAGGGGAAAAATACAAAACGATATTCAAATGCACGAAATCAATATCAAAAAGCATTCTAAAAACACAAATAAGCCACTCATGCAGGTTTTTTCCCAAATAAACACACACCAACAGAGCAGTGTACACAACTTTTCAGATCACCATAGTGATCTGGGCGACGCTCTACTGTTTATTTTTCAAGTAGCCACAAAAAGAAGAAATTGATTTAATGGAATTAAATAGCCTCCTCTTCCCCTTTTAGACACCAAAAAGAGCTGCTTCTGGTTTTGCATTATTAGGCATTTTATTAATCTATCATATCAGTCTTGCCATAGATTGGACCTCTTTGTGTCATAAATTCAGTGTACAAATCTAGTAGATTAAAAAAAAAAGAAAGAGGGAGGATGCTGCATTCAAAAGGTTGTGAACTGCTTTTTCTTTGGCGGGGGGAGACGCATGTCTGCGTCTGTGCATGCGGAAGGGGATGAGGGGCAGAGGGAGGAGGGAAAGGTGAGAGAGGAGTCGCATTAAAAGTCCCTCCTTTAAAAGTGTCCCAACTCTAACCCGCGCAGAGTGGGCAAAAGGGAGACCCTCCCCCCTCCCCCCCAAAAAAAACTTCCGGGAAAATAAAATAAAATAAAATAGAAAGAGATACAAATGCAAACCTCGGAGGTGGATGGAAAAAAAAAAAAAAAAAAAAAAAACACACACACCCCAAGGGAGGAAGCTGCAGCTTGCACAGCTTGCAGTAAGCTGTAAACGATTTTGCTGGCAAAGCCCCGAGGCTTCCAGGCTGCTCCGTGCCGCTGCCGGCGGCGAGCCGAGGCGGCCGGTGCGAGTAGCGGGGATTGAGGGCAGCGCCCGGAGGAAAGCGGGCGGGCGGCAAGGTCAGCTTGGGCTTTTTCTTTTCTTTTCTTTTTTTTTTTTTTTTTTTTTTTTTTTTTTTTCTTTAAGTGGTTTGAGGTTTTTTGTTGTTGTTGTTTTGCCTTTTTTTCTTTTTTTTCTTTTTTTTTTTTTCTTTTTTTTTTTTTTTTTTTGGTGAGGTGGGGGTGGAGAGAAGCCGGGGCCAGCGCTCCTCGGGCGGGGAAGGAGCCGTCCCATCCCGGGCTCGCTGCTCCCTGCGCTCCGTGCTTTTTCCCACCTCCTCCGTCCCCCTCCTTATTTTTAGTTGTTGTTATTAATACAATGGTGTCCATAATCTCTGACTTGGATCCTCTGAAAAGCTGGAAAGTTTTAAGGTAGGCCTGTGTTTTCTTCTGTTTGCTACAGTCTTTTTTTTTTTTTTTCAGTTTACCCCTAAATTCACTGGCGCTTGAGTTGTAATGGAAATATGAGCCCTGGGCTTAAGGAGCAGAGGAGCTGCTGGTAATTAGAGCCCTTTAAGATAGGGAAAAACCTTTAAGCAGATGTTTAGAGAGACCCGAGGGAGATTTTTACCGCACTGTAACACCGAGAGGTATATTTTTTAAAAGTGTGGATGATTTTTTTTTCCAAAAGAGAGGGCTCTGTAAATTAAAGTTAATAGTAGGGCTTGCACCAGCTGAAACTGCGGAAGGATCAACTCTCTGCTTGCACCGCTGTGCCTTGTAGGGGGATATGTGGGAAACTTTGACGTAGCAAAAAGCAGCGTGAGAGTTGATCAGGGAGGGAAAAATATGCTGGGAGGGAAAAGGAGGAAAAATGTGCTGGTTTCGTTTTGTTCTTCATTGCTTACACAATTTTTCTCTCTAAAACATATGCTGGATATCTAAAAGTTGCTATTGACTTTACCCTGGCATTTTTTTTTCTTTTAATAATGAAAAAATAGCAATTCGAGCTGATAAATAGATCGGAGGGGGGAGCGAGGAGGGGGGAATGATCAGTGCTGCAGCTATTGGTACCCCACGGTGTTAAATGACCTTAAGGCTGCTCTAATTGCCTGGCTTTGCCTTCGGAGAATCCTGAAACATAAAAAGTTTGCTGATGGCTTGCAGGGAACTTCACTAAAACATTTGAAACATCTGGGAATATAGCCGGTGAAATTAGTTGAACGCAAAGTTTATTTCCCTCAACTCTCTTGCAAAACATGAGGCTGCATGTAATATTTTCAGGGTGTCATTAAAAAAAATGTAGTAAAGTGCTGGCATTTGGGGGAGGGGGTTGTTATAATGCTGAAGTAGACTTGACCTTCTTGCTACAGTGTTTTAAGGAACTTAATGTGTCTTGAGCTGCAGGAAGAAAGTTGAACCCTTCCAAGGCCAAACTAGATAGCTTAATTACACTGTCAGAGTTTTCTCGTAATTTGCAGTGCATTGATTTCACCTCTTTTCACAACCTTTACCTTTCTACGCCTGTCTTCTGAGTGTAGAAATATGGACTAAGACACTTTACACTTGTCTGCGGTGTGAGAATAGTGGTTGCACTGCAAGTTTAGTGTTGTTTTTTTTTTTTCTTGTTTTTTTAAATCACTGAGAACTGATGCTACAAATAAAAGTATATATTTTTCTTCCTCTTGAGCTAATTGCTATAATGCTCAGATATTTAAATTCCAAGACGTCTGTGCAGGTATTGGCTCAGCTGCAGGCAGGTGAGGAAGGTTGGGTGGCACATGCCAGGGATGCACCAGGGATGCACCAGGGATGCTCCCGTTGCAAAGGCACCGGAGCAGCATGGGGACATGAGCAAAGCGCTCTCGTTGTGCTCCCTCTGCCATCCCCAAATTTATCTGTAGAGTTTCCATCATTTCCCGACACTTCTGATTGCTCTGCTTGTCAAGTCAGGTGATGGGAGGTTTTCACTGGCTTGAGGGATGACCCAGGGGACCTCCAGAGCTGGGATTATTGGAGGAGGAGGAGGGACTGTCGCCCTCTGAGAAAATCTTGCTTTCTTGGGGAAATGACATTTATAGGGTTTAAGCAGAGATATTTCCCGGGCTTTCCTCCCTCTCCCCCAAAGCATGACTGAAATTTCCCAACTCTGTGAAGCTAGTGTTAATTCTGGAGATTACAGCAGCACAGACAGAGGAGGTCAATGAGGTGACTAAATCAATTTACTGAACATCTTCTTCTGAACATACTGCATATATTTATAGTAGCAAGTGCTGTGCACATTGGACATTGTACACATCAGCTGTAGGATACATATGGTTAAAAGGTGTGAAAAGACAATAAGCAGGACTAACTGGTAAGTGATAGTCCCAAAAAATCATTAGAAGTCAATATGCAGCTAATATGGCTTGTGATTATTAAGCTGTAATGCCAGGTCTACCTTTTCTTACAAACTACTGTCTCCTCTTCAGGCCAGGTTCCAGCATCGCAGTTTGGTGCCTCTGAGTTTACTGTTTTTAATGTCTTCCCCCATACATGTATCAAGGGAATCTGTAGTTAATATCTACAGGAAATACGAGAATTGGGCAGCATGTTTCTCTTAGATTTCTTAGGTACGATTCTTGAAGGTGCTAATTAAATGAAGCAGTAAATGCAGAAACCAGCTGAAGAGCAGTGTCCCACAGTGGCAAGTCTCAGTGTTGCTTTCCTGTGCCCCCCCCCGCGACTCACTTGTCATCAAGACTTAGCTTAGCTGGGAAAAGGCTGCAGGAAGCATACTGTAAGAGCGGCAATACTTTCTGGACAGTCTTAACACCTATTGGGTTCACATCTGGGCGAGGGGAAGAGGACGTCATGGGCTCTAAACTCTAAAGTTTCACACACAGAATAAAATGGCAACAACAACAAAAAAAAACTTAAGGAAATGTTTTATATCACTGGATTTCTTTACAGTGTTCTGAATATTAAAGTTATTAGAAAGTAAATCCCCTGGGACTCTCATGGACCTTTTTTCCTCCCATTGTTTCCTTTCAGAGAAGCTCCCAACATAACATTTACACTTTGACGTTAACACGCTTTTGTCTGATTTTCCCTTCTTGCTCTTCATAGCGTGACTAGCATAAATAAGTACAGCGTCAGGGGGACTTTTTGGAGGTGGAAAAGCTTGGCAAACCTTCAGGCCTTTTGAAAATGCTTTGGAGCCTTTTTTATTCACAGATGCTCCGCACTCGGCTGGCCCTTGGTGAGAACAGGAATCTTATTTCCTTGGCTCTAAAGTGACATGGGAGCGGGGATGTAGCCCCCCTAGTGTCTCAGGTGTACAGAGATCAAGTGCTGTGCCTCCAGAAATCTCCTAAACCCCATCCAAAACTTTCCAGGCTCTTTTCTTGCATTTCTGTAGTCTGGTTTTGCTCCTTATACATGACAGAGAGTGTTGGCTAGTTGAGCTTTTCTCCCCTGTTTGCATCCAACAAGGCCAAATGCAGCACTAGAAGTCACCTGCGTTCCCTGTCTGGGAAGACCTTTACCCCTTTGCACCCCTTCTGGAAGAAGTATGTGACCTTTCTGTACTATATTGCTACAAACAAGTTGTTCTCAACTTGACTTAGTGAAGCCAAGTTGAAAGTTGAGTGAGGAGCAGGATTTTTTGCTCTGGTTAGTGGTTGAGCTGAAGAGTTAGTGGTCAAGTTCAAGGCAGTAATGCAGGGACTCTTGCTATAGTGTCCTGCGTACTTGAATTTCACAAGTCCTGTTAAGCTGCTCAGTTCAGCTTGGCTGGCTGGAGTGGGCAAGTGGTGTCTCCTGGAGGGCTACATCTCCTGCAAGTGTTGAGTAGCCCCTTTGCAGCCTTTCCTAAGCAAATGAGCTCTCTAATGGGGCCAACACAATCTGTAACAATTAAAATGTTCTCTCTAAGTAGCCTTTTCACACTCTGCACTGTCAAAACAGCTTGTAAATGGTTTGGCTTTTCAAGGGAAGAGTGCCTTTAATGCTTGGCTAGTTAGTCCAGGAGGAGCAATTTCAGGCTTGTTTAATTGGTGTCTGTAATACCAGCTCTGCTGGGCAAGTAGTCCTCTCCCCACACCCTCCTCCTGTGAATGCCTGCAAATTAAGATAGGGCAAGCAACTTCAGTGTTAAACATTAGTGCTAAAAATTAGGGGGAAACGAGGGGAGCACCCGCAATGGCTCAGTGCCAACAGCTGAGCACTCAAGAATGAAGTGAGAGGATTCATGGTCCCCCGCAGCACAGTACTACTACTGAAAAAGGGAAAGAAAATCCACCAAGCGCTTTACTCTGAGGACCTGAACAATGTTGTCTCCACCCACCCCTCAAAAACAGAACAATAAAAAAGGCCCCCAAAAGTTTGGCCAAGGGGTATAGTACTGGAGTCCATCGCCACCGTGAAATACAGATAATGGAATTTTGGCCATCAGCAGAGAATACAATTCCCTCATAATTGCCACAATGTGCTCATCTGGAAAAAAAATGTAAGCAAAGAGAGTGTGTTTATCTCATAGTAACTAAAAACACATTGAAGGAAGGTTAACCCCTTCGGAAATACATATCGTGTAATAAATTGCATTTAAAGGCATCTTAGTCAGGGTCACGAAAGTCTCAAGCAGTTCTATAAAGGAGAATCACTAGGAGGAACAGCAGTTGTGAGTACATTCCAATATATAAAAAATATGGGCAACAAAATATAGTTTGTATTCTTCTGCTCTCAATCTAAACATGTAATTCTTCACTGAGTAATACTGGGATGAAAAATAGGTCCAGCTCTTAGAGGTTTTTTCTTAATCATTTTTTCATCTCTTGTATCTGTGTTTTCTTTACACTTTGTGGAGGACAATATTGGCAGTTTTTCGTGGTTTGGCTTATAAAAGCGGGATATATGGGGTGATTGAAAAAGTGAAGATAATAGAATATGGAAGATTAGAATGTAACACACTCCAGCATCTATTGTTGGTGGCTGAGAAAGTCATCTAGTCCACTTCTAAGCCTGTGTAGGTTTTTTTTCATTGCATCTTTGTGTTCTTCTGATTAAAATGCAATATTGCTCTTTCCTATAAGCGGTTATTTTATTAGAAACAATCCCCTTTACATAATAAGCCTGTACACAAGCTCATTACATGTTGTTCATTCAAACATGAGTTGTTAAATCTTCCAGGTGCTTTATAGGGGATTAAGCAATCCAATTCCAAATGAACATTGTTTCACAAAGATGTTCACTCCACCATTGCCACTATGCTCTTTTGCCTGTTTAAATTACCCTAACCTCTAAAGTATGTAACATCAAGTTACTGCACCAGCAATAAGGATGTCTAGCAAGGAACGAAGGAAGATGGCAAATGTGTAGTAATACTCTCCTAGCCTCCAGTGATTTGCAGGGCAGGGACTTCCAACGACAGAAGTGATGTCCCTTTCTTGATTAATGCTTCCTCCATAAGTTAGACTGGTTGGTTTGGCAGTTATATCTTTCAGCGCATATAGACTTCAAGCATCCACAACATCCTGCAGCAAAGAAGTTGTGTGGTTTGACATGCTGGTTGTATCTGCTAACCAAGCCATGCACTGGAAGGGCAGCGCTTAGGTGTGGCTTTGCCTTGCGTCTGTATGTTGGGCTGTGTGGTTGTTGCGCTGGCCCATTACTACTTGAAGTGATTTCCTGGTGTGATGGAGCACGTCCTCTAGTTTGGAGGTTTCTCCTCATCTTTGAGTCTGTTATCTGCTAGATTTGCTCCCTCTAGTCCCTGTACTGGCAATAGATGGGGAGGAGAAAAAAAATGTTACTCCTATTCTCCACGTCATTTAGGCATCTAAACCTTCCACTGTATCCTGCCTGTAATTTTTTTTGCAGACCAAAGAGTCTTTTCTTGTTTAATCTTTCCTCAGACAGAGATAAGATTGAGACTTTCAATCATGAAACATTCAGAAATGTTCCTTCTCTGAACATTTTCTCTAGTCAGTAGCATTTTAAAAGGAGAGAAAAGGGAACAGGTTTTTAAAATACGAATGCATCTGGAATTTCTGCAGACATACTTTACATGTGTTGCTTCCCACTTTGCTCTCTAGCAATTCCTAACATTCAGGCACCAAGTTCAGATTTGTTTCTTTGGTGGGATCATGGGGAGTGCTGTTTCTGCATCTATTCGTATTTCAGATTTTCTTTCCTGACTGGTGGTTAGTCCCACCCAGTTACACGCATTTATATGTTGCGGGATTCGGGTAAAACCAGGAAGATTCTTTCCTATTGGCATCACTCTACTCATCTTGACTTTCATCTACCATTTCATCTTTCAAGTAATTTAGAGTTCTGATGTGCTTTTTCAGATCTTTGCAGTTGTTTCATAACTAACTCATTGCAAATTTTAAGCTTTGTCTACTTGTGCGTTGAGTGGAATGGAAGCAAGGAGGAAGCTGTCTGTAGAAAGCAAAGCTAACCCTGCAGTGGAAGCATTGCACTAGGCCTTGACAGATAAGGATGCAATTTCAGGCTTTGCCCAGCCTTTGAGTGAGTTTGAATGATTCGCTTCATCTCTGTGTGCCTCATTTCCCAGTTGTAAAAATGGAATCAGTATCACTGTCTTATCTACTTTGACTATAAGCTTTTCATGGCTATAGAGACTCTTCATGGTCTGTATAGAACCTATACAGTGAGGGGGATTTCCGGTGCCCATCTTAATTAAAAATAATTTCCTTAAAAGAAACCAGAATTCAACTCTTGAGAACAAGTTGTTCCTTGCTGGTTTACTGAAAACCTCTCGTCAGTGTGTTTGCCTCTGCAAGGGACCTCTGCAGACATTCACTGTAATTTCTCGCGCTCACCAGCTTCTTTCCCAAGTAGTTCCTAGTCTGCAGTTCCTTCTCTGCGTGCCTGCTAATTTCTGGCCCCATTCCTGCACATTTGAATAACTTTTTTTTTCATAGGTTTATTGCTTGCTTTCCTTTATTATAATAAATTTCTTCCCCCTGGTACTGCCCCCTGTCAAAATGCACCTTTATCCACCTGTGTCTCACCATCTTCACGTAGCCTGTAGCACACTGCATTTTCTCAGTCCTTGGTTACGTATCCTACTGGCCACAGTGTTGAGGTGTAATTGGAGCAGGGTGAAACTGTTTTAGCAGGTCTTACTGCAGCGTTTCCTCAATCAAGAGAGATGCAGAAAGGACCATCTGCACCCTGTGCTAGTCTCAAGGTTTTGCACCCAGCTCCATCCCTGGCATTGGGCGAGGGAAGGTGAGGCCAGGGAGATCTGTAGGCTCTCCTGCAATGACGGGAGCACCCCAGCTTGCTCCTGAGGATTTCCTCTTGCCTGACCTGAGCAAGGGATCAAGGACTGGGATCAGGATTGAGCTCCTGTTTCTAAGAAATAATAATAAAAAAACAGTAGTTCCTATATTGACAATTGCACATAGCTATGCTCAATTGCCAAGCTCCCTTTTTAAGAATACAGCAATTTATAATTTGGATTTTTATGAGCTCTGAAACATATTTGCTTTCTGGTATTACAGAAATTCTTAGTATAACCTAAATTAACCTGCCATCCAATCTCTTTTACATGAGCTACTGAGCATGCTGCTACTAACATACACTAATTTTCGCTAATAAAAAATACTCCTATGAATTGCATTTCTGTGTAATTTTCTCGGATGCTTTTTCCTTCATTGTGGTTGTTTTCCCTTCTCTACAAGTATTTTGAAGACTTTTCATCACAAGTGGAAGAGGTTCCTTAGGTTTCTTTTTTTTTGGGGGGGGGGGAGTTGTTTCTTCATCTGGGAAAGTCCACGCGTCCCTGGCATGCGGAGTTTGTTCTGACAATTCATTACCGGTTACTTGTTCTTGAATCTGTCCCAAGCCGACATTAGTGCCTCACTTAGTGTCTGCAGATAAACAGGATTCCAGAAAGCAGATTTTTTTTCCCTCCTTTTTTTTCCAACTGAGATGTAAAAATGAAGGCTTTATAAAGGCAGAAATACTGGGAGGATCCTGTGATTATCATAATTGTCTGTCTCTCTTCTTTGTTGAGTGGATGGATTTCAGATTATTGGAAAAATCTGTTGTGTCAGCTGTGCTAGACTACTTTTTTTTTTTTTTTTTTGATGTCATGTTACATAGCCTGTAACTGGTTATTCTCAAGAAATACTTTCTACATGCAGATAATTCCCACCCAATTGAAAATTAATTTCCTTGTTCACGTAGCTTTGCTAGAGTCTTCTGCAGTGGAAGACTGCTTCTAGAATTTAATATAGTTGAACTGCAGACTACATTTGTCATCTTAAATTAGTGGATCAGTGGAGCCAGAACATAGTTTGTGCCAGAAATCTGAATATGATTTGGAATGGTTTGAGTTAGTGTATTCCACTCAAGAATTTGTACAATATTAGGGAAAGGCTGAAGCAAACTTCAGTTTTAAACTTAAAGGTGGTGGCAGGGATTTTTTTTTTTTTTTTTTTTTTTTTTTTTTTTTTGATTTAAAGACTTGTAGTTTTAAATAGGGCTCTTGGGTTTCCAGCTCCCAAAGAAAACGGTTATATGTCATAGCAGGGACTTCAAATGAGAGTCTTTTAAAGCTGAGGGCATTCCAGTTCTGAGAAACATGTTGACTTAATCGTCTTTCCTCACACAGAGTAGTTTATAAATGTGCAAATTAATCTGTGTGTGGCTTCAGAGCACTCCAGTTATGCTTATCCTTGCGCTGGCAGATTTCAGGTTGAGACTATCTGGTTCTGCAAATAGTAACAAAATTTACCTTCAAGCATTTGTAGGATGGAGTTAGATCACTTCTTCAACCTCTAAGACTAATCTTTGCTTTAAGCAATGTTACCCTGAGGCAGTTTCTAGTCACCAGTAGGTTGCTGTGGCTTTCTGCATGGCTTCTTCAAGAAGAGAAGAACTGGGTGCATGATCCATACTACATGTTTGAGCCTTGATTTGCTTGCCATGTCCATGGAGCTGCTGGAGTCATTTGCTAACTTGGCATTTCTCCTGGACATCCTTTTTGGACATCTTCATGTGTTCTCAGTGAAGAATTTGAGTCTCCCCCCAGTAAATGACACTGCTGAACCTGGTGGGTCTTATTGTAGCCCTTGGACTTCCCCATACTGGAAAAACAGGTCTTGGCAAGAGTTGTAAAATGCTGCTGACCAGGGTAAAGTTTTTCTGCTGGACATGCCAAAATAAAGGATTTATGTAGCCTGAGCCCTCAGAAGAATTACAAGCTTGGAAGGAGGTATTAAAGGTCTCAGATGGGCTGATGTGGAGATAAGTATTCAAACACTGATATAAGCTTTTATGGACTCCAACAGGAATTGCTGGCAGGGCCTTTTATGGGACTTTGGGGGTTAAATTTGTAGCTGTTGTGAACAGGCAAAGCTCCATGGAACAAGACTGACTGACTTGCTATAGTACTGGAGAGTTGATCCCCACATGTTTGGTGGAAAACTTTACACCCTTTTTTATGAGTTTTACAGAATTTTTTATACCAAAAGCTTCTGGATCTAATGGGATAAGTGTCTTGGTCAGAGCACTTAACTCTATGAATTACTTCTAGTTTGCTAAAGTCTAGTTTAACTCTGTCTAAGTCTAGACTCCAAGAGGCTCTTGGGAGTAACATTACATTATGTTTTAGTTTTCTAGTCATTCTTTTCCATATTAAAAGGAAACAGATGACATAGCTCTCTGCTCTTTTAGTCAGCATTCAAGAAGGCTAATAACTTGGGCATAATCTGTTAATAAACCTAAACTTACAATGTCTAGGTTGTAGAAAAGCTGTGTAAGCCAACTATATGAATCACACACCAGCTTTAAATTGTTGGAAAGAAACAGAGCTTGTCATATCAACAGTTTTTCACTACCATTTTGACCCAAAGTTTCACGATTTTTTGCATCCAAGATTTATTTATTTATTTACTCCTGCATAACCAGTCTTTAACCAAGGCAAACTTTGTTCTCATCTGTAGCTCTGGGACTGCTCTTAGAGAAGGCAGAGCTCAGCGCACACAGAGTACACAGAGAGCTGCCACCACATTTGTAGCAGGACATTGCTCTGTTTGCACCGCGATTCATAAAATCTGCAGTTAACGAGAGTTCACATCGTGTAAGCAGCTCTTATGGGTGAAATTTTTTGTTAGGTGATGCTTCAAAGCTGTCTAGATCGCTATTTTAAATCGAGATGCTGAGATCTTCTCCTGTATCTTCTCTTGTATCTTCTCTTTTCATAAGGATTTAAAAGTAGTCTCGGTTATAGCTTCTCCTTCCACAGCTTGAGGAAAAGTAATTTATTCTTCCATTGACTAAGAGGTCCCTTAATTTAAAAGTGCCCTCTCTAACAATATTTTCTATAGTGAATTAGAGTCTGAGTTTTTTCTGTTGATCTATCTGAGACGAAGTTACTGCACTTTATATTCTTTCTTCTGTAATTATTATCTGTAGATACTGTAAAGCTTTGCACAGCAGAGCATCCAACAACTAAAAATCGTTGGTTATTCTTCCAGTGACAAAATAGCACAAAGACTTTGATCCACCGTAAAGACTGCATGTGTTCAGACAAGGTGGCATGACTGGGTAGAAGAAACAGAGAAAGTGCAGGTGAAGTCGCAGATCCAGTGCCAATTTTATCCTAACTCCAGGCAGATAAGAAGCTAATATTGCCAGAAATATTTTTATTGCAGTTACAGATGTTTACTGGTGGGTGTCATAGAAAGGAGAAGTCCAAAGAAAAGACAGGAGTAAATTGTCAGATAGCAAAAAACACTGTAATCATTGTTTTTAAAACAAAATCGGAAAAAAAAACCAACTTAAAAGCACAATGTCCTGATGTGTACAGAATCTTATTGTGAATGTTTTGTGCATCTGGATTAATCTTACTATACTAATTAATTGCCTTGTTTTCTCCTATTAAATTTTCTGCTGGTTATTATATATTTTAGGCATGTATCTTGAATAGTGGAAGTGCAAGGTATGGATTAAAGTTAAGCAGATACTACAAAAATAGTGACCATGGAGGAAAAAACGAGCTTCCTTGATGAAAACAAGCCATGTATACAGTGAGGCTGCGTTTTGGATGTGAAACACTACTGAACTCCAGGTTGCAACATTGCAAAACACGACAATTTGGAGGAAAGAATGAGCTCTACATTTTTTTTTCCATTTATTCTATAATACCCCACAGTCAGACCACACAGGAAGTTTGCACAAATCTGCATGGTGAAAGCAGGATGGGAAAGCAGAACTCACTCGGCAGCAGAGGGCTGGGCATGTCTTAATTCTTTGGAGGCTGGAAGCTTAGTCTGGTGCTATCAAACAAAATCAGATTTGCAAGGAGGAAGCTGTATCATCAGTATGGATCATGGGGTTTGTTTTTAAGAAGTGAGGTTCTGGAGCAGAGCAGTTACCTATATATGGTGTCCTCATACCCTTTCAGTAGTAGCAGCCAATTCTGAATTCCTTGAGGAAGATGATAAAAATAAGCTTTGACAGAGTGCCTCCAGAGATCATTAGCTAAGAAAGTCCTTCTATGTCTGAAATTATTATGAGGAGTGTTTATTTAAGGAGGCAAAGAGCTCCGCAGGGTAGAAAGCACTTCTTGGAAATGGGGGTTTAGGCTTTTGTCACTTGAATTTTGTCACAATACAAAGAAAGAAAAAAAGTCTCGCAAAAGATCTGAGACTGATAAAGCATGTGACAGCCAGGTTGTAGACTGCTGTGCCAAAAGATATGGTAGTGGCAAATGCTTCAAACTAGGAAAAAAAAAAGTTATAAGGATGATGAGAACATCTACTAGTAGATAGAATTAAAATGGATAGGGAAGAATATAAGTCCTCACACTTTGAGGTAGGGAAGAATCATTCCTTATTTGGCAACCTCTTTATAGGTTTTTCGTACCTCTTTGGGGAAGGTCCTATAAAACAAACTACTGTTCAGATCCCATGAGACAATTCTTGTGTTATACGAGAGTGTCAAAATACCACTAATTGAATTTTCTGTGATAATACTGAATTCTTAACTGTATTTATTTTACTGATGCAATGCACAAGCCAAAAGACAGAACAAATCTTTCAAGGTTTTTGTGGTGTTTTATTAAAGAATATAATTCCAATGAAAAGTTTTATATGTGATATTTTAACCACCTTCTATGCCAAGGAGAGTTCTACAAGGTGGTTTTGCATTGCATTAAAATAATTATCCATAGCAGTTTGAACTTCATGTACTCACGGATAGGTAAATTGTATACTTTAGCAAGCCAGCATGCGTTCCTAAATTGTTGTGGGGAAGATTTGCATTAGGAAAATGTCGATTTCCTCCCCCTCCTTCCCATAATAAAAATCTCCATACACAATAGCACCACTGCCACATGTCATGGGGACACCGTGTAAATTATGGAGTTACAAATTTGTCAGCTTAACTAAATGTCTGAAAGAATAATGTCATATTAGTTGTATTTCGGCTGCAAGCCTGTTCTGTTTTAACCTTGATTTGTGTGGCAGCTAGCCATACCAACAGCTTGTGCATGGTTGATTATAAACAACTTTGTTTTAATGTAACAAGATTCTCATTTAATTCCTGGGAGCTGGATGCAGTGGTGATCAAAGATAAATTCAGACATTTCCCTGAGGCAAAGCGTTTTGACTTGACTGACCAGAAAAGACGAGGTCCTGAAGACTTCCAGATCATACGATCTTCTGTGCCTTGCGATGCAAACTTTCTGAAGGCAAGACACACTTGAAAATACATAGACGGAGAATTGCCTTATGTGTATAGTGAGCCCTGACGTAACTGGGACCAGGTTTGATTTTCACTTAATTTACTTTTCTGTGGAAGGATCTGCATGTTCAACTGTGTTTTTTTGTTTTTTTTTAATAGCAAAGCTTTATTCATTTGGGATTCTAAGTTGGTTTTCATCTATGGTATCTTTCAGCCTTAAGTATGAAAAAAATTATTCTGGAAGAGCTGGAAGTCTTGAAATCTGAATTCCTCTGAATTTTGTGTCTTTGTCAGATTCTCTCATGTTGAATGAGTTTCAAGATCAGATTGGGACATTTGTAGCTCTCCCATGCAGCTTGTGGCAGTTTCCTTGAGTTCAGGATTTTTTAGTATATGTATTGTTGCTGTTTTTAATTAAAAACAGCCCTTTTTGAAAGGTCACATCTAAGAGGACATCTGCCCTTGCCTGGTTGCCTTTTATCATGAAACTTTAGACAGCTTAGTGTCATAAGACTGGCTGAGAAGCCCAAAAAAGGTGGGAGGGATTAAGCTAAAACATGTGACTGCGCTTCCACATCTATTCCTAAGGGGAGAAGGGACCATTACGTTTATTTTGTTTTGAAACCAGCAATAGAGAGTTTAGCTCCACAAATGTCAAATTTCAGGAGTTTGGTTACACAAGCATCAAAAAGTGTGTTGAACCTTCAAGTGGCTCATAGACTTGTGATGAATTGAATCAAATCTCAGGAATGGTCCTTGGCTTAGGTATGGCAATAAACTCTGCTACTTTGCACCTTTATGTTCTTTCTTGGCCAAATAGCTGCTTTTTAGCATTCCCTCTTCTCCTCCTGTGCAAAAAAAAAAAAAAAAAAAAAAAAAAAAAAACCAACACTTTTGCCTTCCAAAGGAACCAAACCAATATAAAAGCATGATTAGTAAAAAAAAAAAAAAAAAAAAAAAAAAATTTGTATGTCTCAACATTCCTTTTTTAGCTGTGGAAAACAGCAATGTATACCATGAGACTTGAATTTTTTTCCCTGCAGTGTTGTTAGTGTGGGAAAAAACAGGAATAATAACCTAAGCTCCTTCATAATGAGTTTGATTTCCCTAACATTGGGAATTATAGCATTGCTCATCACTCCAGTATTGGGGAACCTTTTGGAGTAAAAATAATGAATCTAATGTTGCTATTTTTCATAGTTCCTTGGCTCCTGGAAAGACACTAAGTTGAATGGAGATTTCAAGTTTATAAGTTGTGGGGAAAACACATACACTTACAATGATTTTTTAGGTCAATAATATACGCTTCAGTCAGAAAACAAAAATACATTAATTTTTTTTAAATATAAAATCCCGTAGATTTTTATTCTCTCCAAATTCATTGCACAAGCTTTGGACTTGTTTTGAGACTTACGTTTCTTTTCAGGTTGTTGGTCTTAGACTGTCCATGGGTTTCCTGAACAGGAACCCTGCTAAGATTTCTAGCCACGTAAATTATCTAAATTTCAAGTGAACTTCAGACCAGATGGTCAGTTGTGATATTTTTATTTTCCCCTTAGTCTGGACTACTTGCATTAAAAACATTTTCTAACTCAAACTGGAAGCATCAGTCCTGTTTCTGACTGAAATTTTCATGGCACTCTTAAATCCCCGCAGTAGAAACTGAGCAAAAGTCCCACCCAGCTTCCCCAGAAGACCTCAGCTCCCAAGGGTTTCTCACAGTGTGCTTCAGGGAAAGTCTGGAGGTCACTTAAAACAGTTTAACTTTAGTTCTTTTTAATCCTCATGTTTATGGTTAACAATTTTGAAGATCTGTTATTTTTAAGGCTTCATACCAGAACTAATCAATCTTGGTTGCGTGGCCCCAGATTATGTGTGAAGACAATGTATTTATGTTTTCATTTGTCTGAGGAGAGCCCCAGCCAAACCAAAGGCCTGTATAGTCGCGCAGTGCTGGGTGGGGATCTTTTTTTTTTTGTTTAGCTGTGTTTGTCCTGGAGATCGTTAGGCTGAGCTATTTGCTTAAAAGGAACAAAATGAAAATTAGAGGTCTACAGCCAAGTTCTCAAATGATCTTCTTGTTCGCTGGCACTTACTGAGCCAGGAAAAGTGATGGCTAGCACTTCAAAAATCCTTTGTGCTCTCAGTTTTTTGGAATTCAAGTTCCTGAACAAGCCTGGCCTCTTGCCTGCATCCTGTGACTAGCCTGAGCACGGGATTTTTTGGATCCTCACTACCCAAAATTGAAAGCTTGAGAATTTTTTAAGCTCTTTCTGTGGCAGGCATTTCCTTCAGGTTACTAGCCATCTTTAAGTGTTGTTGACTTCAAAAAGCGTTGGCAATTGGATTGCATGTTAGCATATCAAATATTTGAAAATATAGCTTGGGGAGGTATGCTTTCATTAGGTTTTTCAATCTCTCTTATCCCTTGTCCTCCATGAATCTCAATTGTTTCTGATACTGCATTTAACTTTGCTGTGAACTTTTGCTTGGCAAAGGATCATGTTTGCTTGTTTGGGGCAGGCCGAGTTCTCCTGCTTTGCTTGAGTTTCCTCGTGTTCTCCAAAATCGCAGTGGTTTATTTGGGAACCTTGCCAACGTTATAGACTTCAAATAGTGATAGTAAGATTTGTGTGCTCATTCGAGGCTTACATAAGGCTAAAGCTAATATTTGTGGGCATGATTACATGTATTTGGTATTTTGAGGGGGAGGGTGGCCAGGGATGGATGTAGCTTGTCACTTATGCAACGATGCTTTGTGGGGCTTCTCATGAAATGTAGCAGCAACTCAACAGGTTGTTGACCAGAGGGAAAGTTATCGATACACATAAATCAGTGCCTGCATTATATCTCTTAATAACAAAACAGAGAGCAACATCCTTATCAATGTGCATATACTCAGCACGAAAGTGTTGTATTTATACACAAAGTCGATTTTCTCATCCTGCTCCAAAGCAGGTGACTTTGTAATGAGGCACCTGTCTCAGGAGATGAGCTAATGTGTGTCTGATGACTACTGTAGGCGAAAAAATCATGAATGTTAAAGGATGCCCGGTAATTGAGGTGGGGGGGTGCATGTTCAAAACTGAACTTGTGAACTGTCAAGCATAAGCCCGCTACTTGCTAATGCAACAGGTTATGAGCCAGTTGTAAATTTTGGTAGCACTTGGACTAAAGAAAAGTGATGTATCCTGAATCCTCTAATTAATAAAGAGAAATAAAAGGGAACCACCAATCAGCAGGCTGATCACGCACTGTACTTCTGTGCGTAGACTGTTTTATTTGGGAAAATAACAGGTTTGGGAGCTCAGAAAGGAGGCTGAAAACCTGGGTTCTTGGGAAGAAGTGGTCTTGGAGAGGAGGAGGAGACCCAGAAAGGAGGATCCCAGTTGGAGGAAAGAGCTGGGATATGGGGGAAGATCCTGAACACCAGAGGATGGGTGGAAGTGAATGTCAGGGGGTGCCTGGGGACCTCATCCAGCGATGCCCACAGCGAGTGAGTGTGAGTGACAGACCAGCATGACTTTCTGTCCAATCTTCCCCAACCACCATGGATCTCCCAGCATTGAGGGAGGTCAAGTTGTTGTGACCATAGCACTGGTGGGGGATGTGCACGTGCGATAACCAAGCAGGGTAAAATCACATCTTGCCAGTTCTTAAATAAACCCCAGTATCCAGATCCACTGCAAATTGTCACTTAGTCTGTCTCAATGACAACTCAATTTGATTCATAAATATATTTAGGAAGTACCTGTTACCACTGTGTCCCAGTCAGTTCAGTTAGCGATTTCTTTTTAAGCATCTCAGACTTTCTCTTTGCTTTCAAAATGCTGGAGCTCTTCATACAGAAGAGTGATATTTCCTTAAAAAATGTGACAAACTCTATCAGGAAGACACATTCTGTTGCAGATTTTTTTTTCTCCATTCTCAACAAACATTGTGTTCATGCTGCAGGACATGCTGATGTTCTTTTTCTTTCCCTGAAAAGCCGCTGTGTCTACGTAAAACAGACTAGCTACTATGATTTCAAGTCTGGATGTATTAAGGCACTGCTTAGATGGTAGTGTAGCACTCTTCAAAGCACACTACAAATTTTGACTCCTAAATGGTATAGATTTAAACATGTCGTGCACACATATGCATGCACACAGGATTTAGACTCAACGATGTTGTGGAATTATAGTAATTCTCTAAGTAGTATTTCTAGCAGGCTGTTTGACTGTAAGTAGCAACGTAATCATAGGTATTTTCCAGGGGAGATTGTGGTTGTCATTTCAATTCCAGTCCACTTCCCAGAAGCAGAGATAAAACATCTAACACCTTAAATTAACTGGTTCTCTGCAAAGAGCTGCTAGACTTCATCACACGTTTTGTGCATTTCCTAATTCAGTCTTTGACTTACGGATGGGCTTGTATGGTACTGAATAACATACTTCACTTTGGACTCACAAACTTCACTCCAATCACTTGGATACTAACAGGTCCTTCTCTTTTTCCTCGAATAATAGCAGAAGGTTGTTAGCTCTGGGAAGAGCATGCTCAGAGAAGGAGACTAAGTCAGTGACATAGTTGGTTTCCTCTCAAAAATGTACGTGAATGAGGATAGTTGCATCCATTAGTGAGAATGGAGATAAACTTTCCACACTTTGATTAAAAGCCTTCTGATTATTATTTGTGTACACATTTTGCAGCTATTTTAAGGATAGATCTGAATAAATAGATCTTTTCTTTAAAAAGTGAAGAAAATGAGAAGCTTAAGTGGCTTAACTTTGCCCATGAAACGTGTGAAAAGTAGGAGTAAAACCCTGGTCTCTATCTTGCAAGATGGAATAAAGGGTGACAGGCATAGTTAGTATTTGAGTAGCTTCCCACAGAAAGCTAGTAAACCACTTTCCACTAGACTTTCACAGGTTTTTGAAACTCCTACCATCCTCCATTCTCCTTAGGCCGTCCAGCTTGTCCCTTGCCTTTTGGGTTAGGTGCCTCTCCTCCAGCCTCTCCTCTTCATAGCCTTCAACCCTGACCGTTTGGAAAGAGAGGGAAAAACTTTCTTTCCACCATCTTCCACCACCTTTAATCCATCTCCCTCTGCAAATATTATTGAAATTATAACTGTAAACCACAAGTTTGAGCAGTATCCAGGTGTCAGTCAGACTGCGTTATCCCATCTTTGGGCTCAATGTCCAACTCCCAACCTACACTGCCATTAAAAGCGGAATACACTCAGCTCTGAGTCAGACAAAACTAGGTTAGATTTTTAAAGTACATAAATATATCTGTCTGTCAGCAACAGCAGCTTCAGTTAGGTCAAGCAATGCTACTGGGTAGCCACAAGCATGGCTCCAGTACAGTATTACATCTGCTTTTTTGTCTTTGTACAGACTTGTAATTACTCATGTAATTTCTGGCCATGTGACTGACCACAATGTCTTTCTGTTAAACAAAGACACTAATACAACACTTTGATTTCCTTGAGTCTGTGGGGGATTGAAAGTTGGGTTTTTTTGTTGTTTTATAAGGCCTGAAAATTGAACAAGCTGTAAGAAATATGTCTTCAGATCTATCAGACGTATCTTCAGACTTCAGAAGCAGTAGAAATCTTGACATGGGAACATTATTCTTGGTCTGTCTGTGATAGCTCTTTTGCAAATGGTCTTGGTCACTCCTCTGTTGAGGTACGTCATGGGAGCAGAGTTTCTGGGGCTGGAGCATACATGGTTCAAGACTGTGCTCTCCTTGCATGTCCCAGGGTAAATCAGTTCATTCCTTCTCTGGTCCTAGTGATTAGCAATATTCCCAAGCAGACACTGGCCCCATTAAGTTCAATGTGGTTCTCAAAATCTGCCAGAAACCCTAGTAAATATTTGAACAGTTTGTCAAGGCTGAGTTGTACTGCCTTTTCTTTTTTTTTTTTTCTTTTTTTTTTTTTTTAAAAAAAGGCTGTTACCCATTTTTGAGTAGATCAGGTACATTCAGAACTAATAAGCTGCAGTGAACTTGCTGTGGACTAAAGGACCAGCCGTGTCTCTGGCTTCTGTGCTGTAGTTTCTCTCCTGTAAAAGGAATCTGACAGGGATGATGTCCTAGCAGATGCATTATTAAACGTTGAGGCAATCAGCAGCTGCACTACGGCATACCACTCGGAGCCGCGCATGTGCGAAATAATGTGCTATGCACATGGGTTTTTCCATTAGTGCATGAAGCCGGTGCACGCCGGCACATCCAAGGGTTTGACGTTTCCTGTATTAATGTGGCAGTTGTACCACATCTCCTTTCGATCGATCACTAACTGGGAAAAAAAAATCTGCTTTCTCATCTGCAGGGTTTACAAAATACTTCACTCTGCAGGTCCCAACTAAATACTTAGTGTGATCGTCATCTGCAGGGGTTAATTGATTGAGAGCTCATTAAAAACAGAAATAGGATATAACTGTGTGTTCTGTTTCTGCTTTGTACAAACAGGCTGTTAAGAGAACAAGAACTTTATGAAGAATCTCCTGGAACTGATGAGTTCATACAAAACTAAGAGAGACTATTTATGGCTCATGTGTGGAAAATGTGTTGTAAAGCCCAACACAAATCAACAGTTTTACACATGCATATTTGGAATATTCAGCATACATTCCACAGGATACTCCTAATAAAAATCATATGTGTTTGCTCCCTAGCCCCTTTTCCCCCAGGGCTACACCCTCTTGCTAAGTTGAGGACCTTCTGCCTCACGCATTGATTAATATTAAGTGCTAAAAGCAAATTGGTGATAACTACTGGTCACGACAGCTCTTGTGCAAGCTCTTGCCAATGGCAATGCTAGTTCTTTCCTGTTCTCACCTGCAGCAACCTTTGGATTTTAATCATGGGCCCCAAGCAGAAATTGTCAATTAGATTGAGCCTTGTGGTCGTCTTTGAATAAATGTTCTTTAGCAGTTAGATTTAATGCCAGCTACTCTATTCCCCTGGTTTCTATGTGCAATATACCTTCCATATACACTAAAATGAAGTATCTTCCTGGGGAAAAAAATATATATCCAATCACCCACCAGATAAAGTGGCTACTCTGCTGAACTCAAGAAAGAAATGAGAGGGCTTGATGAATGCCTTGAGGCCAAAACAATGATTCTCTTGCTGGTTTCTCTTGGAAAAAAATTGTAAGATGGAAAATCTTGAGTTATTTCAATTTAAACAGTACAGAGGATTGCAGTAAAAGAGGCTGAGTAGTTTCTTTTATCGTGTCTACGTTTGATCAATGTTTCTTGAACAGCTGTTTCCCAAGTGGAATAAGGGAAACTGGGATCTTCTATGGAACTGGCAGCAAATCATTAGTAAGTGGGGCAGGATCTGTAAGGATGCAGGAAGAGTCGCTCTGTTGTCTCCTGTGAGCCCAAGGTGGATGCTGGATGCAAACGCAGCCCAGCTGGGTTTCAAAGGTTGCATAGTCAGACACTCTCACATCTGGAGTCCTAATGGACAACAAGTCACAACATAGAGCCATCAGCGTGCCCCTGCGGCCAAGAAGGCTGATGGTATCCTGGAGTGCGTTAGGTAGAGCGTTGCCAGCAGGTCAAGGGCGGTGATCCTTCCCCTCCACTCAGTCCTGGTGAGGTCACATCTGCAGTGTTGTGCCCAGATATGGGCTTCCGACTACAAGAAAGTCATGGAGCTACTGGAGTGAGTCTAGTGGAGGGCTATAAAGATGATTAGGGGACTGGAACATCTCTCATTTGAGGAGAGGCTGAGAAAGCTGGACCTGTTCAGCCTGGAGAAGAGAAGACAGAGAGGATCTTATCAATGTCTATAAATATCTTAAGGGAAGGTGTAAAGAGGATGGGGCTGTAGAGAGAATGGGGCTGAACTCTTTTCAGTGGTGCTCAGTGACAGGACAAGAGGCAACAGGCACAAACTGAAACACAGGAAGTTCTGTCTGAACATGAGGAAAAACTTCTTTACTGTGAGGGTATCTGAGCACTGGCAGAGATTGTCTGGAGAGGTTTTTGAGTTTCCATCCTTGGAGATATTCAAAAAATGCCTGGACACAATCCTGGGCAACATGCTTTAGGTGACTCTACTTGAGCAGGGGGGATTGGGCTGGATGATCTCAAGAGGTCCCTTCCGATCTCCACCTTTCTGTGATTCTGTGATCTTAAAAATCGCAGACTATTTGACCATACTTGTATGTGGGGGACTTGAGTAGGCTCTCAAAATGAAAAATGTGAATCCAGAGTTTGCTTATGTCTTCCCAAGACAGGTAGAGATAGGACATCATCCTGCATTGAACTTAACGAGTTTGAGTTTCCGATGCTTCTTCCATTTCAAAGGTGTTTTGTGGTTCTCTCTTTTTAGCGGAATTGACCATAAGCACAGGATACTCATACCTGAGGGAGGGAGGGAGGAGAAAACATCCCACTGTGACCTCTCCAAGTGATGGTTTCAATGATGAATTGGCAATGTCCTTCATGCCCGTCGCTCCTCTCCCTGCCTAGAGCACCAGCAGGAAACATGGAGATGCTAGCAGCACCTCAAGACCAGCCAGAAAAACATACCAGCCAATGACTCCTTCCTTCCCTGCCTTTCTCCTTATCCCTAAAGGATAAGAAATCACTCACATGGTGGTTGGGGGGGAGCAAATGTTGCTTTTCAGACCTCTACCACTCTGCTGATCAAAGGGAAGTTGGCTCTGAGCGTACATGTGGATGTGAATTGCTGACCAAAAGCCTTGGGTTGGGGATTGGAGGTGAAGTACAGGGTTTATCATGCTTGATGCTGTTCACGCTTTCTAAGATACTCTTTTTCCGTGAAAGTATGCGGTTACAGGAGGCAAAAAGAGAGAGGAAGTAGTTATTAGCGTGATATAAATGGGCATAATAAGGTGCCTTGGCCAACATAAGGTGGAAATCTCCTGTCAGAAAGGGAAATTGTAATCCAGGTCTCCTAGAGAAAAGCTTGCTGCAAGAACTGCAGAGTTATCCTTTCTTTTCTAATTGCCATTTACTGGCTAAGCCATTCCAGAGGGCCTTGGTTTTTACCTCTAGTAACAGAAGGAGTAAAAAGAGGTGCTTGGGCAAAAAGGATTGCTGTCCCTAAGCTTCTGACTATGACCACTGCATAAAGCAATGTCTATTAACTGGCAAGTAGTTTAAAGGTCCATCTTAATAATAATAATAATAAAAGCAGCTAACGAAACAGAAAAAAAGGCCTAATATTTGAACTTCTTTGGAGTGGAAGAGAGTCCTGTGCAATGCAAACTGGCAGTTTTGCACAGAATAAAATGGAGGCAGCGTTTGCCTGTGCTTCTCCAGCAATTACAAAAGCAACGCTCTTGTTTTGTTTGAATTTCCTTTGCCATTATGAAACACAATAGGCTGACTGCTCGATATTAAAAGCAATTGTGTTTCCATTCATGCAGATGCCAGCCTGTTTAGGTGAATTTACTAAGTCCCTAGATGTACATTTTTATATTATTGCTGTCTCTGGGCCATGCTGAGCATTTTAATTCTCTGAAAATAACCTCTGTTTTCCTTTCATCTCTTCATTAGCTCTTTCATCATGAGCACATGAATTAAAAAATATATATATATGGATCTTAAAATTGTATGTAATAAAGACGGTTTTTATCATTCCAATTTGTTGAGCTGTGCTTTTAAAGTTGCAGGGCTTTCACAGCCATAAAATGGCACAATAATGATTGTGTTGCATTGCTTCGTACCCTGAGGTTCCATTTAAAGAAACGCGGAGAGACATATTTATACGCAGCATCGAAAGCAATGTATATGGATCTTGATGTCGAGCATTTTTTATTGAAGTAAGATTAGGAAAGGATCTGATGTCAAGTTCTGCACTGTTGAAAGGAAATCAGAATTTGTTTCTATGCCAAGCATTGCATTAAATCCGAATTAAAGTAATACTTAGTACTGGGTTTGGGGGGGGGGATTAGTGTTGTTTTTGTTTGTAGATTTTTGGGTAGCATCTGCTAAAGCCTAACTTTATAGCCAATTATAAGTTTTTTAAAGCAAATATTCGGAGCTTTTTAGACATATTGGTACATTGCAGCATATGCTCATGCTATTCCAGCTAAGGCTTGGAGCTAGGGGGAATCTATATCGGGGCACCAGCTATCTGAGACTGCAGTTTCCTGCTAAATATTGTACATGTGCATTTGGATTAAATCCTTGTGCGTACATTTCATTTCCTCTCTATAAAATTGTCCTGTTAAGTACATTTTAAGTAAAAGCCTTTTTTAATTTGATCTCTTCATCTATTTTGTTAACGTTGTGAAAACAGGCTGTGAAAACTTGCTTTTCATGAAGGATACAGTTAAAGGAGGTCTGTTTTGTAAGTCAAATGCCTGGGCTTGGCTCTATTTAATATCTCTAGAACATGGAGTAAAATAGTGCCAGATAATTAGCTAAATTGAGGACTATTTTCAATAGGGGGTATTGCATTGTGCTGGGAAGGGTGGTGACTTGGCAAAATTAAAGTTAGCTGTATTTCACTGACCGCAATTCTTTCTCGTTATTCTCCCATAGGAAGCATGGTTTGAATTAAAATTTGCATTTGGGGTTAATAGAGGGATTCCAAACTGTCCCCAGCCCCAAGCTGAACTGGGTTATTTGCAATAACCCAGCAATCACCTCTTAGGACATAGTCAAGTTAAATGTCGCTGTCCAGTGCCTTGATGAGTTGCACCACGGGAACACCTTGTAATTTGTACACGCACTAAAATTTCAGCAATGCTAGTAGTATCCTAGTACCTAGAAATTGTCTTGCTGTTTCCTAGCTTCATTTTGCAAAGAGCTTCAAGTAACCACAAACCTCTGAGTGTGATATTGAAAGGCTTTTGCATGCAAGGGAACACCGGTTTCCTTCTTTCACTGCCAGTTCTGCATCTTCAACTCGGGATCTGAATGTCAAGCTGGATTTTTTTTTTTTAATCATCACTGGTGTTATTACATCTCTCACCTCTCCTTCCCATGAGACAGCAATCTTAGCAGTATATGATCTAATAAATCAGAATGATTTAAAATCCAGATGTCTTTTACTCCAGCTAGTCATGATTTAGCCACAGCCCGGAATGTGACATGTAGTAACTGTCTTCACCTCTTTTTATTATTATTATTATTTTTTTTTATCTGTTTCCCTTCCAGGTTTCTACTGCTTTTTCCTTTAAATTGCTGAGAATGGAGGCGCTCTTGCAATGTGCTTTATGCAGTGTTCAGCATCATCAGGTCTGTTTCGCATTTTGGACCTGTAGATGTTGGCATCACAAATATATTCCTCCTTGCTCATATATCTTTAACATGATAGTGTTTTATAGCTCAATCCATGACTCCTTGCACCCTTTAGGACAAATAACATGGAGCTGCTATGTAAAATACACCCCTCAGGACAGGTGGGATTTCTAATCCCAAAACTTTCTTTTAAGCATTGAGCTGTGATAAGAAAACATGAGTTTTAAAAAAAATTGGAAGCTCCTATTTTTGCCTATGCTATGCATAGTGCACCAAAAATCTTTGCTGGCTGGTTGGCATTTTTTTGCCAGTGTCAGGAGAAGATAGTAATTGACTTATTGTTCTGTTTAAATTTTTAGCAGTTACAACTTGAGTGTCCTAGGGCCACACATTCTTAGTTCATTTTTGGAATTTTCCTTTTGTTCCTGTTTTTATGGAAAAGTCAGATACGTGAAGAAATTAAGGAATTTACCACCCAGTGAAGAACCAAGCAGAATATATTGGTTAACGCTTCACCGTAGCTAACTGGCCCATTTTTAAAGGGACACATACTGTTTGGGCTAGAAGAAAGCACAGGAAAAGACCTAAGTGAGATACGTTGGGGAAAACTTTGCATGCAATCATATTTCTGCAAGCTTGCCCAAACAAGTAAAGCTGTGGAACCTAAAACCATGAACCTCCTCGGATGACCTTCTGTCCAAAAGGCATGACTACTCTGCTGCTCAGTGTTAATAAATGAGAACCAGGTATCTGGGAAGCTCCTGTTCTACGGATAATGAGTAGCAGAACATGGTGGAGGGGAGGAAAGTGGACAAGATTTTCTGAAATACAGTCTCCAGCTGTAGTGGAGTTGTCAGTCATCTGCTACAGGTAGCACACAAAGAAGGGCATCTGGAGGGCAATGATGTTCTCCATCTTGTTGCGTCTCTCATGAAGACAGTATGAAACAGCAACGAGGCTTAATAAAAGCTGCGTGCTTTTGGCTCCTCATTTGCTTTTTGGGGCCAGCTGACCCCTGACCTCGACACGCCAAGTGCCATCCTCAATCAGGCATGCGAGTGCAATATGTGTCAGCAGTTGCACTGCATATATTTCTTTTATTTCTCCTCGGGACGTGCACGGCGCTCGTGAAAGGCTTTGCGAGCCCCTGCTGTAATGCAGCATGTCAACTTGGCAGCCTGGCTTATACGGGAACGCGGCGGCTTGCTCCTCTCGCCTGTGCGAATGCTTCGTTTTGGCACAGGTGTCAACAAGTGTGATCAGGTGTAAAGATGCAAGCGGCACCAAAGTGACGTAGCTGTCACATAGGATGGGCTTCCTGCGGCCGAGACGGCATCTCCTGCGGGATCGCACAGGCTGCCCCTACGCAGCCCGTTGGCACCTGTGCCCCCAGCAAGAACGGGCTCACCGTCAAGGAATAAGCATTTATGTCTTTCAATGTTCATGTTTTGACCTCGGTGCTCCCACTGTGTTGGCTCAGTGACTTATTTTTGTTGCCCTCTTCTCATCGTGGGAACGCACCACAGTTCAGTCTCTTATTTTGGAAAGATTTGGAATCTGGCCAGTCTGAGGTGACTTTATTCCAGTTATCAGTGTCAAAATTTGCAGACAAAGACACAGCCCTTCTTTACTGGTGGTTGGCAGGATATTACCCTGCTAGAGCAGGCCCTTTATAATCCTTTAACAGGACAGTGAGATTTCAGGCTTAGAACAGTAAGGGACTTAAGGAAGGTCTTCACTAAAAAGAGGCTTCACAAAACTCTGTGCAAAGCTAAAGTTAACTGTATGTATTCACCTTCCAAATAGGTAAGAAAGCAGTAATCGTGCTAAATACCTGTGGAATAAATTTTCAGAAACGTATCAAAGCATGGTTTGATTAGTAGGAGTTATAAAACGCTTGGTTTCAAGCCGTGAATAGATCAATGGTAATCTTTGCAAAGCAGCATAAGGTTGTATTTTTGTGTTTGGGGAGACAGATAGCAAAAGGTGTTTTAATTCAACCTTCTTCTTTTGAATCTAGCACAAGGCCATGCTGTCTGGAGGTGCTTAGCTTTCAGAGGTTCTTAGTAGCTCATGGGGTCTTCACAAGTACCCAGTGGATGGGTAGTGAGAGCACTAACTGGCTGTAATGCTCTTGTGAAACATGTCGTGTCTCAGTTCTGTCCTGGAGTTGATAATCAACCCCGAAAAAGGTCTCGCTGTGATTGCTACCTCAGAAAAGAGGCCAAGAATGGGATACTCCACAAATCAGGGCTGTAGCACACTTGCCTAGTGCCACGAAATTTCTCTGCTGGCCTTTCGTGATGTAGCAGCGATGAACTAGATCAGTAACTTCAGTTCATCACTAGCTGTAATTCAACTTCAGAAGAGAGCCAGGGCTTTTCCATAGCTATGATGGCTACTTTTAATGACATCTACCAAGGCTGAGAAGTAGGCAGGTGACTGTGCTGGTTTTTTGGTGACTGGGACAAAGCTTTTTGAGTGACATGCAAGAAGGAAAATGAAGAGAGGTTACAACATGGATGACTAGGTAATGTTTTGCTGTGTTTGCCAATCCCTTTTTCAGATGTTACTTCCCTCCACTAAACAGGGAGGGACTCCCTGAAGCCACAAGTGATTGAGTGTAGGCATCCTGAAATCCCAGAGCGTGAGAGCTCCCAGCATTCAGATCAAACAGGGCATGGTGATAAAAATGTAGGCAAAAGACACAGAGCAAAAATCCCACTGTAACTGCAGTTCTGCTGTATCAAGCAGTTATCAAGACAGTGAACAATTGCAAAGCCAGTCGCATCACCTCACATTTACTTAGTCATGTGGTTAAAGTCTTGTGTTATTGTTGGATGGCAACCAAAAGGTGAACATGAACTGTTCCCTGAAAGTGCTTCAGTGTCTCCATTGCATATGTGAAAAGCCAGGGATAGCTAATTAGGGATGATGTATCTAATTTTTGTAAGGTGAAGGTTGAAAAAAGTAGATTCAAGCATGACAAAAATAATATACAAGGAGACATCTTTTGGCATGAGACTATGTCTGTGCTTGCTTCCAAGATCCCACCTCCTTATCCCCAAAATGGATTCTCTTCTTTTATATCCTCTTTTGGATGGAGCTGAAAGAAAACTTAAAGAAATGCTCCCTTTGCAGTACCTATATAAAGCTGGAACAAGAGCTAAGCCAAATTCTTCAATCTAAAGAAAACATCTGGTTCAAATACTAGCCTTCAATTTGGCTTCATTCTAAGGTTTACAGCACATCTGAGGTTTATGCTATAGAAAGGTGAGATATCTTTGTCAAGCTGTGTAGGAAAAACCAACTACACACAAAAGACCATCATTTAGCCCCTGTGACTTGCAAAGATACCAGAATAAAACTAAAATTAATATTATTAGGTGCCAATGTTACTGTTTTTTTTTTTTTTTTTTTTTTCGGTATTTCATCCTGTGCAGAAAAAGCACAAACACCTAAAAGAAACCCATTCATAATAAAGAAGAGTCTCTCAGAAGTTCTCATTGAGACGAATCCAGTCTGTTTTTCCCAAATACTTGAGATGCAGCACATTTTAATTGTGACTTATTTTGTAGATTGATTTCTAATCAGGAAGTGTTGTGCAATTGCTTTTCTGTTCAACCATTCAGGGGTCTTTCTACGTATTTTTTAATAACATGCCTTCACAGAAGGGCAGACTGGGGAACAGGGGTAACCAAAACCTTCCTTTTATGGTCTCCAGCCTTCGTGAATCCTTTGGAACAAGCATCAAAAGCAGATACCAAATAGGGTTGGTTTGTTTGATTGCTTTCAAGTTGAGTTCAGCTCCCCGTGTTATAAGGACTGAAGCTCATTTGCCTTACAAAGAGGCCGAGGTACACGGTTAATAAAGAGAGACGGGAGAGTCAAGCCATGGGATTTAGTAGATCAGGAGCCTAATTCCAGATTGGCGATGGGCTTCTTGCATGACCTTTTGGAGGTCACTTAATATCTCGGGGTCTCTGTTCAGTGTCAGAAAAGCAGGTTGATAATAACGTTGGTATTATGAAGGTATGACTGATTAGCATTTGCACACAGCTTGGGTACTGTAGAGATGAAAGCCAGGTAATTACGTTGTTTAGATAGGCCAACTTCCAGTTATTCCTGATGCAGTCTTCACTTCAAGGTTTGAGTGGACTCAGTCAAAACGCAGCCATCGTCTCAAATATTACTGAGTCCTGCTCTTCAGTGTGCATTAAGTGTAGGAACAGATGAGGTGTGTTTTCTTGTTTTGTTTATTTATTCTAATAACTGCATTTATGCCAGCTCCATCAGTGATGTAGGAGCAAGTGCTTTTGGAACTGAGGGAAACCGTACTTGGACTGAAACACAGCGTATCATGCAAGCTAAATTACTTTGTACAAATAACTAACATGATTATGCTTTTATATTAAAAACAGTAATTCACAGTCACAAAAATCCCTTCCCTGAAGACAGCTTAATATAAAAAGACTGGCTTGGTGGTTGCATATTCTGCCAACTTTCTCTTTTTTTTAAATTAGATGTATATTTTGTAATTTTTTTTTTTTTTGCTTCAGGGCGCTTCAGAAAAATAGTAGAGAAAATACAAATCGGGCCTCTCATTCTATAAATTCTGCGTAAACAGCTAGACTCAGAAAACCCAAACAAAACTTTGTGGTAGGCTCTGTACAAAGGCGCCTAAATGCAGCCCATATTAGCGTGTAATTACAAGAAACTGCAGTAAGTGTAAGGAAATAATTGCAAAGCCAAAGGTGAGAGTGTTTGGAGGTTAATGATATTTGTTGCTTAGGAGCGCTGTCAGCATCAGTAGTGGGGGGACTGAGTCTTTAAAGTGAATAGCTATCTGGATACTGGAGGTTAGGGAGCTCCTAACGTCTTCCTTTTGAGAAGTGGTAGTCCCTATATCACTAGAGCAGAAGAGGCTGCTGAGGAGAGAATTTTGTAGCGGGAAGGAACTTTCCAGGAACAAGAAAGGGGTATAAAACGGTCCACATACTCTGTTAGAGGCAGTTATATCCCTTTTTGACGTAGCAAGGTACTGTGATACTTGTATGCAAAGCACAGGAACTGGGCAATGAAGTCCAGCACTTCTGGTGGAGCCAAGACCATACCTGATGCTTTTAGATGGCAGTGAGGCATAGGGCTGCACTTACGTGATGGTCTTCCAAATCAGTGAAGTTAATATTAAATAATACTTGCTATCATTTTAGTATTTTACTAGTTGGAAACTGTCTGCAGTTTGGTTGTAAAAATCCATGAATTTATTATTTATGTTCTTCAGGAAAAACTTTCAATAGTGGAAGAATTACTCTTTTTCTGAGGTGAGGAGAAGATTTAAAAAAAGGATTACACTTGCATGCAGCATTCATTATGAGCAAATCCTTTTTTTCGCTTTTTAACTGCAGCTTGCCTTCAGTTCAGAAAGGAATTCATAGTTACGCATGATTGAGGGAGGGAAATAAATTCCCTATTAGATAATGCTTCTTTTCTTTTGGGGCCTAATTTTATAAATGCTGACATATTGAAAAGGTAAATGTAGAAATATTTAAGTTACTTATAAGGGTATACATGAGCAGGCTTGCAACTTCTGTTTATCACGGCTGCCCTGTGGGGTTGCACATAAAGCATGAAACCTCTGCCATCACCCTTACGGTGCAAATGTCTTAAACTATGTTGCAGTGTGAGAGGCACATTTTTCCCCCTCTAAATTGAAATTGTAATAGTGGAGCCCAAAGAAATTAGAAGACAAATATTCTTTTATTCTTTTCTCTAAACTTTCTTGGACTCAGCAAAGATGGTTAATTTACTTTCACTGCTGTGCTGAGTTTTGAAGATTCAGTGACGTTGCTATCCATGCAAGAGAGAAGTTGGTGTGGAATCTGAGCCATCCGGACAATCTCAGGCCCTAAAATCTAATTTTAGTATTTCAGGGAGCGGAGAGGGATGCATAGATCTACTTACTCCAGCATTAGGCCAGCCAAAAAAGGCACATGTTATTTGAGACTTGAACCTGTGGAAACAATTTGGAGTGAAAAATGCAGAAGGAAACTGCTTGCTTAATCATCATCTTTCCACATCTTCATGGAAGAAGAACAGTAAAGTCAAGTAAATCCAATTTGCATGAGGTTTTTCACACTTGCAGCTCCTGCTGTGAAGTAAAGAGTATTTATGCTGCTTTTAGAGAAAATATGATAGCCTGTCAGTGGCTAGTTTAACACCTGTGAGTCTACCTGGCTCTTAACCAAGTCCTGTGAGTCTTAGCAGATTAAGCAATCTTAGTTCAAAGATACTAAGTTCACATCTAGTGGCTTCGTATTTTCTTTTCACTTCCGTGCCCAATTCTTTACTGAGTTGTCTTATTTCTAATATCATACGCAAATAGTCTAAACTGAGAACTGCCACGTGTCTGTCTCACTATAGAGAACATTGTTTGTATAGTAGGAATATCTTATTTAATAAAATGTATTCTTTTTACCAGTGCAGAAGGTTGCTTAAGACACTTGCTAATCATATACCACAACGTATGACAAAGCCTGGTTTTAATGACTGTTACATGATTTGTATAGTTTCTTGCAAATAAAGCTTTTCAGTGTTTAGATGCTTTAACTTGATGTTGTAATATTTGGGGGGAAGAGAATGATGAGTTTTGTATTGGTCTTCAGTGCATCTTTTGGCTTTGCCAGCCTTTGAGATTAGTGCATCACCTATCACATTCTGTTCCCCAAAGCTGCGGAGTTTGCATGTAAAACTTAGGGGCTTCTTCCGAAAAAAGACGGTTGGTTTACCCAAGGGCTGCTACTGGAAGCTCTCGGCCCCAACAGCTGGAGCTTGGCCAACCGCAGTCAGCTGCTCGCGATGGGAGCTGCCGGGGGAGGCTTAACTGCAGTTCATTTGGAGGTACCACACGGAGGTACTCATTCAAACCGGTGTCCCGTTGTCAAAGCAAATACTAGTCAAAATACTGATTTTTCTGGCAGAGAAGATGACTTAATATGTTATATGGGATGATGCATTTTTTTCCCCCAAAGCGAAGGGAGTATGTGTGCAATTGAATGTGTCCTTGAGATACTACTTCAAAATTTGAAAAGCACGCTGGATGTCGCTGGTATATCTAGAAAAGCTAAGCTGTGAGGATTTAAATATGTAAAGGTGTGGTTCTGCAAAGGAGGTGAAGGTCAGGTTGGGGAGGGTTTATCCCACGCCGGCAACTCCCGAAACGTTTTTCACAAACAGTAAACTAATAATTTCTTGCCCCTGATAATTTTCTCTGAATGGCAAATAAACCCTCTAAGAAATGCAATACGGAAAAGTGCAAGCCCTCCGCGCGGCTTCATCTAGCAATGAGAAAATGTTATTTTCTGGCAGTGAAAAAAATTGAACTTTGGGAACTTTGTTTAACAATCGTTTCTCTTCCTGATTGAAACAAATGACCCCAAAGCTTTAGCCCCATGTTCGCTTTTCAGAGAAAGGGCTTCTACACTGATTTCTTTCAATGAGCGTAATTTTTTATTTTGATGTGCAATTAGGCCAAATTCAACTTATTATTATTATTATTCCCCCACCCCCCCCCAGCTGGCGCTTGCACACAGCGCCCCTTAATTAAGCGGGCCCCCCGGCTTCGCGGCGGGTCACGTCGCCGGCTGCGAATCCCGGGCGGTCGTCCAGCGATTCCTCGGCCGGTCTCGGTTTGCGTGCCGTGGCCGGGCGTTAATGCCGCGAGGCGCGTTGCAAATCCCTCCGCGGGCCGCTCCAGCTGGCCGCGGCGCGAGCTCTCCCCGCGTGCAAAACGTGTCGTCCGGCGCCGAGCGCTCTTTCGGAGCCAAACGCAAGCAGGGAGGTATGGAAGACATGAGAAGAGGACCGATTTTTCTACTTCATTCTAAGAAAAATGGGGAACTGAGGAAACAAAATTATGTGGGCAGACTCGTCTAGGTGACGAGAAGACCCCTTTAGATGGATTTTCTGCCAGTTTCTTGCAGACTTTTAAAATCCTAACCTGGTGGGGATTCTAGTTCCTTTCTATGATATTCCTTCCACTTAAATCCATGCAAGAACCTATTCAGAGACTATTCAGTGAGAGGCAAAGGGGAGACAGGAAAGCAAAAGGAGCTCATGGAAATGGGCTTTAAAGCTGAGGCAGGGCAAACTTTATATTCAGAGATGGGTCAGGAGCCCGGTGATGCCCGTCCTCAGGGAAACCTGTTTCGCTGACTCTATGACAAGGAGAGCTGTGACCCAGGGACCCGAGAAGCCTTGGAGAAAACTGTAGTTAGTGAGAGACTTCAGGGCTTGCAGCACTTTTTCCCCCGCTTTTTTAATCTATCCAGACTGCCACAGTCCATATTTTCTCTGTTAGAAACTGTACAATAGCTGTCTACAAACTGCTGTAAAGTGCAGTTACCTGTTATTGCCCCGTAAATAATTGAATAACCTCTTGCAGGCAACATGGTCAAGATGCAGATTTAATTTACTCACAGACCAGGAGTAAAGACAGCGGGAAACGTTCGGTGCACTGTCTCGTGTCCGGAGGTGCCGCAAACGGGAATATAAATAGTTTACTGAACCTGTCACGTTTCCTGCCAAGAATAAGCATGCCCTCTGGTCTGCTACATGGGCTTATATGAAACAGTTCCCCTTCAGTCCCCATGCACCAGGGAGTAATATATTTTCCAATACTTTTGTGGAAATAGGGAGGAGATGGAATGAGTCACACATATTGTAGCAAGAATTTACTTTTTTTTTTTTTTTTTTTTTTTTTGGTCGGGGGGAGGATGGTGTGAGAAAATGCTTTGCTTTTTTCCCATGCTCTTGTGCAGTGCTCCAGCCTAACGTGGAAGGTGGTGTGTTAATTCCCCTGATCTGCTGATATTTTGAAGTCGGGGGGTCCCCTGTTTCCCTCCTGGTAGGCAGTGGCACCTAGGGACTGATATTAGGGCTGAAATGCCCCCAGATGTAAGGGGCATTTGTTAAGGTTGGGAAAAGCGCTCAACATGCTGCTCCCAACATCTCCAACCAGCTCTCCAAGATACAGCTTTGTTCCACCCATACAGAGGATGTCAGAAGAAGAATAATATTTGGGGAATAAGCAGTGTGATTAAAACAAGAGACTAGCTTATATTTTACTTAAAGTCAAGATCCAAAGTCGGTAACGTCCCTTGATTTAGAAACGCACAGATACCTACACTTTCATCTCCGATTTTCAAAGTTTAATATTGCTTTTCTGTTAAAAAAAAAAAAAAAGACGCTTTCAACTCTGATCTGTGCTCATTAGAGAAAACTTTAATTCATGTAATTTCTTTCGCAAGTTAGTAAGCTTTGAATTCTTAAGTCTCTATTATGTTTAAGAAAACTAACAGATGAAGCGAAAAAGATTTTGGGGAGGGTGTTGGAGGGAAGAGAGAGAAGAGCGAAACCTTCCTGTTAGGAAGCGCCTCTTCACTGAAGTATCTTCACCTGCACGTGTCCCATCCTCTATATTGCTTTTCCAGAGTAATTAATAAAACGCGGATGCCGCTCTTTCTCCGCTAGCACCACCCGTCCGGAGCCGCAGACGCTGCCCCGCTCGCGCGGGCTCTGCGCGGCCGCACGCGGACCAGCCGCAGCAACCCCAGCAGCTGCCTCGCTCACGCAGCAGGAGCAGCCCGTATCCCCCTTTGCCTTCCCAAAAGATGGAAAATGCTCTTACCGCCCTTGCTAGGCAGCATAAGCCTTCCTGATGTTTGAAGCATGTTAGTTTTTGAAATAACCTTCTGCTGCGCAGAGATACAAGCGCAGCCACGTAAGTCGCCATCTGCATATAACAATAATGTGCCGCTAATATTTATAGAAGCGTTATGCTGCTTAATAGTTTGTCACTTGTGTTGCAAGCTTACGTAAAATCTATGGCTGCTGTAGGGCAAAGGTATAAAACTTTCATGAGTAATATAAAATATACAAAATGTTGTTGTTAATATTTAATACAATTTGCAGCAGTCAATGAGCACAATCAATGTTTATTAATTAAGTTCTGTTGTAACAGCAAATCTCTTCTTTTTTGGTGTGTGTGTGTCTTCGGGGAGGGGGAGAATTTAGCAAACTTTTTTGACCCTTAAAAAAAAAAAGTCATGTTTAGCCGTAGCGTTGGCTGCGGTTCACATTAATTGTTTGCCTTTTCCTTGGTGAGTAAATAGAATTTTGTAGTAACATCTTCTACTTAAGCACTCGACGGGATAAGAGAACTGGGTTTTGGCCAGGGTGTTTAATAAGATGTGTTGCAATTCAGGCTGTTGAAAGCAGCCATGCTGGCGCACTGCGGTAATATGGTTTTTTTTTTTTTTCATTTGTTTAAATCCACTCTCCTTTATGTACATTGGGGTCGCAGACAGCAGCATACAGGGCCGGAGTCTAATTTATTCAGCTGATAACTAGAGGTAACTTCAGTCAGCCCGGTGCTCGCCGTGCTGTCAAACAAGGCTTGCTGCTGGATTTGTGAGTGGCCAGAAATAAGGGTCTCCTAGCTGCCGTGCCCATAAATAGGAGCCTGAAACCCTCTTTGGTTCAACCTTTTTGTGCTCATTCTTCCAAAACTGTTAGAATTAATCGCCAGAGAGAAGCAGTTTCCAGGCATGACTGTTTGTGCAGGGTTGGCAGCGGCGTTTCATAGCTCCGACTGGTATGGGTTAGCGAGATGGCATGAAAAATATCAGCTTTGAGGTCTTAATGGCGTGAAGGGGGCTGGTTCTGGTGGAGAGGGGCTGGCTACTGCAAGACAAGCAACCTTTGGTTGACTGGGTCTAAGAGATTTGTGTCAGCTAAAGCAGTTTTTTCATCTCTCAAGGCCATTTTCATCTTTCTCCTCCATTTTTCTATGTTATCTCTATCTTAAATAAGCTGAAAGTGATTTTAATATGACTAGTTGGAAGGTTTTGCAATATGAAATTACTTGATGGAGTTCAACTATCAGTCAATTTTGTGGTTAGCACTTAATGTGATAGCCAAAGTTGGGGCTATGTTAATGTGTGTATGCTAGCGTAGATGCAGCATACTTTCATTTTTATCTGCAACATTTTGCACAAGAGGTGGGTTTCGGGGATTTAAAAAAAATTTTTTTGACAATATGAAACTTATGACCACTCCATGGTTTGTTTTTGTTTTTATTTTTGCAAGTAAAAGCAGTTGACAAGATAGAGAGACTTGAGCAGGACAATAAGTGGTTTGGCAGCAGTCATGAAGTGGTTAAGTCATTAATTTATTTGTCTAAAATCATCCCTAATGTAAACATAAAAGCCATGATCCTTTATTTAATTTGTTCTCCAGGCTAAAAATGACTTGAGATTACCAATGATCTTAGTTGTAATCTTTTTTTATATATTATATATATATATAACTGTGCCACATTATTTTGAACTGTACTGCTAGGGGTTTATTGAAATATATCAACCTTATTGCTAATATTTCACAGACGGGTCTTCATTTCAGCAATATAGAATTCAATTTAGCAGAAATGTGATATTCCTTCTGAAATTTTAAATTCCCAGCAGATGTATAATTCAATTAAGTCCAGAAGATTAAAAAAACTGAAGTCATTCTCTATACATACACTCTTTCTGCTCAGTTCCAAAATAATGAAAAACTACAGCTGTTCAGTTTTGGTTCATCTATCGCTTTGTACAATTTTTATGGGTTTTATGTGTAATCACATTTACAGAGAGAATTTTTATACAGTCTGCTCCATTTTGCACAGTTATTATCTTTCCCTATTAAAAACAGATTGTAAAAACTGATACACAAGCCTTGGGCCCACTCCTTAAAGAAGTAAAGCTCCGTCATTAATCATGAGGGGTGCAGGGAAAGAGGGAGCTTATAAAACTTAATTGCTCAGCTTCTTCATGCTGCGGGATGGCCTTTTTCTCATCTTCCTCCTTCCTTCAACACAAATTTTTTCCTCCTTTCTTTTCTTTTTCTTTTTTTCTTTTCTTTCTTTCTTTTTTTTTTTTTTTTTTTTTTTGGGGGGGGGAAATTGGACGTGTACGTACAGCCTGGCTCTGCTACCTAAAATAATAATTCTCCTCTGAAGGAGAAGGGGCCCTTCCATGCATGTACTAGCACGCTTCGAGCCTCGCTAAACCCCTCTTAAGTGGTTGGCTAGTGCTTCTAGGCCAGAAAAACAGGCAACATTTTCATGTGAAATGTAGCAAGGGTATCGGTGATGTGTGCATAATCGTTTAAATCCTGGGGCCTCAATTTGTCCACTTTTAATGCAGCTGGAAAACAGACCTTTTTCAGAGGTCTAGCTAGCTTCAGAGCTTAGGTGCTATTTGCACCTAAGCAGGAGAGTGCTATGGTAAACTGTGATGCCTGCAACCTAGCCGGCTTATAGGGATATAAGTAAGGTAAAACGTGAATATATGCATAACATTTGTGCCTCAGAGTTTGCCCATTTCTTTTTTCTTCCAACTAGGTCAATCTATTAAAATATTACCTCTCTCTGCAAACTTTGTGCCTCTCTCAATTCCCTGCTCCAGAGGGCAAGGAAAAATCTATTTTATGCAAGAGCTTCAAATATAAAATACATATAAAATATTTTGATCTTAAGTTCCCACTATAAAGCATCAGAAAGGTATTAAGAGAATAAATAAATGTTTACCTTATGATTCCCTTGAACAAGACAACATTTGAAACCCTGTTTCTTAAGCAGTCAATCAAAGGTAAATAGCTTAAGAATTCTTGATGACAACTACATTTAATCAACTACCTGGTTGCCTGTGTGAACGAATCCTTCTCTGCCCAGTATTGACCCTATGATTCATTGACCTGTCACTAGGTTGCTTTCTAGAAAGGATAAGAGATTCCCCTCATTAGAAGTGCTTCGTATTTATAAAGAGTCTTGCATTTTTCAGATAGTAGGGTGTTTTTCTCTCCCCTTCCCCAGCAAAACTAGAAGGTGCAGCTATTGAAATGGGGAACCAGCTGATTTCTCTTCGGTTCTGTTTTAGCTAAAGAACTTGGCTTTGGGGTCGACAAATCAGCAGTGGAAAAATAACTGGAAAAAATAAGTGTTGGCAAGAGCAGAGGTATTGGATGGACCATTGCTACGTGTGAAATACGATGTTTGTGTTTGTTGTAATGTGTGCAATAACACAGCACTCCTATCCATGGTTACGACTTCAGCAGCCATAAAAGCGTTCTCAGATCATAAGCTCTGCATTCATCTGTGTTGTAAATTGATAAGCAGACCACCTTTAACAATTATTGGGGTAAGCTATGGGAGAAGAAAACATTCCTGCTGGTGACTTGTGCTTCTTATGTCTTATTTATGCAGGAGTATATTAAGATCTCAGCCAGCATTTGAGTGATATACATTCCTCCCCCTCCACCACCTCCTTTTCCTCCTCCTCTTCTTAATCTACTTTTCAGTCGATGAAGACTGTTGCAGCTTTGCAGAGAGCCACCTCCCCAATATCTCAGCTCTCTCAAAGAAAGAACAGATATGATCTCTTTGCAAATCCCTTTGAGAATCTTAGGGAAAAAATCTTATTTCAGCATGCAGCTAAAGGTATTAGTGCCACTGTAGAATCATAGAATCATAGAATCAGTAAGGGTGGAAGGGACCTCTGGAGATCATCTTGTCCAACCTCCCTGCTCAAGTAGGGTCACCTAGAGCATCTTAGACAGGGTTGCATCCAGGCAGGCCTTGAAGATCTTCAGAGAAGGAGACTCCACAACCTCTCTGGGCAACCTGTTCCAGTGCTCCGTCACTCTCACAGGGAAGAAATTCCCCCCTCACGGTCAGGCAGAACTTCCTGTGCTTCAATTTCTGTCCATTGCCTCTTGTCCTGTCATATCGGACAACTGAAAAGAGTTTGTCCCTGTCCCCTTGACACCCTCCCTTCAGGTACTTGTACACATTGATAAGATCCCCCCTCAGTCTTCTCTTCCCCAGGCTGAAGAGGCCCAGCTCTCGCAGCCGTTCCTCAGAGGGCAGGTGCTCCAGCCCTCCGATCATCTTCATAGCCCTACACTGGACTCTCTCCAGTAGCTGAATGTCTCTCGTGCTGGGGAGCCCAGAACTGGACACAGGACTCGAGATGAGGCCTCCCCAGGGCTGAGTAGAGGGGCAGGATCACCTCCCTCAACCTGCTGGCAACACTCTTCCTAATGTACCCCAGGAGACCATTGGTCTTCCTGGCCACAAGGACACATTGCTGGTTTATGGTCAATCTGTCATCCACCAGCACTCCCAGGTCCTTCTCTGCAGAGCTGCTCTCCAGCAGGTCAGCCCCCACCTTGTACTGGTGCCTAGGGTTATTTTTCCCTAGGTGCAGGACTGTGCACTTGCCCTTGTTGAACCTCAGGAGGTTCCTCTCCACCCAGCTCTCCACCTAGCCTGCCCAGAAGGTCTCTAATCCTATCCTCCTCAACCAAAGGAAAGTCTTCTCTTCTCCAGACTTTCTCCCTCACGTCCAGGCTCCAGGATTCCTGAGGGCTGCCCTTAGCAGTGAAGACTGAAGCAAAGAAGGCGTTCAGTAATTCTGCCTTCTTTGTATCCCTTGTCACCAGGGCCCCCGCCCCATTCAGCAGTGGGCCCACATTTTCCGTAGTCCTCCTCTTGCTGCTGATGTATTTGAAGAAGCCCATCCTGCTGTCCTTGACCTCCCTTGCCAGACTCAATTCCAGCTGGGCCTTAGCCTTCCTCGCCGCATCTTTACATGCTCTGGCTGCATTCCTGTAATTCTCCCAAGCAGCCTGTCCCCTCCTTCACAGTCTGTGTACTTTCTTCTTCTGTCTGAATTTGGCCAACAGCTCCTTGCTCACCCATGCGGGTCTCCTGCCCCTTTTGCTGCACTTCTTACTCATAGGGATGTACCGCTCTTGAGCTTTGAAGAAGTGATGTTTGAATACTAGCCAGCTCTCCTGGACCCCCCTTCCTTCTAGGGCCTTAACCCATGAGACTCCACCAATTAGGTCTCTGAAGAGCCCAAAGTCCGCTCTCCTGAAGTCCAGGGTTGCAATCCTGCTTGTTGCCTTACTTCTTTCCTTCAGGATCCTGAACTCCACCATCTCATGGTCACTGCAGTCAAGGCTACCCCAAACCTTCACATTTCTAACCAGTCCCTCTCTGTTGGTAAGGACACGGTCCAGCAGGACACCCTTCCTCGTAGGCTCCTCCACCATTTGTGACAAGAAGTTATCATCGATGCACTGCAGGAGCCTCCTGGACTGCTTGTGCCTTGCTGTGCACTCCTTCCAGCAGACACCAGGGTGGTTGAAGTCCCCCATGAGAACCAGGGCCTGTGATCATGAGGCTGCTTCCAGCTGTCCTCATCAACTTTCTCTTCCTGGTCAGGTGGCCTGTAGTAGACACCCACTACAGTGTCCTCCGTGTTAGCCTGCCCTTTGATCTTTACCCATAAGCTCTCAACTGCCTCCTCCTCCTCCTCCTCCTGTAACTTTTCACCTTTTCTGAATAATGGCCTGTAAAAAAAGAAAATTTTTGAGCTGCAGTTGAGTAATGACTTCTTCTCTTTCTCTCTCTCTCTTCCATCTATATTATAGACACCTCCCTACTTCTGTCGAGCCACCAAACCTAAACTCTGTCCTTTTCTGATGCTCCTATTCATATTTTACAGTACAGCAGTCTGTCCTTGTACTTTTGGATTGGACTTCACACTTCAGATGTATTCAACACTAGTTAAAGCTAGAGGAGGAACTCTCCCTACGAGATCATAAGAAAAGTTTGTGTTTGCTGTGATCTGACCTTCATGTATACAGCATTTCATATACCCAGACAATCCAAAGAGGATATCCTTAAGTATGATTATGCTTCACAGTTGGGTACTGAATAAGTTTTTCATGATACCTTTAAAAAAATACTTTAAGAGATATGCAGAATTTAGTATGAAATATGTTCATTGGTGATGGAGAAGTTGCTAATTTAGAAGTTGGGACACTTGTGTATATACTTGTAGGTATATAAAGAAAAATGGTTAGTGGGCAGCAGGGAAAAAGATGAACGATTCCATAAAATAAGGATGGGAGAAATGTGGAGCAGCATTTTAGTTTAACTTTCTGCAAAGTGGGATTGGCTGTGATACTCGTACCATACTAGACGGACATCTGTCATTAAGTATGCCTGATCAATATTGCGTTCTCTTTGGATGATCTCTTCTAGTACTCAGCTTTTCTTACTTTTACAAACATTTTGCTTATTATTCTTAAGCTGATTCCTTCTCCCACTCATTCTGGACACAGAACACGTTACTCTTCTTTTCGCTGTGCCATTTTCTGTATTTGAAGATGTTATGTATGGATCCCTCTGTTATCTACTCTCCACATTGAATAACCCCAGTTCTTTGGTATTTTCACAATAGTGGTCAAGGTTTTCTTCCCGTTCCTCCTTTCACCTATCCATAAGTTCCTTCAAAAACCAAGTCTCCTCCTCCCACCATGTCCACACTACCCTGGTAGACTAGGCCTTAACTGCCTGCAGAAAGGACTGTTTCAGTGTCACCAGCTCAAGCTGTAGCACAACCAAATAAATGTTTTGCAGTTGGATGATAACTTCTCTTTGATTTTTGCTTGTTGAATTAGCTGTATTGCAAAGCTTTGAGCAATGCTTGAGCCATAGCTTTTACTTTGGAAACTGACCTCGTTGTTGAAGGAAAGGCTCAAGAAGAGCATCCAGAAAGGAAGATGTTGAGAGAATCTCTCCATCTGGCTGACTGGTTTTGATGGATGAGACAATAAAAGCAGCTTTTTTTTTTCTTTTGCTGTTATTCAATCTGTGTGCGTCCTTGCCTTTTCCCAAGAAATCTCCATGTGAGATTTTTTTTCCCACAGTTCTCCTGTTGCACTAAAACTTTCTGTCCAGTGGACGGATGCAGTACTTTGTACTTGGTTACAGAGCTACTGAGCTGTGGGTTTCTATGTGTGATGGCTTCCTTGAGTAAATAATAAAGTCTGTCGGTAAGTACTTCTGAGTTTTTCTGCAAAATCTGTTTTCTTCATAAATGGGTTTCCTTCCCCTAGATCATGACGTTAAGCAGCTGTTCAAGTTTGCCATTTAATTTAGCTGGATGACAGGTTATAAGACCAGAGCCAGGAAATGGAGCTGAGTTTCTTACCAGCCTTCCAATCTTACTCTTTTATTGCACTGAGCATGTTTCACAGTCACCTTATATATATTTTCATGGCCAATGCCCCACAACAGCCCCTATATAATTTACCATTTATCAGGGCCCTAATGTAATTTCCTTTGTACAAACTAGATAGAGGCTTTGAAAAGCTTGTGAACTTATCTTCCACTGGATGCAGACATCCGCCTTCAGAGCCTTCCCGAGAAGCATGGTAGCAAGAGCTGAGTTGAGTTTGGAAGAATTTTTTAGAACCTGCCCATGCATGGGGGGATCTGGGAGAAGGATGGACATCTTTGGTCCAACTGTCAACATGACTCAAGAATATAATTATGATTTGATAAAATAGTTGCCAGTTAGTAACTGAGGCTCCCCCAGTTAGTAACTGAGTTCCTCCTTTGTTTTAACCTTTTCAATCCTTCATCTTTAGCAACTGGAGAGAACAAGACAGGCTAAAGCACGCTGCTGTAGGCTTAGTCCTTCTTTCTTGTTTTTTCAGTGCTGGGTGACAGAGTGACAGAGCACTGGAACAGGTTGCCCAGAGGGGTTGTGGAGTCTCCTTCTCTGGAGATATTCAAAATCCACCTGTCTAACATGCTCTAGGTGACCCTACTTGAGCAGGGAGTATGGACTAGATGATCTCCAGAGGTCCCTTCCAACCTTACCCATTCTGTGATGCTGTGGGTGCAGATGAGGCTTTCAGTTACTTTCTTGTTTACATCAAGAGAGGAAAACAGTGCTGGCTGCACCCATGGATGGTCAGCCTTTGGGTAAGCAAATGAGAGAAATTAATTCCTTGCATGCCCAGCAATGCAGTTCCTCCTAACATGTAAACAGCAAACACCACTGCTTTCAGTAACACCACTCATCGCAGGCATGAGAGCTCCTCAAAGCTGGATTTTTCTTACCCACTGCATTGCCCATCAAGTTCCCAGGGCAAGATGGCAAAGGAGGCTTATATTTGAGAATTTTGATACTGAGAGCCAGTATGAAATCTTACTGTTTCCTTGTAACATGTACTCTTTTTTCTTCATTTTGAATTGCAGTATGGGTGAGTTGCTGCTTCAGATTTAACTTTATTTAATGTTTTTCTGTTTTAACCATCTTGAAATCAAAATGTCGTATTGTACTTTACAAAGATTCCAAAAATATTTCCTTATTAATTGGAGAAAAAAGCCTTCTGTAATACATTCACATTTGGTCTATTCGTATGTAGAAATGGTCAGAGTGAAACTCCTAAGAGATTCCAGCCTTTGTGCGTCCTGAACCAAGACAAAGTTGGTGAAATCTCAGGAAAGAATAGGGCTTTGTGGGTTTTGTGAGCTTTTTTTGTCTATTTTTCCTGATTAATTTATGCTATTTTTTTCCTGGTTGGAGGCAGGACCAGTGGTAGAAAGAGAATACTGCAAGGGACATTAACTTAATGTTTTCCCTAGCGTAGCAGAAAATAAGGATTTGATGCTTTTTTTTTTTTTTTTTTTTTCCCCCAATCTCTGTGGTTAGACAGCTGAATCTCCACTCCTTTCCCCCAACACACATTCCAAGATAATTCATTTCTGTTACTCAGCAGCCTGGGGCCATCCTCAACCAGCTCAAGAAAATGAGCTTGTCTTCCACACAGCTAGGGGCCTCCAAAGTTCACCTTCTCCATCTTAAGTTTTCTATAACAAGCATACTTTTTCTCCTTCTTCAAGTGCTAAAAGAAGAACAACATCTAAGTCCCCTTTTCTTTTTTGTGGCGATACTTCTACCACTTTGGTTTGCACTGCGGCTATCTACCACATACACTGCAAACGCAAAGTGTCATGGCTTCTTCCAGGACCTCGAGTGCTGGGAAACTGCCTTGAAAGTTGTCAAAGCAGCCAAAGCCTTGCTCCTCGGACATGATCTGTCACTAAAAAAAATCCTTTCAGCCAGAAGGTGCTTCCAGTAGCAAACTCCCTACCTCTGTCTGACCAATTTCTATCCATGGGATGGAAGAAGAAGAACATACAACACTGGGGAAGATTACTTACTGGTAATTTTGTTGTTGCTCCTGTTCTTCCTCCAGACTACTTTCCGGCTTTCTTGCCTATCTGGGATGTTGCTTGACAGATGTTTCCTCCTTATTTCACTCTTTCCATATTGCTCTGCCAGGAGTATCTGGCTGCTAGCAAGTAGGCAGGCTGGTCCTTACAACACCGGCCTTGGCTGATAACTCTTTTGCCACCTCTTCAAAGAGTCATGGCTCTCTTTTGACTGATTTCTAATAGGTGGGCAGGAAAAAGAAAGTAGCATAAATTGCCCTGTGGTGATTATTATTATTATTGTTATTATTTTGCACGGAATTTCATTAAAACCTGAACTCTCCTGTCTGTATGATCCAATTAAATTTGAGCAAATTCTTGAGCTTAAGGACCCAAGTGATCTGTTTTAATTTAAAAAATTAGGCTGGGTCATGACCCGGGCTGAGTTTAAACACCTCTACGATCTCTACATAAATACGCCCCAACAACCAGATTTCTGGTTGTGCTGGAAATGCCGCTCATCCTTTTACCTGGCTTCCTCCTTCCGCACATGTGAGCGCTTCTCCTGGTGAAGCTCGCTCTGAAGATCTCTCATCCTCGTCTTAATTTGATAAAACGACATGCAAATCCACAGCAAAGTTCACATGGTGTAGACAGATCAGTGAGGGTGCAGAGGAGATCTAATAGTCCTTCCTGGAAATGGGAGAAGCATGTTCATCGCTTCCATTGGGATTTAAGAGAGGACTAAAACCACTTACATGGGCAAGTCTTGCTGCGTGAGAGATGGAGACCAGCCCGCATTACTACCACGCTTAACGCTTTACGAGTGATCTCTGCGAGGGTTTCTGTCATTTTTACTGCGTTTCTCTTTTACCGCATTGCTTTCTACGTGCCGTCGGTCGTGCGCCTCGCTCACCTGTGATTAATAGGCTAATTTCATTCTTGACTTAACCGCGGCTCTGCATAGCCGGGGTAACGTGGCGCTTGTATTGCTTTGCGGGGTAAAAGCGGTGCGTCATGTAAGCAGTCGAGGAAGCCGTTCGGCTGCGTGCGTTTCTTACCGCACCGCACTTTGTAACGTCCGCGGGAACCGAACGCAGCTTTGGAGCTGCTGATTTAGGCGGCACGCTGAGCACTGCAAGTCACGAACGGGAGCGGAGAACCGGGAGCCTGAACGCTGCCGAACGTAACGCAGCAACCGGCGTCAGCTGTGCTCACGCGAAGTAGCACTGAGCCCTGCAAGCATAAATTAAAAATAAAAAAAACGGACATAAGAACCGGCAACATAAAGATCACACAGACGCATGGTCAAATTGCTGGGAAGTTTTTTTTTTTTCCCCAATAAATGCCTATCTGAAAGGGGATCCCTTAAAAGTGTCGAGGCTCATTGCACGGAGGACCACGGGCCACTGTCGAAGCCCAGCTCCCAGCGGCTCCAGCGGGCTCAGGGTGCAAGCTGATGGTGCTGCCCTGGGAACGGCAGCAAGGCACGAGCGGGCTGGCTGCTCGGCAAAACACTTTGGAGAGCGGGGGGGAAATGCCTTGGGTTGTCCGTGATCTAGTGATCTAGCTTGCGTTTCAAATAGGTGGGATGTTTTGCACTTCTTTGCAGGATTTCTTTTTTTTTTTTTTTCTTTTAGCTGAACCTTTTTTCCATGGGCTGCCAATCTCCTGCAATCAAAATTTCAGAATTAAAATTGTATTTCTTTTTCTTCTGTAAATTCTTTTATTTTTACCCCCCATGAAGGCAGGATGAATACTGTGTCATGAGCTTTTAGGTGCATGAACTCTTTTTTTCTCCTCCTCTTTATTTGGATTTGCCACGTGCCTAACATTAACCAGGTGCTTAAAAGCTTTCACTGGGTCAGAGACGAAATCCTGCACCTCAATTTCCAACAAAAGCAAACGGAAGTTAGAGGCATTCAGCAGGATTTTGATGACCATGACTGTTTGGGGCTGCAGAGTCCCCAGATAAAGTTGTGAGACCGTATTGAGTATGCAGAATATTTGTGCACATGATGCAGAGTTCACAGTTAACCTGCAGTTGCAAGGTTTTATTTATTTATTTATTTATTTATTTAATGATTTATTTTCCTCAGTCAGCCTGAAGCATTGCTCATGGATTGACCCGTAGAGACCTTGAGGCTGTTCCCAACGATTGTAAAGTTTGGAGGTTTCTCATAGTACTTGAAATCTGGTCCTGGTTTATTGCAAGTCTCCAAAAGATGTGGGACATGGCTATTTTCTTTGCATTTTGGGAGCCAGATTTTGGATTGTCTAGCCTTTCTTCTTTTCTTTTTTTCTCTCTTTTTCTTTTTCCTTCTTTTCCCCTTCCTTTCTCTGAAGAACCAAGGATTATATAGTTGAGCTCTCTGTTGGCCTCTGTTTTCCCCCTCCTCTTGCTCTCTATGCCAGCAAACACATTTTTAACCAAACCTGAGCAGGCTCAGAGATCTCGACTGTGTTTAATTTCGTGAAATTAATTTCACGAAATTTAATTGCATGAAAATAACAGGCTCTGTGCAGGAGAGAAAGTAGTTGCTACGAGGGAGAGAACGCTCCACCTGCATCAGCGATGCAAAAGCGCACATGGGAGGGCGGCTTGGCGCGGTGAATCGCGGGGAAAGGCGGCTCCTTGGCCTTCCTCCTGGCCCTACACTTTGCCAAATCATCAGGCGCCGCAATTCCCGAATTCCCTATAAGAGCGCCCTGCGGGGTGAAATAAGTTGGATGTGAGCTGCAGTTTACATTGAAGGCGAAAAGCAGTAGGGGAAGAGCTCGGCTCACGTGGTGGGGCTCGATCGATTTTTGTGCATCTCTTCAGTTCATAATTGTAGTGTAAAATATGCCTTTTACTCCCCCCTCCCCCTAGAAAAATATCAGAGAAAAAGATAATTGGGGTGTGTTTAAAAGAAAAAAATTAAATACGAAAGTATAAATTTTTCATATATGTGGATTCAAAAAAGAAACACTAAGAAAAAGAAAACTAAAAGAAAAAAGAATTTTGGTCTGAAATCCATGGATTTGCTTCTTTGTCGCTGTCTCCTTCTGGCGACGCCTCCACGAGACGGGGGCAGTATCGTGCAATGGCCAAAGTCAATAGCAGAAAGCCTGAGATTAGAAAGCTAACAAGTAGCGCTTATGTATACGGTGATAGCTAAAAAGCCAGAATTCACGTGTGTGAACGTATTTAAACAGTCTGCAGCAAGATAGACGAGAGCATAGATGTAGTAAGAAGGAAATGAAGTGAATTGGCTACGACTTCATATTGCAGTATATTGGTAACTTCCCCGCTGGGATGGAAATCAATGTTCTAGGTTGACGCTTCCAGGTGGTTTTCAGGAAAAGTTGACCTGCCATGATACAGGTCTGAGGAGACATCCCAGGTGCTGATGTTGCAAGAAGAGGTTTGGTTTAATGGGTAAAATATTCATGTTTGAATTTTAATAATTGATGGTGAAGGAGGTGATAGTAGGAGATCCTGCTCCTGGAGGCAAGGCTGGAGTGCACAAAGCAAGCTGGGCTTAAGGAAGTAGATGTAAACAGGGAGTGAAAAACAAGAAGTGGTGGCAAGCATTGGGCACAAACCAGGCTAGAAGTGACTTAAAGATAGCAGAAGTTAAAAAAAAGACAGATTCCTGCAAGTGAAATAAGGAGGGGCCGCTGCAACTTGGGTCAGCAGAAGGTGTGGAGGTGTGGAGATGAAACTTCACCCGTGGAAGGGAAAAAGTGAGAGCCTCCATCAAGTTGCTGGGGTTTGTCTTTTATGGAAAAAAGAGGGTAAAACCTCGCATATGCCGATGGCATTGCCGCTCGAAGGACGAACTTCAGGAGGTGAAGGTGAACTTGCCTGGTTGTTATGCCAGTGTTTTTAATCTCAGTGCCCTTCCTGTTTAAAATACAAAGCTTTTAGGAGCCCGATACGCTCAGCATCATTGTGGGCTGCAGATCCAGCGTTCACTGGAAGGAAAGTGCATCTACGAGTCACCAGCAAGAACTTCCTGGCGCAGCCGGGCTTTCCTGGAGGTTTCTCCAGCTGCGGCGGCCAGGCCTGACCCCATTTCGCTTATGAGATCTGACGAGATCGTAGCCCGCGGTGGTGATGGTTTCCTTAAAGAGCACCATAGATTCAGGGAATAGGACGGATTGGGGTCAGGCTGAAGAGATTGAAGTTGACATACATTTCCTGAGATTAAAAGGTCATGTTTTAAAGAAAAAGACGGGATTTTTTTTTTTGTTGTTCGTGGGGCTTGTCCTTTGGCCTGAACTTCGCTGATCATAAGCAGGGCTGCAAAGGTAAGGCGATGCGGCTGCGAAAACGTCCCTCTTGTCTCAGCAAGAGTCCTTCACCTGAACAAATAAGGATGCTAAATAGACTAAAACTTCCATGGAGAGTTTTTCTTCGTTGAAACATTACTAGGTTTTGTATTGAAGCATTTACAGCGGCACCTCAAGGTCCAAGCTGTGCTCTGTAAAAGCCACAAAAAAGTAGCTTCTGCCCCAAGGAGAATATAATGTAAGTAGAGGGATTGCCATTAATACATGCTCCCGAGCTGGGAATAAGCTACCGTAGACAGAAATAAACTCTTGTAGGTACGTCCACTGCAGGCGGAAAAGTTGGGTCTTTCTGTCGTCCCGAGTTTGACTGCTTTTGACAGACTTTTACTGATAGTTATTTTCATTCTTCTTACTACTTTTTCTCTTTGGCACCAATCTATTTACAGCTCAGGTAGTTACCCCCAATTTCCACCCATGCTGAGGGTGTGATGATTCAAGTCAGGTCTCATCTGCAAGGAGTCCCCGACACCAGGTTGCAATGCAGCGTGTTCGCCCTGCGGCACAGGTGTTAGCACCCGCATGGAATTTCACTCACCGCCGCTGTTCTTTCCCTTGGACAGTCAGCGTGGTCACTCCAAGCAGTTGGCCCCAGCAAGATTAATCTCCAATTGCAATTCCAGAAATTGGAGAACTGCAACTGCAGTTCTCTCGAATCTGCATTCCTCTGGAATCGATTTGAGTGAACGGTGTTATTAACCCACCCCATAATATGTACATCCACCTCTACAGCAGCCCTCTGCTGAGAGGGGAATATATCCTTCTGCAGTTTTGCCTCCTTTGATCTGAGCAATCAGCTCATCTGGAGCATCTCAAGTGGAGAACATGCCCACTTGGATGAAAGCGATAGCGGCAAGTCTCCTCCTCAGAGGGCAAATGAGGTGTGCGTATTAGCAAGCAGGCAGGTTAGCCAGGTTATAATTGTCTTTAATCTGTGCTTCCAGACACTGTAACGTTTACCTGGACCTGATTGGCACCGGGAGAAGTATAAAATGCTGCTATACCTTTGAAAAAAAAAATCAAAGCAATAACTTCAGGTTCAATATTTGAAGCAGAACATCCTGCTGATTGAGCAAGCACATCCGTATCAGAGGGTTTTCTTTTTCATTCCTAGAGCTGAATCATCACTGCAAGTAGTGAACATGTAAAATCAGTGCCATGGTAGAGAGCATGCAGTTTGGCTTTCATTTTTATCCTTTTTCCCCCTTTGCACAAGAAAGTTTCAAGTCATCCAGTCCTCTTCCACACTGAACGGCACATTGAATTCTTACCATCACCTCTGTTGTCCTTAGAGACTTGGAAAATTTTGTAACTGAGGTTATCTGGAATTTTTTGTTTCATTTAGTTATTTTTAATACTAGAAATAAGAGACTGTTCTTCCCATCCCAACCACAGTTGCACTTTTTTACTCTAAAATCTGATTTTCTTCATGAGTGAGAAATGAGTGAAGAACATCATAAATAGCATAAGCCTATGCATCAGGCATGGACCTTTCTGTGAACTTCTCAAGCAAGGTTGTGTTTCCTTGTTCTGCTGTGTCCACTAAACTTCCCTTTTTTCTCTGCAGAAATTTTTTTGCAGGAAATACCCATAAGCTCTAGTTTCATACTTACTGCTGCATTTTTGGAGTTATTTTTTAACTTCTGCAGTGAATGGCTTTTGCTCACAGTATTTCTGTTCTGTAGGAGGAACCTGTGGGTGGTACAGCTGTAACGTGTGCTCCAGAATCTCATAGCATTTGTTCAAAAATATCCCATGTGCTTCGTTTCAATTTTTAACCAGCCGAGCAGCATTGCTTGCTACTTGGCAGAACCTTGCTGCTCCAGTGCCTTGGTCTGAATCATGTCCTGCCAGTACTTGGAGCCCTTGCAATGAGACCTGAGGACAGCCAGAGCCTCCAAAGTACAGATGAGATGAGAGATGAGGGTCGTGTTGCAGCAATCCCTGCTGGAAGCTCCCTGTGTTGATGAGGATTCAGAGGAGGGACTTTGTAGCTTTATTTTCTGTTCTATTTATTTATTTATTTATTTATTTATTTTCCCCTTAAGGTTCTGGTCAGCCCATCCCCAATTCACATTTCTGTCAAAGCACATGGGGGAAGGCAGCTCCTTTGGAGGGCTTATTAAGGAACAGTGGGAGTCTCCTTGGCGGTAGCCAACAGCAGAAGAGCCAAAATATTGACTGTGAAGAGGAAGCAGAAGGCACAAACAGCAGGCAGGTTGGATTAGGGGTGAGGAGCAAAGAGGTGGTGGCAAGTCTCAGTTTAGTTCCATATGGGCTTTGGGGAACATTTTAATGTTATATTCCCAACTCTCCGCAAGTTTTTTCCTCGTTGTGACGATGTGGTATTTGCAGTGCAAGTTTCCTTGATGTCGTCGTTATAGAGATATTTCTCCTCTCGTGCCAACTATTAAGAGCCATCATGTGCAATAGCATTTGAGTTTATTCTTCTCCTGGCATTAGCAGAGAGATTTTTTTTCCTTCCTCTTTGTAAACGTTGAAATGTTTTACAGCTTCATTTCAAATATAGCAAAATCATGTCGCTTTAGTTTCAGCATCTGGTACGATCTCTTTAAAATATAATTGAGTAAAAATTAGAATTTAAACAGCAATTTTGTCTCTATTTTGCTACTTTTAAACCAAAAAAAAAGAAAACCCAACTTTTTTGTCAGGAGATCTATAAACAAATCACTTCTTTCTTTCATGAAACTAAAAATAACTGAAAATGCAGTCTCTTTCCTAAATTGCTTGCATTTGTATTAGCCCTGGCTTCAGGACTCGGCGTGTGGATCTGCCGATTGAGCAATCCTGGCCCTGACGGTTGGATGGGTTGTGGGTCTTGTCAGGGACCCAGGCAAAACATACGACTCTGGTTGCCTCTTATTTACTACTATGAATGTTGCCTTTTGGTAATTCTATAAAGAAATAAAGGGCAGCTGAAGCCTGCTGCAGAGTTTGCATGAATCTCGTCATGGCACATAGAGGTTCCTTACGGCACGTGCACCGAGTGTGCACGATGTCTTCTCTACAGGGCTAAAATAAAGTAGGCAAAAAAATCTCCTTTGGAGAGTATATGACAGGATATGACTGTGCATGACTGTGTTTTTTTGTTTTTGTTTTTTTTTTTTCTTTGTTTGTTTGTTTTTTGGGGTTTTTTTTGGTTTTTTTTTTGTTTTTTTTTTGTTTTGTTTTTTTTGCTTTTCTCCACGGATTTTTGCTCCTCAGTGCACTGGGAGCACCCAGCACTTCTGCGAGGACAGGAGGCTTGAGGCATGCTTGGGATTCCTTTGCTCTGTTCACTGTTTCTCCAGTTTTGGGGGGAAGCTTTGGACCAATATGCAAAGAGCTTTGAAAGTCTGTTCCAGTTTTGCCTCTTGAAGCCTGGTCTTGGTTTCAGTGCAGAGGTTTTGTTCGGCACTAAGGATGGGATAAGCTACGCGCTCAAGAGAGGAGGCTGCTTGGAAGTCTTACATTTTGGGGGAGAACTTAAGCAAATAAATGCTGAATTTACTATCCAAGTTTAACTTTCTTTGGAACTGATCATGATAGTCAGCTCCCATTTTGCAGTGTTATTCAGGTCTGCAAATTCTCCATCTAGTTAAAATCAGTTAATGAAACATCTGTGATTCTCTGCAAGGAAGAGTTCACCCAAAGCATAGATCCCACTGTTTCTATATAGAGTTGGGCAAGATGATTCTTGCTGTCCCAGAATTCTTCATTCATTAAGTTCATCTTTGCAAAAGAGCAAAATAATCTCATTAGTCCTGATTGCGATTTGTATTTCCATGTCAAAGAAGCGAGACTATTGCTTGGCAAAATAGAGGAACCCTGGGTGAAGAGATTTACGGTGCCCCACTCTGCAGTCAGGCACATGCTACATCTGTTAAAACATGTACGAGATGGACCCTGCCACAAAAGCTTCTTCTAAGCTTCATCTAAGCAGATAAAGTGGGCAAAAGATGGTTCAGGAAATGGTTTAGCTGTGATCCTGCTGCAGGTTTCCCAATTCCTATCATCTAAATTATGCTGGTCCTAATCTATCCAAAGGCACTACCCCTTGGAGGGCATGGCTAGTAGAAGAGGAAAACTAATATGACTTTAGTAGCTGTAGTTTGATACCTGTTTGCATCACAACACTTATTTTGCTATGCAAGGAAAAGATGCGTTATGCACCAAGAGAATTTTACATGCTATATCTTCATTTAAAAGCTGTGGCACACATTAAATTTAATTACTCTCCTTCTATGGCTTAAATTGAGGGCAGCTTCAAAAATGAGGGTGGCTTCTATTAAACTTAATTACTTTTCCCTGCAGTCTGCATGGTTGGTAATCGCGGGTAGATTCTAAACAAAGATACAGTAGAGAGATTCTTTTATGAGAATAGGGTTGGAAAGCAGCCTATAAAATATAGGGAGATGCCAAATACCTTTTATACCCAACTTTAATTTATTATTGTTATAGTTAGCTAGTATAATAATAATAACAACGTTTCAATGCAATTAAAAAGGGATTGCTGGGGAAGGGGTGTTAGTTGAATTTAGCCTTTAAACATTTAAGCAATGAATTCTTCAATTCTTCAAGTTCTTTTACAGATTTTTATGGGGTGAAAAAAGGTTAATGATAGAATTTTTTTTATAATGTGTTCTATTGACTATAGATGGCAGATTTGACAGTTAAAATGAAAATTGTTCCAGGAGAAACTTGAGTCAAACTAATTATTGGAGATGTTATAGGGATGTATAATTATATTCACCTTTAAAAAAAAGAGAGGAAAAAAAGTTTTATTACAACTGTGCTTTTTAAAGAACAAGTGGAGAAATAAAAGCTGTAATTGTTCTTAATTATAGCTAACAGTAATTGCACACGACTGCAATATGCAGCACATCAGCAGCAGATTAAGAGATCCTGGCATATGTATAGTGTACAGAGCAACTTTCAGCAGAGGTGTAGTTTTGTGAGTATGGTTATGTACAATTTAGGTCTCTTACTTTGGATTCTCTCTGTGTTGATTTTATTTTATTTTTATGGCTATAGTAGCAAGATAATTGTCACGGGGAATATGCTGCTGCAGTGATTTATCTGTTGCAAATCAGTCAGAAACCTTCAAAAGGAAAACCTGCTTTCTTTTGCACCAATGATCTGACATGACCAAGACAGATTTTTTTTTAAAAAAAATGTCCTTGGTATCTACTGAGGCAGCTGGATCGCCAGTGGGATTTGGGTTGCTTTTTTTATTATTATTTATTTTTCTTTGCAGTATGGTTGAAAAACCTTCATTAGGTAGCTATCCACTAGCTTTTAGATGCAGCCCTCTTGAAAATGTAACCTGCGAGTCTTTAGCCCATGTGAAAACGTTTCTTTGAACAGAGTCTATGGATGTGGATGCCTAAAGGTAGACTCTGATTTCTTCTCTTTGCACCTCATATACAATCCAACCTTTTTCAGGAGTGTTACATGCAGCTCCAGTGTTTGACTCCAGCTTTGCCCGTAATACGTGAAGCTTTTGTAGCATAGTTAACTAAAGAGGGAATGTAGGCGCTGAGCCTTAAAATTCCTAGTTATATTTCCTCTTGCAAAACAGATCTCTGCTAAAAGAGTGAAGGGTCATGGATGAATGTGTGCATGCTTTTGTAAAGGCAATTTCTGCATTTCTTGAGAAGATCAGATGCCTTCAACCTTTGTCTTCACGTGCCAGGATCAGCTGCAGTGCTCCAAACCTGTTTTAAGCTGTTCCTTTTACCAGAAAATAAATAAGATAAAATCCATATGTTGCTAAGCGCCTTCCTTCCAAGACATACTTTTGTAAAATGTTTCAGTCTTGGACCAGCAACAGGCTTCGGACTTTAATGTGTTCCAAACTTCGTGGACCAGAAGGGATCTTTTAGAGCAGTGGGAGAGAGATGCTTTGTTGCCTGCCTGTTGCACGCTTGGTGCTTGCGTGAGGTGTGGTCCCAGATGCGAGGGAGAAACCACACGTCTGCCGAGTAGTTTGGAAAAAGTGTGCATGTCTACCCCAAAGCGGTAGAGAAGGCTGTACAAAATAGCCGTGTTTTTAAAAGCGGGATTTTACGGACATGGACAGTGACGCCTGAGAAGCAAGAGGCAGATTTCTGAGGATAGGATGTACTGTAATAGAGGCTAAACTCATTCTTGCAGGCGGCAATAAGAAATCAGAGACTGTTGTTTCCGAAGATTTACTGCATGAAGACCTTTCTAATAACTGGCATGATCTAAACAAAGTATTTGCTTCAAACTGCAGCACCGTAGCAAAAATATATCTATTACAGGGCTGCTAATAAGCAAATGCGAGCAATATTTCTTGACAGCAGGCTGTGGGTGTTTTTTAATAAACTGCTATTAAGCAGAGAAGAGATAAAAGCTGAAACCCAAACAGCAATCCACTTCGGCGACTGCTTTCATGCTTGACGTATAGACAGATGCGTTGACCCCGATTGGAAATTCTTGAAGGATAATTCTGGTTAGTCAAAGCTAATGTGGAATTAAATGTGTATACATTTGTGGATGGGCTCCTAGAAAAACTAACGGTAGGACTCCAAGCACTAACCATGTCCCCCACTCCTCTTTGTTAGTGCGGCGTCGCCTGTGCTCTGCAATAAACTATTATTTCTGTGCTGCTTCTGTAATTACATTTAATAATCAGCTCCCGCATTTCAATAGTATTAAACGTAGGAGTCTTTTCAACAAACTATGATAAATAGCTCCTCGCAGGACTGTTGTACTTGAGGAAGCTTTATGGCTCGCTTTGTAAGATTTGTCATTTTCTTAATGCCGCTTCGGAAAGCTTCGCTATGGCCTATCACTGTATTTTTTTTTTTTCCCCTTCCCCCTTCTGCCTGTGAACAGAACCGGGTAAATGAAGCTTAATGTGCCATTTCCAAGCACTGTGACACTCCTCCAGGGCTGGTTACATTTACCATTGCTGAAGTCTAAATAAGTGAGTTTTAATGAGCGGAAATGCTTGCTAATAGCTGATTCAGGTACTTAGTAGTCCATGTTATTTAACCGTGGTGGAATTACAGAACATAAATGGTCTGATGATTAATAGATGTACCTGCTATATATCGCAGCCTTGTGCCATTAAAGAACTTCTCTTAACATCTTCTGGTTTGGATGGGGTCACGGAGGAAAGGGATTGCTTACAGATTTATTTCACTAGTAATGCACAACTTAGAAACACTTTATGTAATAATTTCACAACACTGTCAATAAATGGTTCAATAACGTTAACAGACTGGTTAGAGAACAGCGGTGCTTGTGCACTTTGGCTTCCCTGAGTGGCCAGCTCAGATTTATTTACTGTCAACCCTGTCTACTTGGGGTGGTCACAAATAAAATTCAAGCAGTCTTTTTAAGGTCAGAAGTGCGACAGTGGACTACACCTCATCCCCCTTTTCTACCTTTGCCTCATTAATCTTTGAGCAGTGGTAGAGAGGCCAGTGACAGCAGAGCTTGACTGTATTTTTTGAAACAGCTGTGATTTGTGGACAGGCAGGTGGTGAAAAGAAAAAGGGGTCAAAAAACAACAAATGAACAGCAAATGGACCAGAATGAAGGAATAATAGCATTCAGCATCTGTTGTGGTTTGTGCTGAGATACTCCAGAAGATATTGCGGTATTTATGGAAATAGCATAAGGACAGTTATAAACTACAGCTAATGGGATGCAGACCTGCTGGCTGGCAAGCTTGCTCGCGCACTCCTTTGAGCGTTTCTCCTCTTCCATCCTACCTTTCAACTTGCTATTGGTTTTTTTTGGGTCACAAGGAGGAGAAGTTGGGGTAGAAAAGAGCTAGCTAGGATCTGTTTAAAGTTATTGCGACAGGTGGATTAAAAGACACACGGGCAGATGTCTGAAGAAGATGGTGTAGTTTGCAACCCAGGTATTGTATCCATGGATAGACTGGTTTCCATAGTTCTATCATCTGATGAAACCTGCACTTCGTTAAAGATAAACATCCAAAATGTAGGCATGCTTTTCCAAAGTCGTCAAATACTTCCTCAGAGCCGAGCGGAGGCAGTTGCAGCATTTTTAGAAGCTGGCTCCTGTTTCCCCAGCAAAGCGTGTGGGCAGGGTGAGCTGCATCTGCCTGCACTTACAGCATGTGGACAAGCCTGTCATCCCAGATTCTGCCCAAAACTTCAGCACCAGCCAATGTCATGAGACTTGCAGATATTTCCTAGTTTCTTCTGAGTGGAAAAATACAGCAAGAGTTGGCAGCTCCCAAAACTGGAAGTAGGAAGTACTTGCAGCCTGAAAAGCTGTGTTTCTTCTGATAGTTACTGGTTTTCTGTAGAAGCAAAATCTCTGCATGCTTAATCAAGCAAGCAAGGCCGTCCTCTTTCTAACCTAATGTTAGTTCTTCTACGGTGGCTGTATTTTAATAGCTCATTTCATTACAGAAGTCCTTCACAAGATTTCAGAGCTTCCCGCATGCATGTCTCTGCCCAGCCCTGCATTGAATAAAACAAGGTAAAAATATCTGAATACAGATATTGAAGGATCCAAGAGAATCTTGCTTTTCCCACTGCTTATTTTGGTTCAACAGTCCTGAGTCAGCGAAGTAGTTTGAGATCAGGGTGAGATATCATTTCCAGGCTTGGCATTGCTTGGTGGCAAATCAAGGGTTACTTCTCTGGAAGAAGTTTTAAATAAAGCCCCCAAATGCCTTCGACTGCTGAAAATGCATTTACTTTAGTGCAAATGTCCATGACCAGGAAATCCCAACGTTTTGAACAGTTAGCATATGCAATGTGGGGAAGCAGGGTGGACGGAACATTCCATGGAAAACAGTTGTTAGTTAAAAAAAAAAAAAAAAAAAAAAAAAAAAAAAAAAGTCATTTGTTATTGAACTGAAAAGAGTTCAACATTTGGCACAACTGGCAGCTGCTACATGATAAGAGCCACTTATGTAGATGGCACATTTACACCCCCCATACACACAAACATGAGGCAGTCTTAAATATCAGAAGATTTTTGCTGCAATCCTGTGCAAACTCCTAGGAGCTAAGCAAGGAATCTAGGTCGTCTCCATCTGTCGTACTATATCTTTCTTCCTACGTTTTACGCATCCTTGCAATTGTATGGCTTCTTCAGTGGAATTAACACATGGCCCAGATTCTTCCTTCAGTTCTACATCTGTACGGCAGGGGCAGAGTCTGACCTCAGATTACTCATATTAGGAGTTCAGGCCTGATTCCCTTTCTTTTCTTCTCTACCATCCCTTTGTCACTACTCAAAGTATGATGCTGCATCCAACAGAAGCGATGACGTGAGCTACCGATCAGCCCAATGATGAGCCAAAATTTTCTACCCAGATAGATCATCCTAGCACTAATGAACATGTGGGGAGGAAGGTCTACTCTGGTTTATATGATCTTTCTTCTCGTTTGATAGTGAGAGAGGATAGTTCCTCCTACCAAGCTCTCCACTGTCTGGCTGAACACGTAGGAGTCCGGACCAAAGCAGAGTCTCCTGCATGCTCCTCATTGCAACACGTGCTGTGTGCTGTGCCCCAGAGAGCCCAGCCGTGTGCTCCACAGATGGTGTGTGCTCCCTTAATTTCCAAATTTTTAACTTGCAAAATCTAGCACTCCTCTCAAGAAATCACCTTGCCGCAGCTGTGTCCCTACTCTTGCAGCAGCATCTGTACACTCAGATGACCCCAGCTGAGAGTCATATTCCTGCAGTGTCCTAGCCCCAGTCTACAAAATGAGCAAAATACTGAGCTTCTTCCACCTCTCTCTTTGTTTTTTATCCTGCTTTTTAACAACATAGCAGCCGTTGTAAGATGGGGGCACTTTCATTTTGTGTCCTCGCTGCTGCTTCAGGCAAGAGGCCACGATCTCAGCTGCTATTTGCAGCTAAATTGCAAGGACTGGGCATTTGGCCTGAATTGCATTTGACTTGTAAATTATAAGATTACATTCTTCCAAAGATGCTTTGGGTGTCTTAAATCCTAATTTTTATGGAATATGTACAAGAGTCTCAATGAGGATGGCATGTTTTATTTGGGATATTATTGGATGTATTGGAGTATATATTGGATGTATACTGGATATGCATTGTTTTAATGGTAGGCTCTATCACTGCATATACACTGACTTCTTTCCTTCATACCTAAGGAGGAAGGAAGAATTTAGGAATACTGAAGTAGCAAAATTAGAACTGTGAAAAAATGCAGCTTTTAAAAATAATCATGGGAGAAAACAAGCATGTTTGCTCATGTCATTTATCTCAGTCAGCTAATCTTCCAGAATGTCAGCCTGCATAGAAATAGATTTTTACATATGAACTTGTTACATCACTTCCTAAAATAAGAGTATCTAGCTAGTATTTAAATAGCGTATTCAGAGACTGTTTATGCAGTAATTCTGCTGCAAATATATGATCCTTGTAAGGCAACTCAGCTCTGTGTGAAGTTTTAGAACCGTAATGTAATTGTTTGCTGCTTATTGCATGAATACAGTAATATACTTATATAAAAAAATCTGTTTGAAATATTGGTTTTCTGAATATCTTTTTTTTTTTGTATAAATTTTTTTTCTACTATTTTGATTCTTGCTACTTAGAGGGCAAGGTTCTAAACAAAGGTATGATAAAAGCATGTGTTATAGAGGAAACAAAACCTTCCATGAAATACGCTCACCCAGTCATAAGAGAACTGCATTCAAAATTTTAGAAGAACATTAAACCTAGTATTTCATCTCAGTATAGCTTATTTATTTTCACGCAATCTAACAAAGCTGAGATACTGTCCAACTTAAGATTAGTGAAACATCTTGTCTCTCGCAATAGTGTTTCAACAGGCACTATTAATTCTTCCAAGTCGATTCTGAGTTGTCCCCCCTTGCGACGCTGGGAAGAGAAGAGACAACAATGTGCCTTTGGATGTGCCATTTTTCAGCTGAAATGCAAAATCAATATCCTGACCATTCATGGTCGTTAAAAATCCCATGGCGCTCTTCTGCAAGAGTGAAGTCATTGACTCCGAAGTCTTGGTGAAACCTCCAACTAAGTAATTATATTCCTCCTGATAAAACTTTCCTTTTAAATTAATCTAAAGTTCTTGTTCGGCTGCTCTCCCTTTTCTCTTGCCACCTCACATGTAGAGGTGAGCATGCACATGTGTGCACACACAATCTGAAACACCGTTCGTTGATGGTCTGGTTAAAAGCCATTGAAATGAATGTGACACATCCCTTTGGTTGGTGGTCCTTCGAGACATCAACGCTGTCGTTGAGCTGTCTTGCCCAACTGCGTGTTGCCCTTCACCCTGCTTTTCGCGCGTCACTGTGCGTAGCGTGGGCAGGCTGGTGGTGGATATGGTGTCTGCTCCCTCTCTGCACGTAGGCGGAAAGTGAGTGGCCAGGAACAACGGGTGCATTTTTTGTTCTGGTAAACAAGAATTTGCCTGTGGGGCAAAGCAAAGAAGAATTTCATGGTTATGCAATAGTTGGGCACATCTCAAGATAGGACTTCTTAGATGTCAACATTATTGTGATTTGTTGCGTACACTGTATCAGCACCTTTGACATATCCAATTATGTCGATAGTCAGTGGATATTCTTACTGCTTAGTAAAGGAGATGAAACCAAAACCAGAAAAGAACAAGAAAATTACCCCCTGCAACGTGTCCCAGAGAGTCGACTGAGTCGTGTTGGCTCATTCTGGAGAAGACAAAACCTGATACTCTTAGAACACAGTGAAACTGCTGGCTCAGACACTTCCTACCACAGCCTTTATGTCCTTGTCCTCATGTGCTTCATACAGTATAGGCAGGCTTTATCCTCTCCCCAGGAGCGTGGGGGGCTAAAGGAAGAATTACACTTCACATCGGCTGAGGAACATGTTGCTAACTTTCTTTTTGCATCTTCTCCTGTACAGTCATACATTGCTTTGCTTGAATCCATACACTTTTAAGAACAAAACCCATTGTTGATGGAGACCTAAGACTTTCCAAATCCTCAGGCATTTGGTGTTGCGATGGTTTTATGGCTTACGTGTGGTCTGCAGTTTGGTTTAAGAGCACACTGAAGCTCCTCGCTGCAGAAGCAAGAATTGTTTCTAAGCATAGCCCTGACTGACGTGAGCTGACTCAGAGCGTACTAAGTTGCCTGGTATGCATCTAGCAGATGCCTATATGTTTAAGACTAAGATTACCGCATAAGATTACCGCAGTTGCCCTTTAAAACTTGTCCTGTCTCTTGTGCTTCAGTTTACACTTCCACAAATGCACAGGGCAGAATAATAGATTGGACAAAAAAGTTGCACAGTTAAAAGCTTGGAGTCGTATTGTGCCAAATCCCGCGCGTAGGTGGTAACAACAGCTGCCAGTCAGCCTCCAAGATAAGAGCACCATATGATTTCTCGGCGAACAAAACATTTAATACAAACACACCACTTTCCAAACAGTATGAAGAGTTCTCCGGAATAACTTTCTTCAAACAAAACTATTAGGCAGTGAGTCTGTTTTACTGCTCTTTATGCAAATCTTCCCACTTCCACTTCAACGTAAGGTTGTGACTAAAATATTTATACTTTTCTGCTTTGGTACTCGGATGTGCACACATCCTACTCTGATGCTTCAAGAAGGATTTCTCAGGCAGTGAAAAGAAATGTCATGATATGTGTGTGTGTGTGTGTGTGTGTGTGTGTGGTGCTTTGCTCTGCTGCTCTGGCTCTCTGCTTTCCAAGAAGAGCTACTTATCCTTCTCCAGAGGGTGCAGAGCCTCTTCAGCAGGTCAGAGCTCCTCACGGATTTATTGAATGATTTGAAAACCTGCTGTTTTATTTTCTTTGGAGCACCACATACGGCAATACAGCATTTTGGGGCAAACCTCGGAAAGTGTAAACAAGCTCTCTGGAAATGCTCTGATCATGTGCAGCTTTGTAATGTCGCCTTCTACCGAATGGCTTCTCCTGCTCCTTAGCGTTGTCTTCTTCCCTCTTCAGCATCATCCCTGCTTTTGCAGAGGACCCAGCTAAAGTCTGTCTCCCCCCACCATTGCTCCTATCTTTTTTATCATTCCCGTGAGGTTAATTTAAAGTTACTGTCACTTCAATGCACTGATGTGGGATTTGTGACAGTCCTGACAAAGCAACGTCCCTGTTTTCAGGTTGTCCTTGCATATCCTAGGCAGGACACAAAAATACATGGTCTTAAATTCATTTTCCCTTTAGCATTATCTTCCTCTTGTTTTTATCCAAGAGTGATTTTAAAAAGAAAAAATAAAAATTTTTTTTTTGCTGTAGATATGATAAATACAAATGATAATTTACTGTATATGTCTTCTGGGAGTAGTAGGACTATGAAAATTGGTTGCATAAGTCTAGCTTCAATTTCTTGAAATACTGCAGAATGAGTACCCATTATGTTTAAATAAACGTTAAGGGTTTTCTTGATGACTAATTTGCTCCATAAGATTTTTTTTGAACTCCCATGAAATATATTTATAGAGTGGTGTTGCTATTCCTGATATTTATAGGACACTTACCATGGACATTAACCATCTTCAGCAGTCAAAGTACTATTTATTTTCAGCGACATTGCAAGGATAATTGTGTTTGTTTTCTAGGAAAGTAGTATTTTTTGTTTATTAATCTAAAGATTTTTTTGAAAGATTACTCTATGCTTTAAATGTTCACTGAATTGATGAGAAACAGTGAAATCTTTGAATAGTGGGAACTAATCTGATTTGTTCTTCTGTTTTGTTTGTGAGCGTTATAATTTTACTTGAATTTGACCTGGACTTCAAAAATCATTACCTTGCATATTTTTGCTTAAAATTGGCATTTTATCTCCCCAAATGCAAAACTGGCAACATAATTAATTTCATTAAAAATGTATATGGCAAAGGCGTGCGGTGTGTTCGGTTACAATTCTCATCACATTCGGACTTTTTTCCACAGCATTGATTATTTAATAATTGTTTTCATACAGCCAGCATCTCTTGTAGAGTGGGTTATTTAAGAAAAATGAAAATCTTTAGAAATTTAGATTCACAATGCACTCACAGCTCTTCGCAGAATTTTGCAGTGCGTTTCCAGCTTAACATTCTGTCTTAAAGGTAGAGTCTTCTTGGTGCTTCCCAAAATAAACTAATTTGCTGGATGTGTAAGTGGTATTTTATAAAATGTGACCCCCTGTTCTAAAGCACTATGGTTTGTGCTATTCTTTTATCAGAACAGTGATAGGTGGCTAAAAGCTGGAGGGTCCCTTTAGAAGAAGAAGCATCCAACCTTAGTGAAAAATTCAGGTTATTTTCCTTAACAATCATTTTAGTGAAAGATGAAGGTGCTTATGATTAGGGGTGGAAGGGAACCTGATTGTTGGGGCCATTGGTCATAGTCCAGACAGTACCAAAGAGTGTGGAAGATCTGTAACTCTAGAACGCTGAATTACCTCTGAAAAATCTTCAGTTATCACATAAAAAAATGTGTACAGCAGAAACCAGGTGGGCTCAGGAAAAAGCGCTAGCAGAAATTAAAGAGACTAAGACTTGTCGAAGTAGGAGGGAAAGGGTGGCTTTATAAAGATATGTAAGATAATGAACAGTAATGATTTTTCGGTGACATTTGATAAAATAAAAAGAAAACATGTAAAACTGATGATGCTGTTTTGTACAAGGGGTAATTAGCTTGATGATGAGGTCTCTCTTGAGGTTTAATGGTTTAAACAGATTTTATAGAAGATTATTGTTACATATATAGGAGCTATGGTACAGGTCTACAAAAATCTTTAAAAATATATCATTTATTTGGTTTGGATTCCTAAAGAAATTAGGTTCTAATGTTGATTTTGTATTTATAAGTTTCATATCCTTGACACAAAATCCCAGAGGTGTAGCTCTGCTGCTCAAGTATCACAAGACTGATGGTTTGGGCAATGTTTAAGGCAGGGAGGTTTTTGAGAGCTGTTTTATTTAGTTATGTCATTTAACATTTTTTCCCCTGTACAGAAAAGAGGGTGGAAGGGTTTTCTGTTCATCAGCTGGAAATCAGGAGAAGACAGTACTATGTTGAGAACAAGTTCACAAGCTGTAGATGTGAGATCTCACAGTTTGAATCTTAGCTGAAGGAAATTAGATATTAAGTGGGTATCTTTCCCCGGTCACCTTGGCCATAGGACAGAGATTTCCTACTAGCAACTAAAAAGCAAAATGTGAAATTGGATGGACCTTTGGTCAAGTCTAGCAGAACAAACCCCTTACGCCTGTTTATTGTTTTCTGAAGATGTTATAGATGGGAGAGCAAGGAAAATTGCTTGCTTAGAGCAATCTAACTGATTTTTGATCTTTGGATAAGGTCTAAGCAAATGCACTGGGGAGGGGAGCAGGGACATACAGTGGCAGAAGATGTGGGATGTTTTTTATGTCAGGTATCCAGGCAGTGGCAATGTAGCTAATTGCAATTTAACTTGACATATCTGTTACCTTAGCCCACTTGCACTCTCTGACATCATTTCTCCCAAACAAATTCCAACCCTACAAAACAGGTTCAAGCTGTAAATTGCTTTGGAAATTGTTTGGAAATTGTTTGGAAAACAAGTATTGCCTAAAACCCAAGATAAGAAGGTTTAACACTAACCTAGCATTTTCTCAGAGCATGACATTTTGTAAATCTCAGTCGAACATCTTGTTGTCTGCAGCACTAAAAATGGGAATTTTTTCCACTGGAAAATTGGCCCAGTGCTACATTTTAGCTATGTAGGATCAGGCAGTGCTGGCATTTGAAGCAGTGATAATTTTATGTTTAAAAAATTAGTAGTTCAACCATTGAGAACTTTATTCTGGTTGAAAGCCTGGGAACGCACTCCATCATCTGTTTATCACATTGGTGCGTCTCCGCTCACGTAGACATGGCACCTGCGAATGACGCGTCTGCGTATAAAATGGTGTAGATGCTTCCACACTTATATAAAATACTAGCAGTGTAAGGGTCTCTGTTGCTAAAATATTACAGCTGCTTTAAACACAAACTCATTTTTCCACACTTTGTGTCTTTCAGAGAGTCTGCCACCGAGCTATCTGGAGCATTATCAAGGTAAGCAAGTTGCTCTAAAGTAAATCTCTTGGTCTGTGTCCACAATCTGCTGGAAGAAGCACGACCCTTTGAGCCAGAACATAGTCTTTTCATAAGGGAAACTGCTGGGATATTGCGGTTTGGGCTTGCAGGGAGGGCAATGCGCACCCCGCCTGCCGTAGGCAGTAGGAGGTAGCACGACGGCGTACCTGGCAAGCTACATCCCAGATGCGGCTCTCTTCCAGCGGTGCAACTGTAGACGTTGCAGGTGGCTTTGCGTTCGCTTTAAGTTTCGCCTGAGGGATGAAAGGAGGTAAATGTGGAGGGTGGAGAAAAAAACACTGGGCTCTTAAGAAGTTTTCATTTGGAAAGGGCTTAGATCAGGATCTCTGATGGTGAGAAAGTTTTCCATAAAATAATAGAGCTAGACATGGCTTACAGGCTGCAAAAGAGGTTTGAAAGAGAGACCTGCCTACTTAGAGGATGCAATAAAATACTGTAACCATGCAGGGTGGAGAGAAGGAAAAAGAAAACCCAACTCTGTTACGGTAACCTGTGACTTTGCAGAGATGCCTTGTGAGCAAGGAAAATGGTGCTCTCTTTTGCCAGCCGTTTTGTTCTCTGAGGTACTCGAGATTTTAATGAGATTAGGGTATGAGGGGAGGCTGTTATCCTCTGATTAATACCCGTGTTGGAGGTCATGCGACATGTAATGTTAAAAGAATATTTCAAGAAAAATATTTTTCTCTAAGCATGATAATACAGTTATTTCTGTTTCTAAGGCAGAGAAAAAATATCTGCCTAGCCTTCTCTGTGCTGCATGTGGGATATATTTGTTGATTTGTCTGCATTGATAAGCTGTAAAAATGGATATTTTCACTATATTAGATGTTTTTTCTCCCTAGTTATGTGCTATCTTATTTTGCGGATGCAATTCCATTAGATTTATATCAATTCATTGAATACATACCTTTCTTTTTAAGGTTTCCCATCACTTAATATCTCACATAAGCCATGAAATACGCTGGTGAAAGTCTGCCAAACATTTGAACTTGTTTGTGTACTGGCCAATGATCAGGCTTACCTGCCATTAAAAAATTTTGTCCATCCCAGCTGCAAAAAAATTACATTTCTGCATACATAAAAAATGAAAATAGAGAGTCAACAGCACAACTGTCTCCTCCCTTAGGAATGTAGATATGGCTGCTTATCTCTCTCTTTTGCTGGTTTGAATGCTAAAGTATTTCCAGTTTGACTGCATGCCACTAAGTGGTTGGATATTATATGACTAATATACTGGAAACATGCCATCCTTGTACTGCAGGAATGAATTCCACTTTGAATTAAAGTTAAAACAAGAGATGCAGGTGCTTGAATAAACATCTAGTTTCACACTTGCCATTAATGATTGCCTAAATGAGCTTTTTGAATTATTACCGCAAGGCTTTAATTTCGACTGTGGCAAGATGTCGCGGGTAAAAATCAGATTATACAAGCGATGTGCACAAGGCATCGTAATTGCATTATAAATATTAAAACCAATGATCTTGTCTTGATTTAAAACAAATGTTTACAGCTGCGTGCAGGTTGGCTAGTCCTCAAGCCTTCTCTGGGACTCACCTGTTCTCGCGGTTCTCCAAGAGAGCTGTTCCTTCGGGTTTTTAGTTTTAGGCTGTGATGTATTAATCTAATATTTTACATTCTTTGCTCAAACTCCAAGTGAACAGTTTTGCTGTTATTAATTCATAAGCCTGAAACGGTCTGATGTCATCACACACACACACACCCCAGCCCCCAAATTACTTTATATCCTACACAATTTCAAGTGCGTGCCTTGAAATGATAAAACTAAGAACCGCTTTCCCATAGGTACCGGGCTGGTTGTATTTTGCCTAATGGGGCAGGAAAACAAACCGAAGCCCCTCTGCAATTCTAGAAAATCAAATCTCATTTGCACAGGCAGACAAAGTGCCGCTTCCCCGGGAACAGCAGCTCGTGGATGTATTTGTGGCTTGGATTGATCAACCCCTTTTCAGCTTTGCTAAACCTGGCCAAAGGGTCTTCGCTGCGAGCTGTGCAAGCGCGAGCAGATGTGTCTATATTGGAGCATTTTGTCTTAATGTCAGGACGATATCGGCACTGGTGACTCTCTCTTCCCCCCCCCCCCCATGTTTATTGTCATAAAGAAAAAAAAACCAAACTTCTGAATTTTACATAGTTGGGTTACAGAAGGGAAATTAGGGATTAGTTCTGAGAAAGCCATGTATGTAAACAGTCAGGAGCTACAGGAGGGAATATTTTCTCTTCTCCTGTAGTAACAGATGTGCACTTCTTTTAAGGGAAATAAAATAAAATGTCTTGGTAAACGGTGGCTTTTAATATTGTCATTTTCCATCAAATGCTCTTGATCGTTCCCTAATGATGATTTTTAAGAGGAAGAAGAAATAGGCTTACTCTTTTGCCACTGAATAATATATTTTACTGATAGGCAAAGGTAGAAAAACCTGAGTTGGAGGACATCATTTAGAAGGAAATCTTATAGATAAACTTTGCCCGCAGAAAGATATGAAAATACTCTGCATGATGATATTGTGTTAGTTTTACTGTACCAGCTATTTCTGATGATTTTGGGAGCACAGGTTAGAAAAGGAATTGAAAATTTCAACTTAAAACATGATAAAGAAGCTTCACAATTTTTATATTAAATGTCATTATTATATGTATGAGTGCATATTGTTTTTTCGAAGAAAGGTTTTCTGTGTGTAACAGCACATCAAAGAGAAGATCTTCACAAGGAAAACTTTATAGTATTATTAAGTTGTTCATTGCATGACCTATTTAGAGTACTCAAATACTTCTTGTTGTAGACTACATAATTAAATTTTAAATGGAACATGATAAAGAAATTATACTGGTGATCTCTAGAGATTTGAATACCCTATTTGGATCTTTACAAGAGTGTAGCGAAGGCATACTTTAAAATTTAATAAAGGTCTGGCCTATTTTTTTCCTCTCTCTCCCCCCCACCCGCTTTTCGATGTTCTTTAGCTGCCGTGGCAGCCCTATTTCAAACCGCGTTTGCTCTCAGCGTTATATACGCGCTCGCGGAAATAACCGAAGGTATCGAAAGCTTCACGCGAGCCGTCGGCTCTCCGGACGCCGTGCGGAGCGGCTGATGGGCCGAGGCGAGCTCCTAAAATCGGCTACCTGCCAACCTCAACCGTTCTCCAGTTCCGCGATTCCCTGATCAGGCCGAAAGAGCAACAAGTGTCTGAAATAGGAAATAGCCACACGGATTATTTATTCATTTGCCTGGCGCTAGGTTGGTAACGGCAGCAGAAATACCGTTCGTTTTTACTTCTCGTCTTTCATGCAGCGGCTCAATTTTATATTTCACTTGGGGGAGTGCGGTTTAAATGGTCACCTCCTCTCCTAGTCTGTTGATATTTACTGTTTAAAAAAGTCAAAGGAATAATTAAGCAGATATTTTCCATAGAAAAACTGGGAAAAAAAAGTGTGCTGGAGCCCCGGCTTAAATCTTTAGCACAAATTGTGTTTTGAGGTGAAGGTCATCCTAAAACTGTCACCTACAAACGTGTTCAGAAGGACATGAGGAAACCTGCAACAAGATACAAGGATTCAGTGATAGAACAAAACAAAAAGTATGTTTAAACTGGAACTTTGCATCCTTACATTGTCTTATGAATGTAATTTGCAAACTATATATATACCTTAAGACAGGGGTCTGGAGCAGAGGACAAATTTTAAGCCCCTGTGGTTTGGTTTTTCTCCCCTACTCTTCCATAAATTTCTTTAATGGTGTCTAAGCTCCATTTACTGTAGCGACTTAGGTTCCTGCATGGCAACATCATTTTGAAAATAGAATTTAAGTACTGAAGTCACTTTGGTACTTTTGAAAAACGTTAACCTGCAACTTCCCCATTATTTAAATCTAATGCAACTAAGCTTTTATCTAAAGGGAAGAGAAGAATTGACAACCCACCTCATGACAAGCAAAATGAAATCTCTTGATCGCTAACTGTCAGCAGTCTTTCTCGTCCCATTGTGTTAGGGAACGATATGTCTTCCGAGGAGCTAAGTACACAAGATTTTGAATCATTTCTGTCTTGACAGCCTAACCCAAGTAACTGCTTGTAAGTGCGGGATGAATTATAAAGTCTGTGCAGCTCTACAGAGTGAATTAATAAAGCATCTGTGAGGATTTTAATTACCGTTCAGTGAAATGGATTTTTTTCTAAAAGTTTCGGCGGTGCTGACTAACGACCTGCTTGACACCCGCGCTGCTCTCCGGGTCCCGCGGGGAAGGAGGGAGTCAGGGTTAGCTTTGGGGTTTGCTATATTTGCCCCCTTTGGTTGAGGCCTTGTGCCACGCGGTTTCTGAGCTCTCCAGGTTTTACCTTTGCTCATGTTTCGCACGCGGTGGACGTCTTCTCGTGTCACCTATCCTGCTCTGTCAGGCTCGACCACCCTTTTCTCCACTATAGGTCTCTTTGACCGTCTACAGTGCAGAATTTTCCATATCATGCTATAGGATTTACTGACTTTTTGCACCTCCTTGTATAATACAGGGGTTTGGACCGGTCCATTTGCGGCCGTCTCCGCTAATTGGAGAGGTTCTGCTTTCCACCTCCAGATCCCTTCTCGAGACCCGCTTTGGTCTAGAGGTGGATAAATACTAGGTCAGAAAAAGTTTTCATCTAGGGCAGCAGGCAGTGATAGCTGATAACATTAAAATCTCTCGAACGTCAAATGATACGCGGCTAACCAGAGCTGGATAGAGTATCGTCTTGCATCTTGTTTGAAACCACGTCGTTAAAAAGAAAGGAAAAAGACTCCAACCCTCAAAATTTAAATGTTCTCAAGTGAACTGTCTGAAAGAGCATGATTTTCATGATTTGGATGGCTGCCACTTTCAGAGGAAAGTCATTTTAAATTGAGACACAAATTTAACTAATCACTCCATAAATAAACAAAAAAAATACATTTGACCTTTCTTTATGCTTCAGATGCCAATTCTAAATAATACTTTCTCTCTTCTAACCTTTTGGGTTGTTTTTCTGTGCTGCAAGGAGGACTGTCCATTATCCATTTTACGTGTTGGACGAGAATGGCCTGATGTTTGTTTTTTCTGAGGTGTTATATTAATATACAAAGAGCAGTAATTATTTGGGATAGTAACTGGTGTGATGCTACTCCAAGCAAATCTGGCTTTTGAGCAAATTATACACTGTTGTCCCTTGCTATTCTGATTTTTATTTTCTCTAAGTAGAGCTTCAACATCCTTAAAATGTGACATGGAGTTATTTCTGCTAGTAACTGCTGGAATGCTTTTTTTTGTATACATCTCTTAATATCTTTTACAGCTGATGTTAATCTTAAAACACACTTATGTGCAATCTGATCCCTCTCTGAGGAGATATTTTTAAAATCTTAAGAGGAGTCTAAAGGGTGGAGAGGTGATTACCCATTTGTGCTTAGTGACGACTGTTGCATTCAAAAATTACTAGGACACCAATGGTAGGATTCACATTGCCTAAATTTAGCTATCACAAAAGTCCTTGGTCTAAAGAACCAGGGGAGAAATGAGGGAAAATAGGTGCTTTTTGTGAGGATAGGGTGAATAACCTTGGGGAATTGTTTTTCTCTCTCCTTTGCGTGAAATAGGAGCCGCGGTGAATAGTGTAGACTAGCTGTTTCACTTGATGATAGCTTTAATTTAAAGTGAGTCCTAGCAAACTGCGTTTTACAAGTGTTAAAGTGCCAAATGACTTAAGCAGATGCCTCCTGGAGTTTCGAGGACATTGGCATGCTTAACCTCAAAAAACTTTCGATATTTGCTACTTCAAGTCCTAAATATAGACTCTAGGAAGAAGGGGGGGAGTTGGACAAAAATGATCGTTGCACTTGATACAGCTCTGACCCAGAAGGCAGGTAACTCTGTTCTCGCAGTGCAGAGTCCTCTGAAATCGTTGCTTTTAGTCTTGAAATATCTCCTAATTATACGTAGCCTTCGAATCTTGAAATGAGCGTAAGTGATTTCACTCAGTGACCTGGGTTTTGAACCCACAATGATTTTTTCGCCAGCAGTTGTTATCATCTCTCTCAAAAATTACTGAATTTGACAGTAGACCTTTTTTTAAAAAGGCTGGTAGGGCCTTTATTTTTAATCTGTGTTGTAAAACTCTAAAACTAGAGATACATTCCTTTTTTTTCTTTTCTTTTTTTTTTTTTTTTTTTGGCTTATTCACCTTTGCCAGGCTTGTATCTTCTTGACTAGTCTTACAAAGCCTTGCCATGCAAACGTGCCCACTGATGATAATGTGCAGCAGAAATGAAAGGACTTGAATCTCTTCATTTCCATTCCTGAAGGTGAATTCCAAGATCGTGATTATTTTTATTTATACAGTGTCTAAAGAGTGCTAAATACTTTATGGAACAAATAAAAGGCCTCTTGTAAAAAGCATGCATTCCTATAATCTAATTTTAGTCTCAAATCAGGCGGTATGAATGCTAAGCAGCAAGGCTTGAAGAAGAAAGGAAGGTATACGAGGGCTACATTAATAAGATTGAGCAGTTATTCAGGTTCATTATCTGCACCACTTAATAGTGCTGCAATATCTTACTGGTTTAAGTCAAATTTACATTGGTCTGGGGAGAAGAGTTCACTGATGTAGGAATAGTATTTCTTAGCTTTGCTCAAAAAACGAGCCTTTGAAGAGAGATTTGAATGAAGAAGTGGGAAGGGACTATCACAGATGGGTTTTGAGAAGTCACAGCAAATGTAAGAAACAGCAGAGGAGACCACCTTAAAATGCAAATCCTTTACAAATTCTCACTTTAGTTCACCTTTCGGTAGAAATGCTTGTGCACCGTGTTAGTGATTTGTTTATATCCTTTGCTTAAGTGTTGTTTTAGCACTTGAGGTCATCAAAATAACATTATTTAGGAAATCGGTGCAGAGGATGAAACTTGTGGGAATAAGTTCAGATGTAAATATAGTTTGGGGGGGGGGGGGGAATGTGTATACACATCTACCTCTGGAGAAGGTTCCCAGCAACTTAGGTCAAGGAGCTTTGTTAACCTGGCAGAGCTGAGAATTTTTCTCATCTTAGTATCTCTGCTGTTAGGCAAGTGATCGATAGCGTTTTATGTACAATGTTTTACGAACAGTTAAAAATGACCTGCTGATACACAGAGGGTTTTATGCATATGCTTCTTAGTATTGGTCCCAGAAGAGCCATAACAAGATTGGTGGGACAGTGTCACGAAAGCAGCACTGAGACTCCTAGTACAGCAGAGACTCCAGTCTCGTCTTCTCGTCGGTGTTCGCTGCCTTATGAGCATCACCCTTATTTATGGAATAATAGCTGGTGTATAATTTACAAAAATTCCAAGTATTTGAATGATTCCTAAATATTTGCTCTGAATCATAAGCAAGTCTTCAACAATTCTTAATTTTTTTTCCCTGTCTCTAACTGTTTCACTAACACACTCCCCAGTGTTCAAGGTTAACAGCTTATTCTTCATCTGTGTTATATTAAAAACATTTTTACTGGAGTCCATAAATGTTAAACATTTTTAAAAGACAATGATCACAGTGGGACTAGATGCCGTACATAAAACCAGACACGAGACCTTCAAGCAGTAATTGGTGACTGTGTCTTGTTTTTTGAGGGCACTGACTCGCGATTGCTCCTGTGAAGATGATGCAGAGTTTTAACATCTGTACTTTGGCTTTACAAGGAAGCTGTCCCGAAAGCTTTCCCTGGTCAGCAAGGGAAGACTGTGCGCCCAAAACTCACGTGTTCGAGCCCAACACTCAAGTGTTGCCGTAAATCTGTTATTAGTGAGGCGGTTTTGCCAGTTCAGGGCCACCGAGGACCTACCCCACTTTCTGTGTGTATTCTCCCAATGCATTTTGCGAGTTGTGCCATACGCAGCACTTCCACAACAGCAAAGTGCAAACACTGCGCTTCTCTTAGCTGGACTCTTAATGGAATATATTTTTCATTCAGACTTGTGCAGTTTTTGCAGTATTTGCACCATGTCCTGCAGGGAACATTTAAGTCCCTGTAAAGCTGTGATGTTGTAGAGCGAATGCAAATCACATCTGCTGGCAATACTCTAACCCTGAAGAACGTACATGGAGAAAGGAGATGAGAAAACAACATACAGGTTTTTATTTAACATGCAAAAACTGAGAAGTGTCTTTCTCACCTTCTGAATCTTTGGTCTCTGAGCCTTTAAACACTCATCTCATACTGTTTATGTGCTTAAACTGGGACAACAGCCCTGCTGGTAGCCAAGCGATTGCACGAGGCAGTGCAATTTTAGCACAGGTATTGCTACTCACTCATTGCTGGAAAATGAGTAGTTGATACTGATCTGGTCACTAAGGCTTTAGACATCTCTACTTGATTAAGAAAAAGATAAGAATACATGCATTAAAAACTATTTTGTATCAAACTGGGTTTGGTAGCATTCTCTTGAAAGGTAAGAGTTGAGAGCCTTCATGAAGCAGAAGACTAAAATAAAGGCCAAATGGCTCCCAGAGTTATTCAGGTAGGTGCCTTGAGTTAATCCAAAGGGCTGGACAACCACCAGTGCCATTGACTTTGGTTCAAATGGCCGGCACACAGCTCTTTTCCAAACTAGGCTATTAATTCCAGTGACTAGTGCAAAGATCTTCCAAGGTGGCTGGGAGAGATAGGAAATCTGCTAAGGTTTGGAGTGCAATAGCCCTTCTTGTAAACAGACATTCAAAAATATTTTCATTTTTAAGATTTTCTGCTGGAGGGTACAGGTGCATCTGCGCCAGCAGTGAGCCCAAAGACTTTGGCCTCCTTTGCCTCAGTTGGGGTTAGTTTTCATTCCCATATCGCGTGGTGAATGTAAGCCGAAGTTCCTGCAGCTAAAAAGTATTATTTAACAAAAATGAAATATTATTATTCATGTCATGAGTAATTGAATCCCCAGATGTTCTCATTCTGTATCAATGGCTGGGGACAATATGACTCTAGATAGACTATGACAACATGAATTGATTTCTTCTTTTCTTTTATATTTTTCTTTTCTTTTTTCTTCTTAAAAAAAAAACCTGCAAAGTGACTGTGGGGTTTTTTTTTAGCTGATTGCTTGAAGCTGACATTACAGGCTGTGCAGCTGTAAAAAAGACCTTCTCATTTTCATTGAGAATAAATAAAATAAAATATTACAGAAATAGCACTGCTTTTCCCAGTCTTGTCCTTGCTGAAATAAACAGAGATATCTTGGATAAAGCTATTGAATTTGGAAAGGCATTCAAGAGAAGAGTTGGTTGCTGCTAACACTGAATATTCAGAATGTAATAATAAAAGTAATCATGTTACTAAAAAAGCCACCTGTTACTTGGGTTTTTATCTAAAGTATACAATTCTTTTTTTTTTTTTGCTTGTTTTTGAATTTATAGCAGAGAAATCCAGATCTTAAGAAACCTTATGTGCAAGGTTGTGTGCAACTCCTTCTTGAAGTTAAATAGAAATAATGATTGCCACATGTATTCCTAGAGCTGTTAAGGATGGCCGTTTCCATGAAGGACCAAAGGCAGGAAAACTTTAATTCTTGTTAAGGTGGTCATACACAGTGCATACAGCCAACAGCCTCTTTTGCTGAGCCAAGAAATCGCACCAAGCAATTTCTCTAAGAGCAGTATTGACATTGCACCACGAATCCCCAAGGATCTCGGGGCCACGTGCAGCAGCTCCAGTGCCTGCTGTGCCGGGTGGGCGAAAGGGGGTGGAAAGGTGGCAATCAAAGAAACCTGACATACCACCGTGAATGTCCCGGCTGGGTGGAAAATTCCAAAAATGATTAATGATGGAGGGGCTTTATTTATTGATTTTTCTCTTTTTCCTCCTTATGACCTATTTTTTGGGAGAGCCACGTGGTTCTGCCCAGAGCTGTGTGTTTGATAGGTTGCTCACCACTTCCAAGGAGCGCAGCCAACCCCTTATGAATGTACAGTAGCAGAACGTTTTAATTGGCATTTCATTTTAGCTTTCTTTTCTGGAAACGAGGCAACAGTGATTTTCTTTTTCTATATCATGGAAACAGTCTGTGGAAATAACAGTTCAGTGGCTGGAGCAGGACAAAAAAAAAGGTCCCTGGGGATAATGCTGCACATGCAGAGTTGGGAGAAGAAATTGTAGGATAAAAAGATTCAGTTAAAGCAGCAGCTTTCAAAGCTTGTAAAGTGGAAAAGAGTGATGTGTTTAAAGGGGATATTGATTGGGCCAAGCTATGCATGAACTCTTGCCACAACTCCAGTCCTTCTCCCGTGTCTGAACCATGTAGAATTAATGCAGGGTTTTTAGGTTATTTACTTTAAGTTTGGCTGTAAAAGTAGTGAGACTGATGAATGGCAAGCACTCAAGGTGATTTAAAACAAAAATAGATAAAAAGTTACCTTGAGGACTTTTAACAACTTGGTTAACTCTACTTTCTTCTACTTTTGTGCAAGTTAGAGCAAATCAGCCCAGGAATCTGCCTCATTTCTTCTAGTTTCCCTTTTACCTTGAGAATGATTGACTTTCCTCAGCGTTTCCATCAGGCAATGTGACATAAATGGGAAATAATTTCCCCTCCTGAATTTGTCTCACAATGCCAGGGATGTGGCAGGCATTTTTAGATATCAACCTATCTGAAAAATTCAGAGCTCAGGCGGATGTTGAAAATCTGGCAGTCAAATTTGGCTTGCTGCTCTCATGCGTGCTTTTCAATTTTGGCCTTAAGCAGGTGATATTTTATTAACTTGTAGAACGTTGTCGAGCATGGGTAATGGTTGTTGGATAATACAAAATATGTGGCAGGAGATGTCTGTCTTTATAGCAGCGTAAGAGCTGTTGTGCGGGAGGAAACCAATGGCTCATCTGTTACAGCTTTCGGTCTGTCGGGTATTAGCTACCAGCTACTTTTAAAGTCTAAAAGAGGCAGCTATGGAAATAGGTACACACAAGAAAAATCTTATCTTCCTCTACCCAAACCTCTTTCCACAGCAATAAGAAGATGTTTTATATCTTCTTAAAGCTTGTATGATTTTCAGGACTTTTCTAACTCTTGATGTTCTACCTTTTCAAGATGTATAGACATCCAGTTTTCGTCTGAATTTCAGCTGTCATGCTGTCTTAGGATGAGTAGTTCTGCAGACTAACAATGTGCCAAAACCAAAATCTTACTTCTTTTTGTAAATTTAACTTTGGATTAGCTTTATTTTGTGAGACAGGTCACAGCTTTAAAGAATTACGGCTGGAGGTCACAAAACCGATTACCAGTCAATAAAGCCCCATATTCCTCTTTTTCTTGTTTCCTGCATGCTGCGTGTATCAAAGCTGGACTTTTGTGGTCCTCCAAAGGGCTTATGAGATTTATGGCATCTGTAAATCTCATGGTGCAGCATCAACTCTCAGCTAAGAAAAATTAAACTGTCCAGAGCAATCTTCTCTCCCCCACCCCAAACCCCCCAAAACATAAATAAAACCCAGGTCCTCCACCAAGCCCACCTTCAGCAGTGTTCCTCCAATCTAAGAGCCTTTCAGACTAATCAGAGGCAGTTGCAGAGTGATCTTTCTGCACGCAGCACTGCTCCTTGCAGGTGTATGATGCACCAGTCGTCGTTGTTTATCTACCCATCGCTCCTAGTCCCTTTTGCATGTGGAAATTCTCAAGATATGCTTTCCTCCAAAAATCTGATATAGCCTCCAGTCTCTTTTTCACTGATGTTCCCCGTTGAAAAAAGAAAGGGGTGGGGAGATTGTCACATATCCCATATATGTTTTATGATACTGCAACTTGATAACTGATACATGATTTTGTAATGAAAAATCCCGCAGGGAAGCATGCAGATGTACTGTGGAAAGATACTGACACTTTGTGCTCTATTTGTAGGAAGGATATTAACACTTTCTTGCCTTTTTTTAAATAGAAATCAATATTAAATTAAAAATATATACTTGTGCCTCTCTTAAAGGTCCTGAGGATAATGCCCAGCTTATGGCTAGAGTATGTGTGTGAGTTAAAATGGTACCCTGTTATGTATCAAGCTAAGATTCACAAAAGACATCTGATCTCTGATGATATCGCTGCCTCCTTTCTTTTAGAGAAATCTGTAGCCTTTTGAATCTGAAGCGAATGCAGCAGCCGGGGAAATTCAGCAAGACACTAGTAACGGGGGCTACTGATGGCACACTCCATGCTGGAAAGCTGTCTGGTTATTGAATGCAAATGTGACTTAGATGTGTAAATTATATTCAAGATTTCATCAGGAAGGCATTAATATATCTAGAAACCATCTAAAAGCATTTAAATAAAATGTTAATTGAAAGTACAGCAGAGTATTAGCATGCTCTTTCAAAGAATGCTTCAATTCCAGGCACGTAACGAGGAAGCGAGCACTCTGATCTAGTCAAACAGAACCTCCCATGGTAAAAACCTATAATTGTTTTAAAGTTCTCTTAAAAACCTACATCGCTGTTCTCATCTCATCCCACACACTGTGATATTCCTTCTGTTCCTCGCTCTCCTCTCTCAGAATTGACTTTTCTTTGTACCCTTCTCCCACTCCCAGCTTTATGCCTTCTCTCACCTCCTACGCTTGGAGCTGTCTCCTGCTGCCCGTACAACGAGCACTTTTTTACACATCCTGGCCCTTTCCCTTCCTCGAGCTTGTCTGTGCCATGCTCCTCGCAAAGCCAGCACATTGCCTTGCCCTACGTCAAAAACCGAGGGGGGGGGGGTGAAATTCATTCCTGAACTTGGGAATTTAGACCTTCTGAGATCCATCTTCAGACAGTGTGAATGGTTGATCTTCATATTAAAAAAATCAAGCCAGACCTATTTTAAAAAATAAAGAGAGAAGGGTTGAGCTAGACTGCATCTTTCTGGTGCTTATGCAAAGGTTTTCACAAGGAGCAGGGCAGTTGTCAGCAATCTTTACCGAGGTAAAGATTGCTTCAACCCCCTCTTCCCTCCCCCGCCCCCCGAATATTCGGGGATTGCTTCAACCAACCCAGCTGGGTTAGTTCCCAGTTGAGTCCAGTTCATCAACAAGAGTTTGGAATTAGCCGTAGGAGCTGGAAGGGTGGGAACACATAAACATGAGCATCTCTTGTTGCTCCTCTGGTTTTTATTATCGGTCCTTACCTACTCATTAGGCAAAGCAATTCTGGAGATCTTCGCTAGCGTACCTTCCTAGATGCAGATGGTCCGCCACAGAGACAGCAGCTGTTCCGAGAGAGAGCATGAAGGGAAGTGTTATTGACGCTTAACTATGCCTACAAATTTGCAACAAGACTCCTATTTAAAGTATGTTCTTTTGTGGCTACACAACATGTTATAGTCTAAATGTTGCTGGACTGATGCAAGGTATCAGAGGAACGTGGCCCATAGAATTTGTTTTCCCTTGGAGGAGTTTCTCTCTTGCAGGACTTGTGTGAATCTTGTAGGCTCGGACAAAGGCTGTGTGGATTGACACTACACCCCGTGACTTGCGCTCCCGTGACTGATGTGGAAAAGGAGGGCAACCACATGACACTGTTCAGCTGATAGGAATTTCCTGTACAAGGCTGGAGAAGTACAAGTGTTCAGGAAAAAAAGAGTTCTACACTAAAGAAAAAATAAGTGTAAAGAAAGTGCATTTACTTTTACATATCGAATGCACTTTTTAATGGTAGAAGAAAGCTATCCGCTAGGAATGATTTTTACAGTCTCCTCTTCCCAAATCACTACATTCATACACTGAAGGAGCTCAGCTGGATATTAGGCCTTAGGGAGGTCGGTGGTGGACCAGGATGTGTTCAGTTGGCTCGTGACTGTCTCTCAGAGGAACAGCCATTCATTCGAGCTGCCCCCGGGGCACACTCAGATATGCAGAACCCATGCGTGGCCCAGCTCTTGAAGCTATCAAGACCATGTCAATCCCAATTGCAAGTGAGCAAGGTCTGAAAGCTGAGTTCCCTGTAGTATATGTTTCTCAGTTCCCATATATTCTTTCTGTTGCATTTTGCATAAAATGGTTGCCGTTAAAGATGTATTTTTCCTTCACTGAGCATCTATGAATGCACTTTTTATGTCCACAGGACATAAAATCTTTAATATCCACAGGAAAAAATGGAGGGGAAACACATGTAATCACAATTTTAGTTATAAATTCTAAGCCTTTTAGTAGGGAACTGAAAATTCAAACTTCCTCATTTCTGTTGGAAACGTGGTAAGTTCTGGCTCCTTGCTGGCTTTTGTGTTTTCTATTCTGACTTTGTTTTGAAATGGGTTATCATATTGTCAGAGAAGGGATTCATCCCAGGGTCCTTCATAGATTTCTCTTAAAATGAGCTGAATCATACTCTCAGACTGCTTGTTTCTTGCTAGTGGCCATGAAGAGTTAGGCCGAAAGGTTCCCGTGTACAAGTCCACCTTGCAGACAGATGCAGTTAAGGGGGGACACATTTCACTATAGTCTTTGCCATCATTTTAGTGAGCCTGAGGTTATGATTCTTACTTTCTTTAAAAAATATCTGGGGAAATTGCTATAAAAACTTCAGGATCCACCTGCCTGGTGACAATTGGCAAGCAACGTACTAGCTAAGCGGCCAATATCTGGCCACAGGCTGGACTTACTTCTGTGCTAATCTTTCTGGTCTGAGGAAATTCTTTCTTCTTTCAGAACCAGAGGTTCGGAGCCTGCTGACCCTGATTAGTTCCCATCTCTGAAGCCAGTTTGCTGCAATGACATCTGGAGAGCAGCTGGAAATTATGCCTGTTTCTGCAGCTCCTGTCCACAGGCTGGTTCACACAGTCCATGAACAGAGCCGTGTTCTTAGACTCTCTAGTATAATTTTCTTAATATGCCCGGCCCTAAGCTTTATTTACATTTCACTAAGATGATGTATAGGTTTTATGTAGCTCTATTTGCTCTGTTGAAGTTCACTTCCATGAGCCATCTGAGCTTATCACTGTGAGCTTATTTTTACTGTACATCTCTGGGAGAGAAGGTTTGGGTTTTTTTGGAAAGGGAAGAGAGAGCGAGCTGGCAAAATCAGAAACAGTGCTTTCAGGCATTAAAAAGTGACTGATGCTAAGTGCATCTCTTTAAAATGTGGGATTTTCAGTTGTATAAAATGGATCCGAAAGAAATGCAAATTCCATCCAGACTAAATTAAACGATTTTGTACAGATACACCACATTTAAAATGCTACTGGCATGGGCACCAGCCCGTTCCTGAGATTAGCTAAAACGCTGGCCAAGTTCACTCCATTATTAAGTCAAGAGACTATGGGATGACCCCAACGAAATGTATTAACATAACGTCAATAACAATTCCTTTTATAGAAAGGTATGGAGCAAATGCAAGCCTAGTCTACAAGTCTGTAATACCGCACCACTCTTCCAGTCTGGCTCGGTTCTCGTTTCTCGAGGCTTTTCGCGATGCAGCCATCTCTTCCCGAGACGGCAGTGTGTGGGTTTCGTTTTCATGGGAGACTTTTGTTTCTAGGCAGAAGCTTTCTGAATTCTCTGGTAGTTGGCTTAGACTTGTTATTCATTGCCTGAGGCTGACTATTTCAGGTCTTGCCAAAACACTTAGCATCCCTCCCAGAGATTGTCTTCACAGGCTGGGTGGAGCCGTTACTTAACTTGATCAAGGCTCATTAAAGCTTCAAATCTCTGAATGCGCATTCAGAATTGAGTGACAGAAACTTCTGGGAAAGTTTTGTTGAAAAGCCTGGCATAACTGAGTAATTAGAATATAGCAGTGCTTCATATGCAACATGATTGTCACAGCCTGTGTCAAGAGAACTCATAATTTCTGAAGGATAAGACCATATGTTCTAAAAAGAGCTTTCAGAATGTGGGATACTTGTTTTGCAAGTTATTTTTTTTCTCTTCGTGAAAAAAACAAGGTGTTATGAAATGAGATTAAAAAAATCCCCCACAGTTAATTAAATTGATTCTCCAAGAACAGGTCCCAAACTCTTTGGAAAAGCATCTTCTAATAGCAGTGGTTTCTGATTTACTTCTAGGGTAGCTGAAACAAAATGTTGTAAGGATATTGGACAGGACCCTGTTAGCCTAAATATGAATCTAAGAATGTATAAGAAGGGTTTTTTAACTTGTTTTTCCATTTATACACTCCAGTGCACTAGTTTGGGGCCTCTTCATGTAAAGTGACAATCACCTTGCCAGTTATAATTGGCCACTGAAACACAGTATGGCCAGGAGAGTCCCCCAAACGTCTGGACAGATTTGTGTGTAGCAACTGGAAATGTTACATGCTGCAGTTTATGTCAGTATCTAATGTAAATGTAGGTAACTTCATCATCTTCCATTTTAAGCTGAATCTAAATTACCTGTATTGTTCCAAAAACCTTCTTGCTTCTTGAATGTAATGTGAGAAGGTAGCTTGGGCATTGCCAGCATTTCAAATTCAGAACTGAAGCTGAGTTGATGTTTCTGAAGATAGAAGAATTATATAGAGTTCTACCCTAACAGGAAGAAAGAGTATTGACTAACAAGATCTTGGCCTGCTTTTGAAGACTTTGAATGTACACGAAGGCTGTATTTTTAGAATTCAGATTTTATTTTCCTTAGCAATAATATTCCAATAAAGGAGCAGTATAAATCAACTAAAGTCAAATTGGTTGGTCAGGGTTTTTATTACTGGTAAGGGACAAGCATATATTGTCCCCCCCAACTGCAGTGTCCATGGTTACTGGCATAACTTTATATGCTAATTAAGGATAGCGCTATAAGATTTTTTTAATAGATTTTTTTTCTGCATTTGATACTAAAGAAAACTGCCATGCAGCAACCAATGATTGCTTACCTTGCTAAGGAGCAGTTTTATTCTAGACTGTTGTGGTGTTGTAAATTGGAATAAAATCACTATCGTAAATATTTTCTTGACCTAGCTGGAAGACAGTCACAACACCTTAGCTCTGCATATTTGAGCTCTTCTTCTTATTCTTAACTTCCTTTAAATGAAAGTAATTTAAAGTCTATCCATAAATTTACCCACTTTAGAAACATTGAAATTTTGGTGTAGTTCATGCTTCTTTAATTATTACTGTGTTCTTAACTGCATATTTCAATGATGCTATGATTAATAGGATTCTGGTTATTGAATGGTGAGTGGACAGTGAGGTGGACTGAGAACTGGCTGAAAGGCAGAGCTCAGAGAGTTGTCATCAGTGGCGTGGAGTCTAGTTGGAGACCTACGGCTAGTGGCGTCCCCCAGGGCTCAGTACTGGGTCCCATCCTTCATCCCATCAACTCCTTCATCCATGACCTGGATGAGGGGACAGAGTGCCTCCTCAGCAAGTTTGCAGATGATACCAAGCTGGGAGGAGTGGCTGACACACCTGAGGGCTGTGCTGCCATTCAGAGAGACCTGGACAGGCTGGAGAGCTGGGCGGAGAGGAACCTCATGAGGTTCAACAAGGGCAAGTGCAGAGTCCTGCACCTAGGGAGAAATAACCCTAGGCACCAGTACAAGTTGGGGGCTGAGCTAGTAGAGAGCAGCTCTGCAGACAAGGACCTGGGAGTGCTGGTGGATGACAGATTGACCATGAGCCAGCAATGTGCCCTTGTGGCCAGGAAGGCCAATGGTCTCCTGGGGTATATTAGGAAGAGTGTTGACAGCAGGTCGAGGGAGGTGATCCTGCCCCTCTGCTCAGCCCTGGGGAGGCCTCATCTCGAGTCCTGTGTCCAGTTCTGGGCTCCCCAGCATGAGAGACATGGAGCTACTGGAGAGAGTCCAGCATAGGGCTACGAAGATGATCCGAGGGCTGGAGCATCTGCCCTATGAGGAACGGCTGCGAGAGCTGGGCCTCTTCAGCCTAGGGAAGAGAAGCCTGAGGGGGGATCTTATCAATGTGTACAAGTACCTGAAGAGAGGGTATCAGGGGGACAGAGACAAACTCTTTTCAGTTGTCTGATGTGACAGGACAAGAGGCAATGGGCAGAAATTGAAGCACAGGAAGTTCCGCCTGATCGTGAGGGGGAATTTCTTCCCTGTGAGAGTGACGGAGCACTGGAACAGGTTGCCCAGAGAGGTTGTGGAGATCTCCTTCTCTGGAGATCTTCAAGGCCTGCCTGGATGCAACCCTGTCTAAGATGCCCTGCTGAGCAGGGAGTATGGACTAGATGATCTCCAGAGGTCCCTTCCAACCTTACTGATTCTATGATTCTATGATTCCTGGTTCCTACTTACTGAATTAGTACCAAATGCCTCCACTGGGAAGGATATACATAGGTCTGGCATTTGTTAGGCTTGTAACATTTGCTGATCTGTTTCCCATGGAGTATTGGTTGAGACCTTGGATGAATCCTAAACACATTCTAATCGCAGATCAGTATCAATACTGCAGATGTCCTCATCAGGCTGTGCTTCCTTTAAAGGCAGTAGAGAAAAACAGACACTTTTCTGAATATCTTTCCTGAAATATTTTTTTCCAGATATTTTTTCCGAAGGTACCTTTTCAAAATAGGTGATATGGATTGCTTCGTACTCAATGGGGAGAAGTAGGTGTTACTATACAGGTGGCCTGAGTTACCAGTTACCAGTGTAGATACCTTCTCTGAAGAGGTCTAAAGCCATGTGAAATGAATGGTACAAACTTGTTTCTCAATCTCTTTTAGAGGAAAAAAACCCACCCTTCTGTAATGCTGCCTCACAGAATGTGTTCTAATGACTGGCAGATGTTAAAAAGATCACTCATTTTCCATGATCTGTCCCATTAGACAAATTATGCCTAAATTCTTTTTATATTCCAAGAGTTGAATGATTTGGTTGCCCTGAGTTTTGGCTTGCCAGTCTGAAATGTCTCCAGCAGACTCTCCTGTCTGTAAAGATTTTGCTGATGCAATGAATAAAACAATTTGGTTGAGTCTGTTCTCCATCAGGCAGCTCTGTGGTAAATGCTAATGAGTAGGTAGCAAAAGCTGTTCCAGAAGTGATGTGAGTTGCTTTAGCTTAACAAAATACCCATCTTCTTCCTCCTTTTAGCTTGTTCCAGGCCTCATTTCCTAATCTGAGCAAACCACAAGAGAACTGTTTAAGCTAATGAATGATTGAAAAGTATGAACATCGACTTCGATAAGTCAAGAAGAAAACAAACATAAAACCCCACAGAGATAACAAAATGTATGCTTAAATGCATCATTCAATCACTCTGCTCACTCCTTGCTTCCCATTACGCTCTTCTTTGTCAGTACACAGTGTATCTAAATGGCAATCTCTTTGTGACAAGAACTTTTTCTTCACACTTTTACTTGCTGGAGCAGAAGCTTGTTAGTACTTGGCAAATATCAAATAATGAGAAGAATCAATTACAAGCAACACGTGAATCACACGGCCGCTAGTGAAGCTTCTCAAATTTTTCTCCACCCAGCACAAAGCTGGTCACCAAAGTCTGCTAATACAGACCATGTTGGTCTTTCTGAAAAGGAAGGGTAGTTTCAAGTCAACTACCGGCAGACGATTTTAGTTCCTTAAGTCGCTAAGAGTCATACCAAGCTATAGGAAGTATGGTGATCCATCTGGCCCTATTCTTTCATGAAGCAGTTACCTGCCTAAAATTCTTTTGTCTCTGGGGACCATGAGCTGTATTGCTTCTTGGGCTTTTCTTCCTGGAACGTCCCTAGAGACCTGGTTCATCAATGGGGCCACAAACGGAGAAGTGAGCTTCTAGGCTCAGAGGCCACGCTTGATTTAGAACACTCTGGACTCCAAGAATGAAGCAAAAACTGCTTTGTCTTACAGTTTTAACTGGTTATTTTAACAGCCTATAATGTGAATAAGTCAAAGACAGAGCAAAAGTTTGTATGATTAGTCTGCATGCCATTAATGTTTCTTGGGATCTCAAAGTCTTCATTTTCAGCTGCATGCTAGCATCTGAAACTGACTGTATGATTCTCCAGAGACTTCGCTTGGCTATTACAAGCAGATGTTAATAAAAAAAATGAAAATGGATAGTGGTATTGATGAGTCCCATCATAAAAAGATAAAATAAAAATGTCATTACCTTTACATTGCTATGTAGCTTAAGATGATGAAATGCTGCAGTTATTATGGAAGAAACGGTCTTTTTGCATCCTGCAGCTATAATCTATTGCACATGATTAACACTGAGAGTCTTTACTAATTAGCTTTTATGGTCAAACAGTTTTTGTGAAGTTGATTTCAAAGAAATCAAAATTGAACTCCTTATAGCTCTGAAAGATAGAGTTATGGAATATAAATGCATAAATCATCTTAACAAGCTAGGGCAAAATGATCATTAAGTAACAAAAAAAAACATAAAAAGACCCAATTATATCTCAGGTATTGCAATGTAATGTATACTGGTAACTGAGGCTACCAGGATTTTTATGGATAGACACAGCGCAAGTAAGGTAGGGAGACGCATAGGGTTACTTTTTGTATGATCGCTTGCACAGATGAAGCTTTGCATATTGATGTTGTGAATGCAAATGGTACAGAATCAATTGCAACTTTACTCATTACTGATCTTTGTAAAATTAAATATATAAAAATGGGATGTGTTGGGCTGAATGTAACCTCTCAGAAGGACTATGGCAAATCAAAAGAAGTTAAAACTTTCCCTCTCCCCCTTCCCAGTCTTGCTCCTTGGTTTCTCTTTGGGTTTCTCATTATTTTGTCAAACCTTAGCAGCCAAACACTGCTTAGACTGACTTTGTCTTGTGATGTTGCATATATATTCTATTTGTACATGTAATGACAAAAAGGTGCTTACACTGAGGCATGTGGTGGTGTAGACAACCTCTGCTAAACTGTGGCTCAATAAATGTCCCCTCTTCAGTGAGCCTGTATCAATTGTGTTTCGTAGGGGGAAGGGGAAGAACTGAAATTAGTACAATTTTCAAAATAACTTAGTTTCATAGTAGAAAAATGTTTAAGCATTTAGGAGCCCAAATACTGAAGAGCACAATAAATTTCAGGCACCTAAAAGGCTTAGAAACCCAGGTGCTTCTGAAAAAAATTTACCTTTTGGTCACTGGATCTCATACATGAATCACAGCCATTCAGTTTTTTTATGGAAGAAAAGAGAGGTCTTTTGGTACTTCCTGAAATTGAAACCTTTGTAATGGTCAGTGTATTAGTGGAGACAAAAACACACAGCCAAAAAAGGGCCAGATCTCATAATCACTATTGTGAAACTTGTCCCATTTCTGTGTCATTGATCCCTTCAAGAGATAACTTCGTGTCAAAGAGATCCCTAAACAATTATTAAACATCCTGATTTTGGAAATATGCTCATAATAAGCTCTCAGAAGATGGCCTTTTCAGGATGGTTTCATAGGAAGGCTTCATTCCTTTAACTGTATCATGAGGTCTGCAACAAAGATTTTTGCAGTTCTGATATATATTTTACATCTTTGAGATTCCCCAGACACTTCCTCTTTGGTCCCATTGTTAATGTTTGCCTAATTAAATAACAGGGTGAAGTGGCAGAAGAGCCTGCCCTAGGCTAGATTATTCCAGCTCCAAGAATCGTCAAAAACACAGTGTTCTCATTAAGTAGCCCAGAGTGACCATGCAATCCTTTCATTTGAATTTTGTTTTCTTGAGACAGCTTTTCCTTTCCCCCCTGGATGCCCTCAGACATACAAATGCCAGTTACATCCAGAAGAAATAAATATCTACATAATGATAGAACCTTACACTTTAGGAAAAGCATCATATAGAATACAAATGGGCAATAAGATGTACATAGGCAATTCACTTTTTCAAAATGTCTTGCTAATTCATTTCGACCTGGTCAGACTTTCCCTTAGGATGAGGCAATCTCCACAGCCTGTTAAGAATTTGGGTTCTCTTCTTGAAGTTGCCAATGTGGGCTCAGTAAAATGGTCTTGATTTGAGATGTACCCTCTACAGTCCAAAGATAGGATGTTTAAAATATAGATGACTGTATCTTTCTATTCAAGACAACACTATCTAGCAATAAATAAGTCTATTATTACACCAGATTAAAGAATTTAAGATGTAGGAAACACAACATGGGGTTAAATTATAAAGTGGCCCAGAGGTACTCTGTTAATAAAACAAAAAAGCACAATTTCAAGTAGTGGGAAGAGTTTCTTTTGTACCTAAGCTCCATTACTCAGAAGACTTAATATAAGAACTGTCCCCATTATATCATTAAAAGAATCCACTTCCTATTTACAAGTTAGGATTAATTTTAGAGAGGCTTAGATGCTATCAACCCCTGTTGGGTGGCAGAGACTGTGACATTCTGTTACAGGTTAAATTCTTTCCTTGCAAATTAGAAAATCGTGTGGAGTTGCAAACCAGGGACAGAGAAAGGGGAACTGTGTCGGCAGCTGTGCTCAGACTTTTTTGCCTTTTGGCTTCTTCTTTCATTTTCTAGTCTGCTGCACTTCTTCTTTCACCAGTTTGGATGCCAATTTAAATTTCCAGTGCATTTAGCGTCCTACAATACCAGGGGATTGAAAAGAGAATTAAGAATGCGCACAGCATTAAAAAAAAAAAGATATATTTTTCTCTGCAGCCCTTTTAAAAATCTTTTTACTTCTCTGTGATTGCAACAATTTTTTACCTCTCTGTGATTGTAACGATAACAAAATCCAGTAAAGTACAGCCACCAAAGCCACCAATGTGTTTATTTTGCTGAGGTGTTTTTTTAAGAGGAACCAGGGCCGTCTCACGATCTGTAGAGGACTCTTTCACAGATCAGCAGACTATAAGATTGCTTTCCTGGCTATGAGCCACTGATGGACTCGCACAGGCTAGTAAGAGTCATGTATGAGTCTTTTATACCCTCTCTGCTGTGACATCTTCCCCCTGAGTTTCTTGGGAGAGAACATTTTTCCTGGCAGTGATTTAATGGTGGGGGGAGAGGGGATGGGAAGAAGATTCATGTTTCTGCCAGTGGTCCGTAGGTTCATTGAAAACATTGGCCTGAGCAAGAATGAACCAACTCCATCGTGTTTCAGCCCTTCCCCTGTACTTTAAGGGACACGTTTTTAATTGAGTGTGAAATGTAGCTTTAGCAGGTCGAATGGACCGGCCTTCCCTGTGAGCAAGTCTGTCCACTCTAGTCAAAAGCACAACTTCTTTTTTTAATGTTCCACCCTTAAGGTTGTCATCTTCAACCTCATTGGTTCAACGCATCTCTGGAGCTTGGTTTTTAAAGGTGGGAACTATTCATGGCCAACCGAGCTTCAAAGCACACATGGCGAAGATGCTGAGGGAAAATGCGTCTCAAGCAGTGTCATAAAGCCTGGAAATGGTCAACACAAACGGGGAGGGATTTCTTTTTTTTTCCCTCATTTTCTAATACTACATCAACATTATAGCACTTTTATATATTTAGGTTTTTCTTGATTTTAATTTTCAAATCTGCCTTCTTTTCGCAAGTTAGTATCCTTGTGTTGAAAAGATGGGAAATCTGTTCACGACAACGTGCCTGAGTTTCCCTGAACGCTGGTTGCTGCTTACCAGGATCCCATCAGCCTCCTGCTCCTATGCAGGGTTGAAGTTAGGCAAAGATACTGTTAGATGTCAAGGAGCTGGGGAAATTTTCAACTGATCTGATTCTGGGCCTCTGAATCAGCTGAGCCTCTAACAAAGTTAGTCTGTTTGCATAAAACCCCACCCCTTATTAGTAATGTACTTTGGTAGCTGTTCTGTCCGGTTACATTTATGTGAAATAACAGGCCTCGTACACGGCAGAGCTTCACACTGCTCTTCAGCCTTGTTGCTCCACTAAAATAAATGAGTGATTTCCATTTGCCAAGAAATTGATGAAAACATTAAAATAAAAAGTTTACTTTTCAGATTAATTGAAGGTGCCTTGATATATTAATCAGAGCTTTATTTCAATGCCAGATATGATTTGAAAAGACTTTTGATTCTTCTCGCAGCACGATCGTTGTAAATTCTACTCTTTTCTTTCGAGCACTGTTATTAATAAGCTAGGCCCTCTTCTACATTTTCAACCTGCGTTTTGGTGTGCTGTTTAGACAAGCTTCTAGGGGCTTGTTCATTTTGCTAAGTGAGGTTGAAACAGAGGTTTACAACATTTTAAAAAGCTATTTTATGGGAATTCTTGAGATTTGAAGCGTAATGAAAGAGAACAAAGAAAAGTATATTCTATTCATGGGCTAGTCCAAGCTTTCCACAATGCTTTCAAGACCAGTTTAATTAATTTAGGTAAATGGGAAAGTTTAACATTCTGTTTAGCAGAAACCGACATTGACTTTGCTGAAGACCCCATCTTAGATGACCATCTACTCATCATTGCAGCCGTGTTGAAATTCCTCCTCTTAAACTACCGTAGTCCGCAATATAATTGTAGACAGCAAAAACTCCAGTACTCAAGATATTCTGTGACATTTCAGACAGCAGAGAACAGGATAATACGATAGTCAGACCATATAGCATTTGATTAAAAATGTAAGACATAGCCCTTTGATTTCTACAAGCATCGTCTTCCAATCATTGCAGTGTGACAGAATTTATTACTTACCCTAATAGATTTAGATACATTTTTTTTTAAAATTAGCGCAGCCCAGTAATGTTGCAAACGATGTTAGAAGCAGATGCTCTGGTTTATATTCCTGACACTTGGCGCATTTGACTCGCGTGGTTTTCTATTGTGGCATCTATCTGTCCGTTAAGCAGGAATAAAACTCAAAGGGTGTCTGGTATTTTCTGTACTCTGTTTTTTCTTTTTCTTTTTTTCCTCTCTTTTAATTTGAATGTTGGTTCAAGGCCATGTTTCAGCAAAGCATGTCGGCATTTGTTTAAGCCTCACCAACTTTAGAGATAAATGTAGTATTTTGAGGCCTCTGAAGTTATGTGAAAACAGTACATCCTCAGTACAAATAATATTCCCTTGTTTTATCTGATTAGTGATGGGTTATTCCTTTTTTTTTTTTTTTTTTTTAATTTGTCAGAGCAAATCCCTTCATTTATCACTATCCAGGGACCTATTTAGATAGTCAGTGGACAGAAAACAAGGCGTGAATCTGTTGGAAAGATCATTTGGCTCATGTAGTCCTTTCTAAATATAACTCCCTGATCAAAGCGAAGAGTGTCTTTTGTAAGTCCTATCCAAAACAGATATTCAGTGAAGAATATACTGAAGCCTTCAGATTTCTGACAGTGCCTTTTCAAAGGCATGCCATGCTGAACGTAGCATCATGTGATGCTGTTTGAACTCTGTGAACATTTTGCCTTCAACTTATTTCTCTTGCATTCCTGCCACTCTACAGAGATAATTGTATATCCAGCTTGTAAAAAAAATCTTCAATTAAAATGCTAGGAAATTTTGAAGGCTTTTGGAGAGAAGTGGTTGCAGCATTATGTCTTCGAAGTGATTTTTTTATTTATAACAACTTCTGCATCTAAAAAAACTTATTAATTCTTTCAGAGTTATGAAGTATATTCATAAACATAAAAGTCCTCGTAAAGTCAAGCAGGTGAAATGATATCCTGAAATGACAGTTAATAAAAATCTATTTTTGACTTAGACACTAACAGTTGATATAGTAGCGGCGTGTCTTTCAGGAGGCTCTTCTTGTCTTGAGGAGAGACGCGGGCACGCGGGCAAGAAGAGTATGACCAAGCCCTGGTGAATCTTCACCGATCCGTTAACTGAACGTTCAGATTCCATGGCATTGCCCTTCCCAGGCTGTGGTTTTCCAAACCGAGGTTGTCGGCTTGATCGGCGATGGCGCAGGGGGAGAGGGGACTGTGCCGAGGCTCGACGAGAGAGTGCCAGCCAGGGAAAGCTACAGAAAAACTGCCACAGGTAGCAGTAATTAATAGCCTGATTTTAAAAACGATGTCAGGGATTTGTATGGATAGAATTAATTATTAACCTTCCTTTCTTCAAAACACGATATCCAAGGTGCTTTGTGTGACTGCGAGATAGTACGAACCTGCCCTACAAAGAAGGCGCAGCCCTAAGATCTGGTTTGAGGAATAGTCACGTTGTTTAAGAGCAGTTTGAAGATGAATGTATGCACACGTCTGGTGAAATTAGTGAGCTCGGTTTGGAGAGAGCTTGTCAGGATCAAAGCCTGAAGAGCACCACATAAGGAGTGAAGTCAACACATTTCAGGGGAAAGTAAGACTACATGAAGTCAGTCCCAACGGGACTGCTTGTTTGCTTGCTTGCTTTTAAAGTCTGAAGCTTTGGATTTTGCAAGTTATAGAACTTTACTGCGTTGTCTTTATCAGAATGTGGAGACCTTGTAAACAAATCCAGCTAATTGGACTGGAATTGCACTCTCTTGGTGCTGGGCCTAAGCCACCTGCAACACACTGCTCTGGCTACACTGTGATGAAGGTTTCTTTTCTGCAGCTATCTAGTTAGGGTTCATGTTCCATGGACTTGTTCTTAGAGCTATCGTGAACATCGGGCCTCTTGGACAGAGAAGGGTTTGTAAAAGACCAAAGGCCAAACTGTTACATCTGATACTGGTTTTATTCTTAGCCCTGTGTAGAGATGCTCCTCATCTCCAGAGCCCAGATAAAACAGAGATATTGATGCCTTTCAGACCCCCAAACCCTTTTGCTTGTCTAGAATGCAATTGTATAAGTGGTGGTAAGTGATGCCTGACTGAGACTAATATAGGCTGCCTTGTTCCTCATTGCAACAGGTAGGAATGAGGAGATCTGGGGAATGACTATTGAAAATATTGAGCAATTAAGGTGGGTAGTAAGAAAAGGGAGTCTAACTGGATTTTATTTTTTCTTTTTAACTTTGTGAAAATCTGAAGTAATGAGTAGTTTCTTTTTATAAACCATCAGGTGTGACGATGCATTGCGTGTATTATTCTCATTTCCCTTTTAGAATAGTTTCAGAAAATCTAATTCATACTCTCAATCTAATTTTAAGCAGTCAGAGAATATCTAATGACACAAATCTCTATTTACAGCCCAACTGTTTAGACCAGCAAAGTCATAGACAGAGTTTATGCAATTTGAAAGTAATATAATCGTGTACAGAAAGCTGCTCATCCTATATCGAGATGGTCGTGGTTGAGTTTTGGGGCAGGATCCTCAGCTGAATTCTCAGCTGACACCTCTGTAGCACCATTATACTTAATCTGGGAAATTTCAGCAAGAATTGAGACCCTGGAGGTTGAGAAGCATAATGTCAAATTTCAATAAGTATGAAGTGAATCACTTTATAATTTCCCGTAGGTTTCACGGATAGTAAAGTCTTTGGATACCAGGATAAACTTTGAAGAATTAGTGAAACATGATGTGCATAAACAGGGCTTTGTCTTGAGGAACTGAGCCAGGGCAGGGTGAAGAGATTTTGGATTTCTTTTTTCCCTGCTCCAAAAAGAGCAAAAAGATTACATTGAATACTTTACTGTAATTGATGTGCAGCAGCCCATTAACTACTAAATGAAACACCCAAATATGAAGAAATAGACTTATTCCTTTCCTGAAAGTATAATATTAAAATCCATTGAACTTAAATAGCATTGTAGAGGGATCACTTGTTTGGAGAGTTACCTAAATTGGCGCAAGTCCTGGTCTCATTTATGCTGGTGTAACTGAGGACTATCATGGACCCCTGTTCTTAGAAATGGTCCTGGTGCATGAGGAGCACCAACAGGGGCTACAGTAATAAAGCAAATATATCCAAGCCAATCACTGTCACACTAGCATAAAGTTGCTATGTATCGAGAATAAATTTAATCAGCATATGAAGCCTCCAGCACACATTTTTCTCTGGAGGTTGTTACACGCGCTTGTTACACGCATGCGAGTGAGGGAAGGACGGGGGCAATTACCATTTGCATTAAGGTCTTCTTTTATGTCTTGCCAGCGTAGAAAGCAGTTGTAGGGTGGTAATTATTTACACCTAGGCTCCGTTCCCTGTATGCTACTCATGCAATGTAGAGGGGACATGTGTGCAAATAAGCATGAGGCCCCTATGTAGAATACATGCTAAAAGTTTCCTGCTTTGCAAGGCGCAGCCGCCAGCCCGTGAGCAGAAGGCTGCCCCCGCAACTCCCCTCGCACTTCCCAGCACGAGGCTTTTCCCAGCAATGAGAAGATAATCCAGAGAGCTGGTCACCACCGCAGACGGACGAGAGAAGGTGGCCTCCCTTCCCTGTTCAGCTCCTGCAAAAGTCTCTTGAAACATTCACATCTGAGAAGTGTCCGCTAGTTCAGGCTGCTCCGCTGGGCCCAGTTTTCAGATCTTCCAGGGGACTGTTGCTTTCCTAGACCTCGCACAGGAGCGGCAAATGGATGGCGACAAACTGGAGGGAGAGTATGCAAAGCAAACGCTTTTGTTTGATATTGCTAATTGTTTTGTTTTGGCAATTAAGGGTTTGGGAGTTTTTTTGTTTTTTTTTTTTTTTTTTTTTTGAAGCAAGCGATTGATTTGGTGGGAGATGAAAAGGGATTAAGTGTGACCCACTGAAACTCAATTTCTAGCCCTAGCTGCTTATTATGAAATTAGGTTTTGTTTCAGAATAAAAAACGCAGGCAGACTTGGTGATATGGAAACTATCAATTAGCTAAATATATAGAGAAGTCCCTTTCTGTAGGATGTCATCTTCTTATGTGACAATCTCCTAAATATATTCTTTTGAGGGATTTAATTATTCGGTGACGGTTTTTTAAAGTAGAAGCAACAGGGAAAATAAATGGACTGTGATGGAAAAACAACTGAAAATATTTGTTTACTCTTTCATTTCCCCAAAACATTTCCTGAACAAGTTCTTTTGGCAGCGTTAAATAATGCTGCTGGCTTGGTCAGGGGAAATACAACCTTTGTTCAAGAACTGTTTGATACTGTTATCATGAAATATTGATTTTGGTGCCTTTGAGTTGAAATAATGATAATACCCTTATTGCTTGTTCCTTTTATTTCTTTTTTCCCCCTCAACAGCGGGGCAATTACTATGAAGTTGCATCATAGTCACGGACTCAGGCAGGAAAGTGTTTATGTTACTGTGATTATCAGAGCCACAGAAACTGAAGGAATGAACATAAAAACTCTCCGTATAGTATTTTGGGCATCTTCTTTTCAGGCCTCTTCTGCAGTGACTGGATGGATGGACTGTAGTCTGATATATCTCCAGAAACATGGAGCTTAATTTTCCATGAGAAATAAAATCCAACAAAAAAAAGAATAATCTTCCCTTACAAAGTACTCACGTCAAAGAAATTATAGGGGGGTCTTGAATACTTTTTTTTTTAAGTTCAGAGTATTTTAAAGTTTTGCTGCTTTTCTACTCCCCTTCAGGAAGAGTATTTGTTTACCTAGCACAAAATAACTTTCCTCCCTGCTGTGCCCACCGCAGTGATTTGGCAAAGGCTTAAAGGTAGTAACAGTAGCAACTGGGAACCCTGGCTTCTCCTAAAATTGTATAAATCCTTTTACTAACAGCTTCTGCAGAAAGTAAGGGACATTTGAGTTTCAACCTGTTTTTTTAAGCTTCACCCCTTATTTTGAAAAATAAGAGAGTGACTGTACCCCAAGATCGCATTTTTGTTGTCTGTTTAAAGAGAGCAGTAAAACTAAGCGTATGTTCTTTCAGATGTCTATATGTAAAGGCATTTGGTTGTGAAGCTTGTCTGATGCTGTATAAGGTTGCTTTTAAATGCCACGTAAACAAAAAAAAGGCTTTGCCTTAAAAATCCGTAAACAAGAACACGTGTTGACATTTGGCAGGTTCATGCCCAGTTCTGGAATCTTGCAAAACAAAATAGTCAGAACAGAGATTTAACGCTGCAGCCTCTCTGGCATTAAAAATCTCCCTCTTCTGAGTGACTTTGTTGAAGCATACAGCTGTAAGATTTGAGAGTAGCTTAAATTAAGCATTCTGAAAGCTGATGATTGAGTGAAACAGTGTTTCCTAACAAGTACCTTGTTCCCAAGGTAGAGAAGACAACTCGCAATTTTTTTTCTTAATGAAAGTAGAATAGCAAAGAATTAGGTTTCATAGGACTGTTTCAGAAGTGCTAACACAAGAAGCAAAGCAGTAACGAAAGTATATTTTTTTCCCCATATAGAGGAAAGTTGCTGAACTTGTAATGACTGACAATGGCCAATTTTTCACATTTTTAACAATTTTCTCTGTGTGTTTTATTATGAAATGATTTGACACTTAAATACCTTAATATGATTAGCATATTTAGAAGGCCAGCACAGGACAGTGTGGAAGATGTCCTGCTGTCATCTATAATTGTTTCACATTAAAAATTTAATCTTACTTTTTTTTTTGATGTATAAGAAAAGGAAGTCTTTTCTAGAAAAACCTGCAAATACCCAGCAAAATACCCTCAAACCTGCAAATACACTCATGGCATCTTCAAGATGGAAGGTACCATGTAGGTTAATGGTTCTCCTGTCTTATATTGGTTATAATTCTTGATGTAGGGGACAACGGGTCATTCAAGATCGTAATAGTCTGTTACATTGCACAAGACTGGCAAAATCCACTCATCTGGACAGAGGGAGAGCTGACGTGTGCTGGGTGATGAGTGTAGTGGAGCAGTTGAAAGGAACAGAAAGTAATTTGAGAAGGGAGTCTCTGGACCCAGAAACATTTTCTTGAGCTTGGCTGTAGATATCTTGGATGTTAGGAGGAATTTTTTGTTTGACTTTTCTTCCTTAGGATTCATGAAACATTTAACCATTCTCAATCTGTGGAGACCCTGTTTAATAGCTCCTTGGTTTTCCATACTGAATTAATCCTTTGAGTGTTATCCCAAAGATTAGGGAATGATTTCATGCCTTGCGAAAAACTGAATCCAACCTTGGTGTGCTCAACGCTGTGTGGTCTTATATAAGTGCTGCGCATAAAGCAGTGTGTAGCTAGACTGCAATATGGACAATGTGGGTTCCCAGGAGCTGGAATACCTAAAGAATTTGTTATATTTAGAATTTTGTTCACTTATGCTTAATAGAGCTCCACTCTACGTTAGGGAAAATTGGTTTCATTTTTTCCTTCCTACCATTAATAGCTATTAGAGTTGAAAATAAGGCTTTAAACATATCATTAAAGTACACTTAAGTTACTTGCATTTGACAATTAACTCAGCATGGTGATACATTATCATAACATTTTCCTTTGATAGGTTTGTCTCTTAAAAGACACAAGAAAAGACAAAGAGTGTCTTTGTGAGACCCACACAGAAGCTATTTCTGCTTTAATCATTCGGATTTTGTATATTATGCCAGCAAAATGTGCTCCATGTTATACGTTCAAAAACATCTAGTTTGTGTTCGGCAATGGATGAGTCTAGTGAATTGTGCGGAGGGGGAGTCATTTTTTGTTGATGTGGTTTCTGTTGATGTTTCTATGGGATGCTGCGGGCAGGATGGATGCTCATGCAAGAAAGCTTGCCGTACTCTTCACAGATCTCAAAGATTGGGAGATTGTTTTTGTAACTGAACGAGGGTACAGGCAGGGTTCGGATCTGAGCTCAGGCGCGTCTGGGCTTCCGATTTCATTAAAATCCTCTTTGGCAGAAGGCATGACAAGTTCTAATAAGTAGCCATGTCATCAGCATTTCAGCATAACACGCGCTTTCGCTTTCGAAATAAGGTACCGGGCTTAAATTCAGATGGCTGTGCGTCCTGACCCGCACGCAGGGTGAGGGAGAGCGTTAAAGGTGAGGGCGGGCACGGCCGGCTCACAGAGCTGAGCTCAAACGTTGCTAGGACAAGAGCAATGCCGATGACATTCCCTGCTCTTCGCATAGCCGATGGGCATTGACCTTCTCCTGTCAAAGCCTGTAAAAAAACGAGGTGGGCACCACTGGCTTTGTAAAAATCAGACGCGTTTATCTAGGGCATTGCACCAAATTACTGTGCAGCGAGTCGTCGGACTGTAGCCAGGGGAGCGCCTAAAAGTTTTTTTGCAGCAAAGCTGGAAATATGACAAAGGCAACTGCAGTTGGAGCATTTTGGTGTTTCTGTGATGCTTTAAAAGCAAAAGCACCAAGGCCAGATGTGCAAAACCCCACTGGTTCTACTCCCAAATCTTCTCTGCTTTTTTCTTGCAAATCCACTCTCAAAAATATTGGGTTGGAAACTGTACATCGTAGGAGTCTGTAGGCTGGTAGTTGAAGTCGTTGGTTTTATTCTGAATGTGTTTGCCAGGCTTAAGTGTACAAAACTTGAAGAAATCGAACTGTTCATATGTGTTCTGCTGAAGTCAATAGCAGCATCATGGGAGTCATGTTTTCCCAGCTCCCTCTCTTCCCTTTTCTCCTCCATCGTTTCTTGAAAATTCCTTCATAATAACCTTCACCAAGCCATAAATATGAAAGTCAAATAAGCCCAAAGGAGATTTATCATCCTCTGTCTGACTCGGCACTCCTTTTATGATTAATAATGACATTGATTCCTTTAGAAATGAAGCCAAATTTAATTTAAAGGTTCTGATTGGTTTTAGTATTAGGTAAACTTAACATATTGAATGAGCGTAAAACAATCATCGGTCTTATTAACAAAATTAGCTACAGCAAATTTACCAGAAGGAAACTGTTGCTATTTAGCTCCCTAATTATGTCACTATTCTTTGTGACCAAACGATATAATGAAAATAATTTGATCTACGAGTACTACATAGAGAATTTCCAAGGAGCAGCTAAATATCATAATCTGTTTTGAACATACGTTTTCCTAGTCTTCTTCAGCTTCAGAAAGGAGAGGTCGAGGGCTTCAAAGAACTTTTCAGCAAAGCAAAGTTGGACTGTGCTGGGCAGAATAGGAAAAATACATTCTTTACTGTTAGAAAATCTTATATAACCGTCTCGTCAAGGCCAGAGCCCTTTGACTTCACCAGCTGATTTGTAGAGCATGAATTTCAGACTCCGAAAAAACATGGGATGTCCTTTTATCTTGTTTGTAAAGGAGGCTGAAAGCGGGGCCCTCATGGATATGCTGTTGTCTACATATTTCCTTGCACTAAGCCTCAGCCAAGGCATTTTAAATGATGAATTTTTCATTTCAGGGCTTTTCATTTCAGCCCTGTGAGCAAACGCAGCTCAGAGCAATTGGAAATGCCCTCTTGCTGTTGGCATTTCAGCCCACAGCAGCAGTCACATGGCCAGCCTGGAAGTGGAGCTACCAGTGCAAAAACCTAAAAGAACATGCAGCTCTTAAAAAACGATAATGATTTCCAACTATCAGCTCAATGGAATTAGCCGTTGCATTTGATTTAGGCACCTTTCTTACTGCAATTCCTCTAACTGCTGCTTAGGGAAAACGGTACCATTTGTAAGATCTTTCCCTCCCTTCCTCCTAGCATAGTTTCATGAACTGGAAATAAAGAGTTGAAGGCTTTTTGGTGCTGTAAGAAATATGCAGAGAGTGAGTGGTCTGCAAATTGTAACACCACCTTAGACAGTAACAACGAATCTCAATGATCAATTCTAATAAAAAGTACATTGAATAAGTGAATGGGGAAGCTCCTGTGGGCTAAAAGCCCCCGAGTGTGTCTCCTGGCTACTCACTTGCTTCTAAGAAGATGTTCTGAACTGCAGAACCTGTTTTCTTGCCCACAGTATGACTTTCTACTCGCTACAGTTTGTGTCCTCTGGGAAACATTTTTACTTTTGTCTCATTACTTAAAGTAAAACCTGGTATTAATGATAGGGCTGCTGTGCATTAAAGCACTGTGCTACCAAGCCACATCAGCACACATCATTTGGTGAGGCTGGCTGTATAATTTATTTCCAAAGGAGGGTTTCTGACTTGAAATCGAAGATTTAACCACACTTAATGCTGCTTGCAATAATTAGATCATTTCATCCTGGAACTACTATCAAGTGTAACAAGGTGGACCTCTGAGTAACTGTCAAATTTACAGTTCTTACTGTAGCTAATAAACCATAAAGAACTTGAAATATGTTTTCTAGTGTATTCTTGATATAGCATCATCAGAAAACCTGGATGCTTTAAATAAGACACTTGGGTGCCATCAGATGGACCTCTGTAAGAACTGGCAAGAAGTAATCATGCCCAGATCCCCAGATTTGCACAGTCATCCCCAGGTCTCTTGAGTTTCTATGACTTCCCGTAATATTTTGTGAAAGTGTTTTTTAAGAGCTGTTTTGGGCCTGGAAAGGAGTTCCAAGTATCAGGACATCACAGTGTTGAGAGTTTGAACACTTCTAAACGTGACTGGAACAGAAAGGACTTTAAATGAGAACTCCAATCCACACAAGTGTGCTTCTGTGAACCTCTGGTTTGGCAAGTTTTAGCCCGTCTTGCACAGGTAAACTCTGTGGAAACTGCTCTCTCCTTTGCTCTCAGATGTGTTTTGCGGCCATCCTTCAATCCTCCCTTTGTCAGTGCATGGTGGCTGCTTCACCCCATCTTCTGCACCCACTGTTTGACATTGGGACTGAAGGGGAGGGCTGCTGTGTTCAGAGAGATACTATCCATCATTTGACTGCAGTAAAGATTTAGGGAGCACAACATGAACCTTCATTTAGTTTATATTCTGAGGGGATGCTTAGTGTGAGAAGTAACGTTTTCTGTCTACTCAACTAATTTAGCCGCAGGCGAGGAGAACAGTCAAGCAGAGCACAAAGCTGTCTGCATAGGTTGGGAAGAGCCACTCTGGATCCACTTGCTAAACATAATCAGGTTAGACTGTTTTGAGGGGAAAGGGTGTTGCAAGCCTCTTCCTCACAGAAGAGACTTCAAATTTTTATCCTCTACGGATCAGGACAGAAGGAGGTTCACGTGTGGTTAAAACGTTGAGTTCATATGTTCCTTGCCCTGTGCCAGAGAGCTCTTCTGATTTACAGATGGTCATTTGTTTCTTTCCTGGATCTACAAATATCTGCTCTAATTTTTGCAGCTTTTATAGCAACCCACCTCATTTTCCTTTAGATATGCTGGAATAAGGAGCTAGCCATGTTCTAGAGCACCCTGCTATGTGGCAATGTGTATTGGGTTGTCTCTGATGTGACAAAAGAGCTGTAACCTTCTCCTGGATATCATCCTGCTAAGTTTTGGATGCCTCTTCTGAAATCTGGTACAGATCAGAGAACTTCCATCTTGCACTCACATTGGCCATGGAGACCACAAGAGAAGCCGTGACTTGTTTTTTGTGCAGACTTACTACAAGCTCCCCCATTTGCACCTTTTACTAGGAAAACAGAAACCATTATCCCTAGTGATAGGTTTAGTTGGGATGAGCTCCACCTTCTTCAGTGGAGAGGAACCTGCTCTGCTTCAAACTTAACACAGAAATCCCTGCTTACAAATCCAACCCAATTTTCCTATCCTTGGTGCAAAGCAATTAAGAAAAACACAGTTCCTGCACTCAGTTTCCTCAGTCGTATACATAAGTGAAATGCATTCAGCTGCCAAAAACATGTAGCACTTCTGAAGCAGATTGTTATTAATATTGTTCTGTTTGGGATTTTTTAGCTGTAAACCTTTTTGAAGTGCCTAGTGAACATTGAAAGTAGCAGCTTTTTTGGGGGGGGGGAGAGAACTTTGAAATACTCAGAACAGCAGCTTTAATCTCAAGTTGCGATTGACATCAAACAAAAGTGCAAAAACTGCCTTTGTTCTTGAGCACAAAGGGTGTGCTTGTTGTTTGCTCAGGGTAAGTGAAAGGCCCCCAAGAAGTCCCACTGAAGATCTTTAATGAAGCTGGCAGCCTCCAAGCTGTCTCTCCGGCAGAGTAATCCTAACGACAGACCCATCACACATAATTTAATAGAGTGTGACGTGAGAATCTCTGCTCAAGAGAGACTTTGGAGGGGAAATACTTTCGTTACTCAACAGCGCAGACCCCTTAGGGTGGGCGTTATGAAGCAGAGCTCACGTGGTTGATGGCTGCACTTTGATCTCTGAATTGAGAAGTGTTACATGATCAGGTATAAGTTATTAACCTTCCTAAACATTGACTTTGAGCTCATGTTTAAAACAGAATGAGCTGGCGCTGTCTGATTAAGTAGCGCTGGGGGCTGGGATTTTGGCAGCCTCAGCTTGTAGTAGAAGTCAAAGTCAGTATCTAGAAAGGAGAAATCTTACCTAAATGAGTCCATACAAAGACAAAAGATATTGGAAAAGGAGGGGAGAAGTAGTGATAGTGGAGAGAGAATGGAAAAGGCTATGGAGAAAAAAAGCATCTCTTAGGCACCAGCTCACTCCAAGGTTGCTATATGTGTATATATAACCTTTTCATCCGTTCATCCTGCTCAGTCAATCATTTTTTGAGTGACCAGAAAAGGCATGAAAATGGTCAGTTGCTTCAACCTCCCTTGTCCTTCCCATGTTTTAAAGTTCAAGGCCTTTTGCAGTAGTGGTTGTTGGGCCTTTTGCTGACAGATCTTGGCTTTGGATGTTGGGGTAAGAACATCCAAAGTTGGGGGAAGTTGTGGCTGGGAGCATGGGGAAGATGGTTTTGTGCATTTTTGATATAAGCATATATTGGCTCTGAATGGGGCAGAGTAGACTCAGATCTGCTCTAAACTTTTGTCCTCTGGTGCACAGGAATGGGGAAATACCATCTGAGTCCATTGCTCTTCTCCTAATGAAATTTTTTTTCAGCTCCATTTCATGTTGCATTTGTAATTTTTGACAATTCACTTAATTTTTCTGTATGGTAACTTCTTCCATAAAATGAATATAATCTCATTTATCTACCTTCAAGAAAAAATAAGAGTGTGGGAGGGAGTGCAATTGCTTGCATTTGCAAAGGTTGTGAGGAAGAAACAACCATTATCTGGGACAACTTCACATTTAGGGTTCTTTTTTCCCTAGCTTCCTTATGACATAAATCAAATTTTATCCTACTGCTGGACATAAATGCAAAATGCATTTGAACTTTAAATGTGGGACACTCCAGGGATGGCTGGGAGCGGTTGTATTTGATCATCATGCTAATCACCAGCTAGAGCGTCAGCGCACCATTATACCTCAGGTTGGATGGCTGAGATTCCGACTAGTGACAAAATAACATGGATATCCTGGAATTCAATATACAACCCCTTTCAAAGTGTTTCTCTGTCTGGTATCACTAGCCGGAATAATTCCTTGTTCTCTTTTGAATGTCAAGAATATTGCAGGATCGATCTGAAAAAGCAATCGCCATTTCCCTGCCTTCTTCCTTATCAAGTCAGACGTCCAAAATCAAGTGCCGGTGCGTCCTGCTGACAAGCACTAGGGGATTAGGGAGTGACGGCTTTCACAAAAGTGGCTCAAGGTCTTGTAAAATGCCTCTTGGAACTTGAGCTCCAAACAAGCCACAAAATTCCTCCCATGAGGTAGAAGTAGGTTTCTGCAATACTGGATCAGAACTTAATAATGCTTTTTTAGCTTATTTTTCTTTGCTTTCCAAAAGGGGTTGCAAAAACATCAGATTTTTGAAGATGCTGGAAGACTATTAATGACTTCTGCTTAACTATTGTGCAAAAATCACAAATGTGTTTTACCACCAGCAAAAAGAACTGATTTCTGGGCAGCATGCAAGCCATTTGGGGCAATTAGTATGTAATTTAATTTGCATTAATCAGCACAAGGTCAGCAAGAAATTAACTTGGGGTGTAGATTGTTCATACAACAGCATATGAGAAGAGGGGAAGAATTGTTTCTGCAAGTTGCTAATTTGGAGTTAAGTGCACTCAGCAAATATTGCAGGATTTGGCCTTGAAGAATAAAGATGAATGATGTGGATTTGGGAACACGAAAAGCACAAATAAATGTGGAGACTTACCAAGCATTTAATGTTGCAATATATAAGTGCTTTAACAGATTTCTTGGCATTTCCCCTGTAAAGATTGGAGTTTTCCTGAAGCCTCCAACACATTGCTAGCACTGAAGGGCTGTGAACAGCTGAATGTGTCCCACAAGGCTATGTGTGCTGACCGCTCATTGTGCCAAATGATTCAAGAGTGCAGATGGATATCCCAAAAGCGCCGACCTCTGTGCAGCTCTGCGGTATTATCTTCCTGTGTTCTGGGGTGGGGGGAATCTGTGCAACTGACTCATTTCCTATCGCACCTTGTTCAACTTCCAGCCTTTCCCTCCACTCCCATTTCATTTCCCCAAGCCTGCTGGGGCTCCACAGTCCTTCTTTTGGTGCTAGCACACCGTGGCACAGCCCACTTCACAAGAGAATGTCATTGCAGGCTCTGAACCCATTGCCCAAATACTCTTCTGGAAGCAGATGTCTGGGCAAGATAGACATGGAAAATTCTCATCTAATTGCTGGTGCTTCATCGAGGTTAGGTGAGGACCTCAGTCCACCTACGCTTCTCGTCAAGCCAAAGGGAGACCCTTGGCAAATTGAATTTGCATTATCAGTGAAAGTATCTGTCTTTCTTTGATGAGGGTGGAGGAAGCCGAAGGCAACTGGGCTCTTGAGTTTCTCTGTTCAGCGCCCAAGGTTAAGTGGGATTGATCAGGTGAAAGGAACAGGAAAGAACAAAAGAAATTGGTCATGCAAAGCCCCATCACCTTGGGAGGTGGCGTTAGGATTCAATTTATTCACAATCTGGATCCTACCTTTATCGGGTATTTTGGTATGGCTTGACACTTGCTCCCTCTGTGGCTTAGGATCTACTGAGATTGTACTTAGATTGTCTGCTAAAATATTCAAGCTAGTGGAATTGGTCTCTGTGCTGCAGCAAAACGCTATCTGCAAGTGGATTTACTCCTCCTCTTATGCTGTCGCCATTACTTCACTCTAGATTTTGGTATATTGACACTATGCAGTGTCAAGATATCTTTTAGCAAGATTTTCCCCATTTAGATACCTCAAAATACTTAAAAAATGCATAATTCTTTTTAAAATTGTATGTTGGACTAATAACAGAAAATTTGAACTTGTAACCTTTGTCTTCAGAAACTGGCACTCTGGCATTTTATGGCATTTTAAAGAACGCTTTAGCTCTCAACCTATGGATGCGTTTTTCATCGGGGATTTTCAAATGCCTCCATTTTCAGAGCATCTTCGCAGATTTATTTCTTTCTCCCCACAAAATAATATCCTAACTCTGAAAAACGGGCCCTATGAAACCATGTGAGTTTGGGCACCAGATTCACAAAAGATCACTAGCCACTTCTGAACATCTTGCACAAAATTGTCAAGTGTCTGATGACATGAGAAAGATCAAAGAAAAATGTATTGTGCAGTAAATATAACTGAAGAGTTGTATCCCAGCTCTTTTTATTTAATCAATAGCCTTTAAAAAAGGGAGGAGGAGAGGAAGAGGGAAAGGAAGAGCATCCACATAATATAAAATGTTGAGAGCATAAAATATTAAAAAGTGCCTTCATTTTTTTCTAGCATGCAGTAAAATTGATGAGAGATGGTAAAAGTTACCTAAACACATATTTATTGTAATATGATTATAAAATCATACAATTTATTTTGTAATTATTAATCCAATTTATTTTTGACCACTACATAGAGATTGACCCATTTTTTTCTCTTCCCTTCAGAGTGTATCTAAAAGGAAATATATATTCTGTAAACTCTCCTTTCTTCAAAGTCAGTATTATCAGCTAATGAATCAAGAGTTCTCAACCAGTATTTGCAACCAAAGATCATTTCATCTAATTTGAAGTATATTACTTTCAGTTTGTTTCCCTTCTGTGTTGAACTGTGTTACATTAGCTACCTTTCAGGCAACTTGATAGGTGGAAAAATGAGTTGTTGTTATAAGCCTCCATTCCACGTAGGACAGTGTAGGAGCAAGGTCCACCCATCACAGTGCATTGCTTAAAGTTCTCTTGGTGGACAGATTCAATCATTTAGATCCCAGGTCCCAGAAATAAAACTTTGACTTCATTTTCATTTGATCATTTTATCCGCTCTCTCTCCTGGCTGCTTGTTTTTTTAAATATCCACCTTTATCTGTAGTGTTGGAGACATTTCACTGATGTGTGAAATGATTCTTGTGTGTAGAGCACCCGAAGATCATTTCAGATTAGGCATGGTAAAACTGTTAAATGTGATTTCTTCTCTCTAATTTTAATTTAAGAGGATGAGTAGCCATTAAATTCCCATTGGTAATTATTAACATTTTTCCCATTCATTCATTTGTTTTAATATACACAGTTTATACACTTATATATATTGTGTAGGTCCACTCTCATTAGACTGCTCACAAGAACACAAGATCTTCGATACCCCGCATGGCATATCCAAAAGTGATGATGACATTACTATAGGTATAAAATATATTCCTCTTTAGACGTAGCAGGTTCTATTTATACCTTAAATAAGCTTTAAATTCATGCAGAAAATAAAGCCTTCTACAACCAGCAGTGTTCATGGTCTCTCCCCCTCCATTTCTCTCTCTCAGATATGGTGCTCAATTGCCTTTTCTGTTTTTCTTTCCTTTTCTGATCATCTGTTTCTTCCTTTTCTTTAGTTGCTGGCCAGATGTTCCAATGACATATAGCTCTTTCCAAGCAAATTATTTACTCCATAGAGTAGACAGACATGTCTGGAAATCACAACCTGGCCAGCTGTAAGTTGTTTAAAGCAGCATACTGTCCTTAAAAAACATACTGGGGTACGAAGGTGTGTTTAAACTTGTGGTTTGCAACTTTTCCCTGCTCCCCGTCAAGGCCGAGGGAAAGCAGCAGAGCATGTAATAAATGGGAAGTTGTTTCTTCTGGAGCTTCTGTCTCCAGAAGCGGAGATACTCGGAGACAGCACTGTCAAATGGACCTTTTCTTGCAGATGGAGGCAGCAGGTACCAACCTTGCTGCATGCTCTAAATAGGAAACTTGTTATTCCCCTGCACCCCAAATATTAATCTTCAGTTTTCTGCAACATTGCATGCTTTTGTGGTTTTTCTCTGTAGTATTTACTTTGCATGATGCTCTTTTGATGCCCTTAGATGAAAAAGACCAGATAAGACCTCTTGTATCCCCTAGGCTGGCCTGCATTTTGCAGGTCTATAGGTCACTGCTATCGCCATGATTCATATAGGAAAAGCAGCAATATAGTCCAAAAGACTGGCTAAAGGAAGTTGTTGGCATATGTTAAGCTGTTTCTCAGTTGCTTGCTTCAACTAGAAGACCATGATTTTGCTGTATCGTTAGTGCAGGAGTTTGAAAGTTGTTTTCCTTTTCCTGTGCCCGAGACGACACCCTTAGATACTGTGGGTAAGATGGACATGCACTGTGTCTACAGAGTTAGTATCTGTCCTGAAGATAGTGTGGCATGCACACACACAGCTGCCTCCATAACTGAGTGATAAGATTTTGCCATGGAGTTCTGTCAAGATACATATTGGTGAGAAAGTGTGTCTTTGTCTTGTGTTGTCATTTCCTGAAACGTAACTGTCATGTAATAATATATATAATAATAAATAATACAAATATCAATAGCATAATATAAATAACAAATGCAGGACTGTCTAACATTATATGGTTATTGCTCTTCTGATCAGTGTAATCTCTCACATGTTAGGTTGCTGGAGATCAAGACCAAGTTTGATCTACCTTGTACAGCTATCTTAAAGGCTGTATGAACAAGAAAAAAATCAAGAGAGAAAACAAACAAACAAAATAATTTATTCTAGATAAAAACAAGCAGAAACCCCAGTAAAAGTAGATGTGAGATGGCATGAGTCTCCTTGCCATTCACATCGCTAAGCAAAGTTGTCCAGCAAACTGGTTCTAGCAACACTAGGTCTCGTGTTCTACAATTTCTAGTGAAATAAGAACTGCAGCCTGTGAAGCGCTCATTTTGTAGGAGATTTTAGGAGGAGAAACTAAACAAACTGTCTGCTTTCCCAAAGTACTCTGGATACTCCTGATCAAAGCTGAGGTTGATCCATCTTCTACTTCAGACTTTGTATGGGTGTAAAGTAGAGGTCAGCTTCAGAGCTGTCTTGTGTAGCTAAATCCAGATTGCTGGTGATGTCCTGCAGCCAGGGCCAAGCCACTTCTGGAGGGCCAGACCTACTTGAGGGGCCTGAGCTGCATGAGCAAGATCATCATAGTGCCATGGATCCCTGCGGCAGTGCCGGCAGCACAGGGACATGCGTTTCTGCTGGGCAGCACTTGAGAGAAACACGGGGTTTCTCACCTTTGCATCAGTCATGTCGGTGGGATTCGTCTTGCCTAATGTATGTATCTGAAAGTTAGGGATCTAATCCCTCCGTTGTCAATGCAGAGGGAGGGTAATGCTCTTTAGTATAACTAATCTCCCTTCGCTGACAATAGAGAAACCCTAGATGACTAGCTTAGACTAATTGCTCCGCTCCAACAGTGGGATTTAGTCATCTGAAACAGTGAAATGTTATCAGATTAGAGGAATAGCTTTTCACACCTATACAAAACAAATGCAGTCTGAGTGGAAATAACTGCACGGCACGACAGATAGCTGGGACTTAGCCTGCAAGTTCCTCTTGTGAGGAGGAGATGTATTTTAAATGTTTGTGCAACTCCCAGCAATACAGTGTCTTAAATACCTCTCAGTGCTCCAGGTATTTACTGTCGCAGTACCCTGTGCAGTTTATTGAATTTTTCTGTTTTAAAGATGGAGATCCAAGCAAGAGGTTAATTGGCTTGCATAAGATCTAAGGTGGTGAAATGGGAAAGGAATCAAGGTTTTCTATTCCTCTCCTGATTGTGTTCACGATTTGGGGCTGGTGTCACGGACACTTGTCCACCGATCCTCCGTCATTAAATGCAGTTCATTGCTCAGCTTTCGGCATTGCTTGCTTGGTGTAACAGATTACCACTGTTTTTGTCTTCTGAATGTTTTAAAAATTCTGTAGGCAAGCACAAAACAAAACCATAAAACTTCTAATGTCCACCACTGTATGTAATTTGTCTACAATGGTCTACAATATACTCAGATCAGTTGTGAATCTACAATCAAATTTAGTGTCAACCGTCAAAGTTAAACTCCACAGCTGGACTTTCATCTTGAAAGAAGTCAGATAGCCCTGTGCATCTGGTTTAATCTTCCCTTAAGCCATATTATTTTAAAGGCACTCCTGCTTAGTGCATCTTAGAATTGAAAAATAATACTCATATTCCCTCTCATCCTCAGCAGCTGTGATCCCGCTGCAGATGTTGTTCTGTCAGACATTTCATTATGTGTGATAGAAAACGTAGGTTCTTGCTGTCCGTCTGGGTTGCCGCTTTGTGGATTTTATTTTTCTTTATCTATGCTGCTGGCTGTAGATGAGTCCTTCCATAATACACCGCTTTATTTCCTATGGCTGCTGCTTCGCCTTCTTTCCAAGCTCAAGGCCAGCCGAGCGTTTGCGGCTGCACGGAGCAGCCCAACAGAAGCCCCATTGATTCCCACCATGGGCTCTATGGGGGCCATTCTGCTCATACCTCAAAAGAAAGCTTTGTTCCTTCAGCTGGTAGTGTCTTAAGATGCTGATACTTGCCATATTTTTGGAGAACTGTAGCAGTTTATCAGCCTGGTTGACACTTCCCATTGAGCTCCAGCCTACCCTGGTATTTGCCTCCACGCACATGTCCGGCCCGGCAGCGTGGGACTGCTTTAGAGCAGCCCAGGCGTCAGAGGGAATTATGCTTTGTGGAGGCGAACGATGAAGGAGGAGGAATGTGACGTGCTGGTGGCCTGGCCTGAAATGTTAGCAATGGATTTAGTATTTGGGGCAGGAGGTACGGGGTTTATCATGTTGATTCCATATTTTCCTGGCCAGCTTCCACAACCACTGAGATATTTTTAGCATGAAGTGCAAGCTATGTTGTCTTAGTTGAGCTTGGAGCATGACTTTTTAACATGGAACTGGTTTGAACTGCTAATCATTGAAATGATTTACTACTTTTTTATTACAAGAGCAGCTCGAATCCCAGTCACGTTTTGCAGATGAAAAGGAAAGCAAGTTGAAACCCATCTTTACTTGACTTGCAGTCCTTCACGAGATCCGTGTTTCCTCAACTACTGTCTTCATGTCTGTGAATCGTTAAAAGGAGATTATGCCAAAATTTGTTTTTAACTTGTCTTTTGGTCATTTGATAAATGTTATATCAGAATGACTAAAAGTAATCCCAGGGTATCACCAGGCTAAATGAGAAGGGTAGAACCAAAGGATCATTTCTGTTGTGAACAATTTATGGCCTTAATAGAAGTCCACAGCTGCTATATGAAAGGCAAGAACTTGCTGTCAGTGTATTTATACTGCTGACTACTCCCTCTTTGCCTTCATTCCCAGACTCAAGTTCACCAAAATGATCCAGCTCTTAAATACCACATTCTGTTAAGGAATTAGAAGCAATATCATTGTGTCAGGAGGTCATATCAGTATATTTTAAGATACTAGTGTATAATGTAGGAAAGAGGTTCAGATCTACCACAAATATAACAGGAAGTCTATGAAAGTTTGAATTTTGAGGTCCAGATCTGTTGTTAGCTTAGTGTACTTGATGTCTACTGGCCTTTTTAAGTAATTCTCAGTTTTGGATGATTTTTGTTTGTTGTTTTGCAGTTCCTGTGTTAACAGGGCCTCAGCGAAAATGAAAATAATTTTTAAGACGCGTGTATACTGTCAGGTGGTGTAGAGAAGCCTTTGGCTGAAAAGAGTGTCAACATCTTATTTACTTTTTCAGCCTAGTAAACAAGCACCAACTCCAGTACCTGATGTAGATTAAAAAAAAAAGAAGAAAAAGAAAAAGAAAGAAAGAACGAAAGAAATCCAGCCTTTTGCCTCAAAACTAGTGGTTTAAAGTCTCATCCAGCAGCGCTAGAAGTCAAAACCAAGACATGAAAATAAACTTCCCTTTGACTACCTTGGCAACGGAGAAGACCACGTCCTATTGCTACAAATTACAAGGCAATTTCCCAATTAAGGCCCTCCCAAAGCCCCCAGCAGTTTCCCTGAAATCAGTGTCTTTCAGACGTCGGAAGTGAGTAAATCACGCAGTAACGCAACCCCCTTCCCGGCCGCGAGAACTCCGCTGGCGCCGAGCGGGTGCTTCGGGGGGGAAGGTGAAACTCAGTTACGTGCTAACGCGCCCCGAGGGATTTGCAGGTTGCAAAGGGTCAAAATCGCCAAGACAAGCTGCAAACTCGGCAAAGGTGCCCCCTCGGCCTGCGTCGGCGCTCCCCGCTCTCCCCGACGGGGGCTGGCGGGTCCCCGGAGCGGTGGCTGGGTGACCGGAGCGGGCGAACGCTCCAGCTGTCCCCACCGCCTCCCAGCAGCTCCGGGGCAAACAAAAGGCACATTTCCAGCGAGCGATATTTCCCCCCCTTTCCTTTCTCTTTTTTTCTTTTTTCCAAGGAAAGGGTGGAGGGGGACATTGCTAATTTTTTTTTTCCTTCCCCCTCGATGGTAATTAAGAGCGCGAACACCGGCTAGGCTAGAGCGAATGCAAACAAGACCCCTATAGGCAGCGCGGTGCATTAATGTAAAATATGCCCAGACAACATAACTTGTCAGAGAGGATTATTTCTGCTTAGTGAATCTGCAGGGGCCCCTTTGCTCCGCCACTCAGCGGCTGCCGAGCGAGAGCAAGCGAGAAAGAGTAGCCATTAGTGAGTCGCTACTGTGCATTGATGTTTGAGCGCACTTCTGAGCCGGCTTTTGTTGCAAATATCGGCGCAGAAAGCATGCGCTGTCCCAAATCCGCTGTTACTATGAGAAATGAGGAGCTGCTTTTAAGGTACGTTGTCTCCCTTTGTTTTAACGCATGCTTTCGAGTTGCCCGGGCCCGCCGCAACTACAGCCGCGGCGCGTATTAAGTAGTTTCCCCGTTTAAAGGAGAAAGCAGGCATCGCTGCGTCCGAGGAGCGTTCGCCGCTAGTTAGGCTCGCGCATCGCGTGCGTGACGACAAATGCACCGAGAGGGGCGAGGAGAATAAAAAAAAAAAATATATATATATATATATATATATATACACACACACATATATATATTTATCCTAAATGGGAGCTGGTATTTCTTTCATCGCCTCCTTTGCAATATTTCTGCCTGCTTCATTATTATGCACTGGGCATGGAATAAGCACGGAAAAAGCGAAGGCAGACTCCATATTAGAGCGGGTGCCCTATATACCACTTTAATTTTCACTTAGCCTATGCAAATAGTTATCAACGCTGCGGCCAGTCCTCAGCGCTCGCGGATGCTCGCAAAACGTGTAAATACTCCCGTACGTGGGCTTGCACGCATATTCTCGCCGTTGCAGCGTTTCGCGGGGGGCGAGCATCGACTACTCTTTGCAGAGCCACGCATGCACGCACACACACACACACACACACAGAGGCACGCACACACTCGGGATTTGTGCTCGAGCTGGCACCCCCGCTTCGCGAAATGTAGTCTTTTGTTTATTTGCTAGCAGACGTCGTAGCCCCGGCTGCGTCTTTCGGTCTGACAATGGGACAGCGGAACAATGGTGCTGTCAAAGTCGCTTAGCGTACGGCTGGCGCTGCCTCGCCGCTGCTGGTTTAGGGCTTTTTTTCTTTATTCTCTCCCCCCCCCCCCCTTCCTTTCTCATCCCCTTTTTCCATTTCCCTTCATCCTTTTCTTTCTTTCTCTCTCTCTCTTTTTTTTTTTGCGCCTACAGCAGAACACGAAGCGCACCGCCTCTTTTGTGGAGGTCGCTGCATTCGGTAGCCGGCGCTGGCAGCGCGGGGAGGGGGAGCTTTGCGTCTCGCAATTATGCCCGTTGCGTTGAGTTGGAGATTTATCGCCAGCCACCCCTCTTAACTGTGCCGAGAAAACTTATCGATCCTGCAAGCTCGCGATACCGCCGGCGATCTGGCAAATGCCCAGTTGCCCAGGGTGCTCCTGCGTTGTTTTATGCCCCATCGTATCAACTTTAAGCGCTGTTTTGAAGGTACACTTCCTAATTTTGTTTAGGTAATGAAAATGCAGTAGAAATGATAGAGCAGATGGGAAAGCGGGAGCCCATGCCACTTCCCATTTTTATAATCCAGCTATTAGCATACGTGAGAATTTGTAAGGTCAAGCAGAGTGATTTACCTGGATGATTCCTATCCCCCAAACCTGGCAAATTATTCATATGACACTTCCTGAATGATCTATTTATTTGGAAAGCCATAGTTCAGGATTAGAGCAGCTAAGACGGTTTTTTGTTATGGATTTGCAATACGTGCATGCACAATGTGCATTAGGAAAAGAAACTGTTACAAGGCTTTTTCGAAAATATGTGAATTCTTTATCGGACAGCAGGTTATATCTTAAATAAAGGGAATTGCCACCAGTATTCTGGAGTTTCTGGAAGTGTTTCAAGTCTTTAAGTAGTTCACACATTAAATAATTGTATCACTTCTTTTGATAATAACTGTAATCATTTCTGAGAGAAATGATAGATACTTATTGGCACTTTTTATTTTTTCCTGAGGTCAATTAATTTTAAGGCTTTGACACTTTATTTTTTCAAACTAGATAATATTGCATTGATTTCTATTATGAAAACAAACAGCAAAAAGGGACATTAAAGATAAATTGGTGAGGGTCATAGCTTTCTGCAGCGTGCGTTTTCCACAGTCAGTGCTTTATGGGGAGACTCTGAGAACTCTTTTATTTGGGGGGAATTTTCTTTTTTTTTTTTTTTTCCTGTTGTCTCCTCCCCTTCCCTCCTCGTGTGTTGAGATGGTATAAATGAACACCACCGAGTTCATGATAACCAAAGCTAACACTGCATCAAATGCGCCCCAAGCCTCGAGGTTATGGAGAATCCATCCATGCTACACGTTGTGTATGAGCATGGAGATGTTGGGCTCTGGATGACAGCACCATCCCATGGTGGCAGTGTCTTGGGGAGAACTTCTTCGAGAAGTTCCTTCCACTAACTAGCCGCAGGCAGCTCTGCCGTGCCACAGCTGGGGCGGACATCTCTTTTGCCACATTCTCCTCCCTCATCCGGGGCACTGGAGCAGCCACTGGCCTTTAGCGATGGCCTGGCAAGAAAGCGTATTCCTGGCTCCCAGGTACGTGCGAAGGCTCCTTTAGCAATGGCCTGGAGCAGGGTGAAGGCCACTTGCACAGCAGATCCCAGCAGGCCCCCCAGCTCCCCTTTTAAGGGACATACCCTGCTAAAGCTCTTTGCCAAGCTCGCTCCCCCAGGGGAGCAAGTGCCTATGGTTGTGGATAAATCACACAGACTAAGGACTTGGGTCTTGGATCACCAGTTATTTTCTTCAGTTCCAAGGGTATTTTGGGGCATTGCGTTCACATCAAAGACTAATTTCTGCATTATTCTGTGTGAACCCCATTCCTTAAAAAAAAAAAATCCTTCGATGCAGATTTACTGAAATACTGCTTTTTGAACCGTAACAATTACTATTAACATCAAAGGCGGTGGAGCAAATCTCTAACATAAGCCATTGCTTAGCAGCCAGGCTTTAATAAGGGAGGGTGTAGAGGGCTAGAGATCTCACGCGGGACTACCACAGGTGTCCGTAGCGTTCCCTGGTTCAGGTCTCCCCTCGCGGCAAAGCAACATGGTGCCTTGTGGTCATCAAACTTGGCGATATCTGCTGCCATTATGGTGATAAAAGGGCTAATTCAGACTGCGCTGAGGGCAGTTATTTCTTCTGGCAATGACTAGGTATAAGGCCAAAAGACGCAAAACACAAAAAGATGCAAAATGCAAAAAGCTCTTGGTCCTACCTGTGAGAGCAGGAGAGGTGCTAACTTGGAGCTAGTTTTCCACGTTGCCATAGGAAATGGAAAGAAAATATATTTACTTATTAGCCTGGCATCTTTGTCTACGTTTTCCGCGGATCCACGAAGCCCAATCTCTCACATCAACATGTTAATATTCTCTTTGTTAAGCGAGAATAAAACTGAAGTGTTTCTGTTATCAAATTTAAGTATATAAGATTGCAAACTATACCTTTGGGGCTGAAAAACAAAGGCGAGTATTCAATTAATATTCATATCTAGAAGTTTTCCTGCAAGTGTAGATTGTGCTTGAATACTTAAGAAGTCATTCAGGAGTGAATCAATACTAATTATTGTAATCAGGAGGGTTAATTAGCTGAAGATGCTGCTGATGGAAAGTTCACTGCTTACAGCCCTGAAAACACCTAAGTTGATGAAATCTGAAAGCAAGATGTCTAAGAGGACTTTTTATAGAGAGAGAAACGCTCGGTTTGCCTTCGGCGTTTGAAGAGCCAGTTGTTCCAAAGAGGAAACATGGCTTGTACTTGTACGCCTGTTTTTTTTAAATTCTGTTAATTCAGAGGGTGTTAAAAGATGCAAACTCAATCTGTCTAGGAGATATTTTGTGGTAGCTTCTCATTGAACGCAAGTAGTATTTTGGATAACCTGTAATGTCTCCATAGCATTTCTTTGGAGATTACCATAAATTAATATGGATAATCTCATGCATTTGGAATCTGCTTCCAGCCCGGTTATCGGGAGCAGTTGTTTTTTGCCACTTGGGTGCACGCATGGGGTCTGAAGGTACTTAAATTGCACCGGCTCTGTATCTGATAGGCATGTGTACGTCTGCGTGTGTATATGCACACATACACACACGTGGACAGCTTAAAATATTTTTAATTTGGGGCATTTTATTTCTCAGATCCAGTGTCCTCAAAACTCCCACTTACATGCCTTCTATTAACAAAGAAAACAAAGTGTTCAACTGCATGTAAATCAGAGAGCAGTTCCTAAACAAGTGAAATTTAAGTCAGATGAGAACAAAAAAGTTTTTTGTTTTTTTTTTTTTAAAAAAAAAAAAAAAAAAAAAAAAAAAGAACGGGTCGAAGTAATATTTCTTCCTTCTCTCCTCTTTGGAGCAGTTCTGTTTCCTAACGTGAGCCCTAGTGAGCTCAAGCAACTCAAGCAAAGCTACCGCCTTTTGCGTTATTTTGCTTTATATGGCCCTGCAGTGGAAGAGAGTATCAGCTAAAGGCGCTTCAAGGCAGCACTCGGCGTGCTGGGGGTTGACGGTCTTTGGTGGGCAGAAGGAGACTAGACCAGGATGCAAAATGGATTTGGGGTTTTCTTACCAAGCGACTTTAGTTTCTCTGATATTATAAGGATCAGTGACCGAATGGGCTAATGTCGGGTATATCTTCAGGGTTTCTGACCTCGTGGCTAGGTTGATGGTGCTGGAAAGTGTGGACTCCCAAATCTACCCTCAGTTTCCAGGGAATATTAGACCGTGCAGTGAGGCCACATTATGGGATGAGGCTCCGGCACATCCCATGCTCGCAGTAAAGTGTCTCGGCTCTGTGAACCGGCCGGCGCGCTGACGAGGCTGAGGTGGTGTGGACCACAAGCTGCCTGGCAAAACGCAGCCCAGTAAAAATGATGCTTGTATTTCAATTAAAAAAAAATGTGTTTGAGGGTAGGGAGAATTATCCGCTTGTTCCTCCATCGAACACACCTGGTGGCTGATGTGTCCCTTATCCTGGCAGAGCAACTGAATTTTAGATTAATTCTCTATATTCCAAAGGAATTGGATTACCAATAAAATTGCCTAAGAAGTTTTAAATATGGCACTTATACAAAGGTGATGCCTTCTGCTGTTGCAAGAGAGGAGGTTTTTCCGGAGTCTCCTGCTTGAGCCTTTCTCCACTACTTTTGAAGAGCAATCTGCATGCCCACAGATGTTATTAGACTTCTTCACCTCCTTCCAAGTTACTCTGCAGCGGCTGCTGCCAGACCCCAGGGGCTGTATTCGTCTTTTTATTTCAAGGCACCACAAGGCTTCAGGATGATTTCCCGCAAGGCTTCGGGAACAGAGGAGGGCAAGCTTTTCCCACCGGGGTGGTTGCGGTGGCACGAGGAACCATTGAACGCAGCCCTCAGGTGGGTTCCCAGGATGTTCCCGTGGCAGGAAAAGCAGCAGGTCATCTCCAAGAGCAGCCTTGGAGGATGCAAGACAACTGTCTAGTAGGAAGACAGCAAAGAGTTGGGGGGGGAGGGGATGAGCAAAAATCAGAGAGGGGAGGTGGGAATCAGCCATCCCCTGTAACAGAATGGAGGAGCAAGGAGAAAAGCAAGAGCTACCACAGATCTTCTGGAAATTGGCCCTTGCAAGCGGAGGTATCTGCAGATGAGGCAAGCTCGGCTCTCTGAAGTGAATTTAAGATTCAGATGCTGCCACCTGCTCTCTGTAGGAGCTGCAGGTCAGCTGCTGAGGCCTCCGAGAAGGAAAATGGTAAATTGCCAGAAAACCCGAATTCTTAGAGACCACATTTCCAACCGTAAAAATCTCTTTGGTTTCATTCTCTCCCTCTTCTGCCTAAAAGTGATCAGACTATTTTCAGCTGAAACGCGAGGAAGAAGCTTGCGCTAACGCTCGAGAATTTGTCTGCATCATTTCAGCCCACATTTAATTTTAATGAGGGAGTTATATAACCCCCTTTAAAAATAACAAAACACTAACAGGACTGCCTCAGCAACATCAGGTGTTCTGCAGTGCTGCTCCGATGAATCACACGGCGACTCGTCTGTGCACGGCTCGTGAACATGCATTTAACTCAGTTAACCCCTCCTCCGAATGTAGCAATCTCAAGTGGCCAAAATTTTTCCTAAAGAGTCATTTTCTCCAAAGGGTGCCAAACTAGATGCCTGCCCTAGGAAGCTATTGGTGTTTTCATTTTTATATAACAGAATTGTGACACAAACGGATTTTTTTTAAATAAAGTTCCAAATGAAACATTGTGACTCCACTGCAATGAAACATTTTACATCCAAAAAGTATGTTTTAACCTCTCACTTCAAAGGAGAAAGCCAATGTTTCTATCTGCTGTACCCAAATCTCTGAAAGGGTTAAGAAGATCCCTTTTACAGGCAACTCTAGGAGGAATAAACATACGGCTTTATAAATGCTCCTTTTGGAGAGAGAGTTTGAGGGTAAAAAAAAAAAAATGAATCCAGGATTTTAAGCCTGGCAAACATCTTGGTTTGCTGCAGTCTGTGACTTCAGGAAGTCCCCGAACCTTTGATTTCTGGAAGATGGAAAGGATCGCAGGACATGTGCTGTAGTTGGGCTCCTTTTCTTTGCATCCATTACAAGCCATTATCAGCCGCAGGGTCGGGGGCTAGATGGACCTCTTGATCTGACCGTTGTGGCAGTTCTTGCACTCTCTGTTTCTTTTCTTTTCTTTTTTCTTTTTTGATGGGGTTTCTGCCTGTCAGATTGCCTTACAGTTGCTGTAGAAGCGTGTTCTTTCTGTGCTTCTTGTCTGAGGTTGAGTGGATTCTGTCTATGAGAAATAAGGGTATCAAACAAAGATAGGTACTTTCCATATTATCAAGGTGGCTGGTTGTTATTTTTGAGCACCAAAGATGTATGCCAGGCACTTCACGAACAAGCAAGAAAAGACCTGTGAAATTGCCTTAAAAAGTTAGGATTTGCGCGTAAGGTGAGGTGCAGTTGTTGGCAGGGAAAGGGAAAGGAAAGCACGTGGTGGAAGCGAAGGAGACGACACGAAGGAGGTTAACGGCGTGAAGGTCCTGTGGTTAGTCAGAAGAGCAATGCAGCAGGCTCAGCCAGCAGATGTTGTAATAAACCCTGCAGATCGCTTCTGTCTCTTTGGGGGTATAAAAATAAGTCTACTTTTGGATACCTGCCTCTTCTGATGTTTCTTCTCTTCTCCTGTTGCTTCCATCCTATAACCTCACTTTTGGCGCTGTAGGTGCCACCCAGTATTGCGTCCTGCTCCAGCCTTCTGCTGTATTGTCCATGCCCACTGCCTACTCATTGAGTCCTGCATTTTTCACACTAATTCGTCTCCCTAACTGTGTAAAACCATCCAGAGATCTCAAATTGATGCCAAAACAAGAGCGACAGCCCAGCTTCTCATATCTTCTAGTAGTTGTTGCTGCAGGTTTGGGCAGGGGAAGGAGAGTTTGGGGGTTTCGGTGGTCTTTTCCCCCCAGAAAACAGAGTGAGCAGGAAATCAGGTCTGCCCGGTGTATGCAGAGCCCCCGTTTCTCTCCTGCTTGGGCAGTGGAACCAGTCAGCCTGTGAGAAGATAAGGAGAAAAGATCAATCAGTCAATGCTTGCTGTCAAGCTGGGAGAGGACAGGGTTGAAAGAAGCCTTGGGCTCGCGTATGCACGATGGGCGTCACACGAGCAACACCTTCAGAGGACCGGCGATGCCCGTCGGTAGGTAGCGGGGTGGTAAGGCAGAGCGTAGCGTCTGCGCGTGCCACCGCACGTCACCGAACGGAGGCAAGACGGAGTTGCCGCCTGCGGGGCGAGCAAAGGCCGCGTGCCCACGGCCTGGTGAAATCACCTCTTCGTTGGTATGAAATAGAGGGAGGGGGAAAAAATAAAAGCGAGTGGGAAGTTTTACTATAGCAACCAAGTTTACATAATATCAGTATGCTTCAAGTGAAAGCTCTAGAAACACTTAATTTGAGGTACCTTGCCACAGTGCTGATTTTAAATGCTGTTTCTTTCCGAACATCCCCGCTTAGCTACAATAGCCTGTAGAATCGGGTGGGGAAAAAAAAAAAAAAACTCCCAAGCCGCTAGGATTTCAATATTCAGAGTTCATTTGCCCGCTCTAACCAATAATTTCCTTTGCTTTTAAGAAAGGCTTTGGGTTATATGTGAACTGTTTTATTTCTCGAAATACGGTGAAGGAAAGGCTGCTAAGTGCTCGGTTTCGCTTCAGGCGAGCGTATAAGGCAAATAAAACTCCTCCCAAGGTTTCAGGATGCAAAACTTGAGAAGAAGGACTAGTTCCAAAAAAAAAAAAAAAAAAATCAAAATGCTCGTGGGGGGGAAACCCGTGCAGAATTGGGCCCTTTCCTCTTGCCACCCCCAGCAAGGCACCGCCTAGGCTCGGTTGCTTTTGCACCGGCTCTCCCCGCCACCCGCCACAGCCGACGCGGTGACACCGTGTGAAATGCTCGGGGGTTTTTTTGGTCTTGTTTTGTTTTTTTCCCCGCTCACCCCTCCGGGTTGACTCGCGTGTAGGCGCTGTGTTATTTATGTTCGAGGGCCGATGGATTTGATCGCAGCTCCTCCCGGCGAGCTTTTCGCGAGCCGTATCTCAGTATCTCTTATGGAGCGGGTTTCTTCTTGCATTTGACCCTGCTCCTGCCTCCAACTTTTAAATGGCAAAAAGCAAATGTGCTTTGAAAAGTGTGTTACACTGTGGATGTTAAATAAAGCAATAACCTATGCACTTGTAATGCTTTCTCTATGACCTACTTACATACTACTTCACCCTCCTTATAGTATGATTAAAAGCTGCTTTGAATCCACTATTCCCTCAAGGGATTTGAGGCTAGAATTTAACAAACTGCTGAGAAGGCTTAAGTCAGTAAGAGGGCTTCCCTACAGCTTCTTCCAGCTAATTCACATGTAATTAAAAGGAAAATAAATATTTCAAAAGGACATACGTTTTTACGAAGCATTTTTGAGCACTTCCACCTTGCCGAACGGCGCAACCGCGTCGCGAGCTCGCTGTTTCACGGGCGGATTTTAAGCAAAACGACTCGCGGCCCTCCCCTCCCCTCCCTCCGCTTTCCAGTGCAGAGCGCGGGGAATCTGGGTTTTGCTCCTTCGAAGCCCCAGGGTGGGGAGACCCGGGTCGCACCTACCTAAGAAAAAAAAAATGATGCCGACGAGGGGGTGGAGACTGCTGGCTTACGAGAGCATCTCCATCCTCGCTGAGCTGCCCGTGTTTCTCGGGAGCTAAAACCTGCCCCTTCTGCAGTGGCAAGCTCTGGAAATTGAAAGTTAATCCAACTCTGCTCTGGGCTGGATTAAGCCCCACGGAGGCCTCGGATCAAAACGCAGGTGGCTGCGTCCAGCTGGAGAAAGTCTCTTTATTTCGCCCGCGCGCCCATTCCTCCTCCTCTCCACGTCCCTCCGCACGCTCACGCCCGCCGCGGCGGCGGGCGGCGTGGAGGGAGCGCGGGCAGGTCAGCCTGACGTTTGCATTTCCACGTAGGTGCCGCGGCGGTGAGGGCGGTGTAGGACCGTATAGGACAGGCGAGATTAATAGCGCTATAGGTGCCTGCTCAGGATTGCAGCTGTCCTGCGAGGATTACGCCGAGGGCCAAGTGAACCTTTTCTTTCTTTAGACTTGCAAAGCAGGCAAAAAATTTTGCAGCCTGAGGGTTTTTTTTTCCTTCCTTTTAACTGCTTAAAATGGCAAAGTGCAATAAAGCAGCCTCTTAAAACCGGCCTAGCCTGTCTTTTTATTATCATATCGACGTTCACCAAAATTTAAATAAGAGTCGGCCTGATCTATAGCGCATTTATGTGTTCTGTTGATCACCTTAATTTTATTTAGGGGTGATACTTGAACAGTTTAAGCGTAGTAGTTTTTAATGAAGGTTGCTCACTGCTTCCCGGTGTCAGTACCGAGTAATAAATGAAATTACAAAATGTAGAAAAAGGAAGGAGAAGTAAGCGCGACGCAGATATGAACGCTGCGTCTGCCGCGACTTCCCAGATTCTCCAGGAATCTCCGCAAATACGTTCAAGCTCTTCTGCCTAGAGCCGCGCGGTACTGCAGCGAGCAGGTACGAGGAGGCAGAGGGGACGCGAGAGCAGCTTGCCGGGGGCGGCAGCGCGGGCCGGGGGGTTCCTCCCTTATCCGAACGTCAAATATCGCAAACGTCTTGTTTCGGTCGCTTTCGGCCACAGCCAACTCCAAGCGCAAGCACGGGCTGCAGGCAGGCCATAGGCGCCGGAGCCATTTTCCCATCAGCATTGGTTTAAATCCCCGGGTGCTTTTTTTTTTTTTTTTTTTTTTTTTTTTGCACAAGCCAGAGGTGCTGAGGTTTAAAACTCAGGGCAAGGCGAGCCTTGGCAGAGCGACGTGCCCGAGGCCTCGGGAAGGAGGCACATGGGAGCTGCCTGGGCGCTTGGAAATAAAATTTTTAAAATCCAGCTTTAGATAGAAGCTTTTTTTTTTTTTTGCCTTTTTTTTTTTTTTTTGGAGGAGGGGGGGAATTTAGTAAAAGGGCTTTTTTTTTTCTCCCTCCTCCCCTCCCCTCCCCTCCGCCCCTTTTTGCGTGTGTGTGTGAGCGTGTGCGCGGCCCGAGGGCGGCCGAGCCCCCGCGGCGCCGGGGCGGGCGCGCAGCGCGGGCCGGGCCGGGCCGGGCCAGGGGGGAGCGCGCAGCCCGGCGCCGTCGGGGGCGCGCAGGGGTTAACGCGGAGCAGCCGCCGCGGCTCCGCCTCCCCTCGCAGCACCTGGTGCTCCACAGACAGTTGCCTCAGCAGTCGCTTGCGGAGGGGATTGGCGGAAAAAGGAGAGGAGAGGAGGAAAAAAAAAAAAGGAAAAAAAAAAAAAAAAAAAAAAAAAAAAAGCAAGCAGCCGGAGAGGGGGAAGAGCGATGTGAGAGCTGCCGGGGCTGGCGGCTGCCGCGGGGAGGCCTCCGCACCTGCGCCTGCCTCTCCGCGCCCGAGGCGAGCCCGGCGCCCCGCTGCCCGCGCAGCGCCCGCAGCCCAGCATGACTTCTGCCTTCAAGCTGGATTTCCTGCCGGAGATGATGGTCGATGGCCGCTTGCTCGTCCCCGACAGGCTGTGAGTACCGCGGGGCAGGCGCCGCCGCCGCCGCGCACCCCCCTTCCCCCTCCGCGCAGCCTTTTCTCTCTTCCCCCTCCCTTAATTCACCTTTTTTTTTTTTTTTTTTTTTTTTTTTTTGCGGCCCCTTTTTGCGGCCAGGGGCGCGCAGCATCCTCCCCCCCCCCCGCTGCCTTTCGCTGCCCTCTCAAATCTGAGCGTCGAGCACGCATGGGAGTGAAAACAGGCAGCAAACCGGGGAGGGGGGAGTGGGGGGGGATTTAAGGTGTGGGGGTTTTTTTGTCTTTTTTTCCCCCCCAAGCCCTGGACGCGGGAGGACGGGCGCGCAGCGGGCGAGGGTTGGGGGAAAGTTTCTCCCGCCGCGGCGCTGCCCGTTGGCGGGGATGCTCGGGAAAGCGCCGCTTCGCCTGCGGAATAAAACCTGGGAAGGGGCGGCTGTTGCCGGGGAGGAACGCGGCGCCGCATTTCTGGTTTTCTCTTTTTTTCCCCCCTTTCCACCCCCTCCCCTTGCGATATGCTGAACGTCTTGTTGTTTGGGTGCTTTTTCACGGGAATGACCGATGTGGCTCCGAGTTCGGGCAGAGCGGAGCGAGAGGCTTTGGCGTGGAGCGGGCTGTCGAGGCAGCGCTGGAGGGACCGGTGCAAAAAAAAAAAAAAAAAAAAAGAAAAAGAAAAAAGAAAAAAGAAAAGAAAAAAGAAAAAACTTCCACTGTCAATTTGCACAAATGGGGTGCAAATCCTGTGGCCCCCCCCCCCGCCTCCTGCTCCACGCACACGCTACCCGCTCTTATTGCGATGGGTTTAATCAGAAAAGGGGCTCGGAGTCTCCCTTTTCCGCGTTATTTTTGCACACCCGGCGTCCGGCTCCGAGGCTGCTCGCGGAGGCTCCTCTAGCTTTAATCCCCCCCGCGGAGGGGGGAGCGCCGTGTCCGACCGCCTTTCCGCCCGCTCCCTCCTCGCGGCGCCGGCGCGTTTTTGGCGGAGCCCGAAACGCCGTCGGTGCCCGTCGGGCGCGGGTCTTAACGCACATCCAGAAATCCCTCTAGATGCACGCCAGCTTTGAGGCTGATCCCAAAACACTGGGGTTTAGTGGTGAAATTTGGGGGGGGGGGGAAGGAGGGAGTTTCTCCGCATGCATCCCCTTTCTAGGATCTGGTGTCTAAGTTACCTGCACGACCCCAGCCCTCCGGACTAATCGGTGCGGGGAGAAGAGTTTGATTCTGCTTGGCGGGCCGGGGGCACGCGTGCGCCTTGCCCTTCGCCGGCGGGCAGCGAGCCGCCGCCGGCCGAGAGCGCGGCCCGAGTCGGGATGCTGCACGAAACTTTTAACCCCGCCATCTGCTCCGTCTGCCGAGCGTGGCATTCGGTTTTACTCATTCAAGTTTTTAGCAGAAAGGGATTTTTCCTGGTTTTGGAGTGAGGCAATTATCAATGTGCATATATAAGAAAAAAAAAAGTCTTCTATTTTGCAAGGAAATTCTGGAGATTTTCTTTTTCAAGCATGTCGTGGGTTTGAGAATTGCTATGATACAGTACCACCCTTGCTATCGCTGGCACTTATAATGGTTCCTTATAAAACATTGTTTTTGGTATCATCCATTCTCTCACTGAGTAACTGGATCCTCAAGGAATAATTTTTGGGGGTGTCTGAACACTTTATTTTGTAAGTGCACTGCCAGCTTGGTCGCCGTCAGGGTTAAAATGCTCTTAGCTCAGTTATATTGTCAACTGCTCTTAAAAAGTCGCTTTCTTCCCTATTTTGCTGCTGCTGCTGTCTGGATAAATACAAGTGAAACAGAGTATCGGCTACTTGGAGCATGACTGTTTATACTCAGACTCTCTGTGTGGCATTGCTGTACCTGACTCGGAACCGACTGCTAATTTTGGTTATAAAAATCCACTAGTGAGATGGCTTTGGCAAATAGACCCCGTAGGGCAGGGAGCGTAAAAATGCAAAAAAAAAACTTGGGGGGTTTGAGGGCAAACGGCAGGACGGATGCTGGGCGCGTCGCGAGCGCCCTGCTTGAAAGACCAGGGTTTGCTGGGCGCCTCGATCGCGCTGGGTGTGCGAGGCGAGCCCCTCGAGGGGAAGCCGTGGTGGGGAGCGCTCGTGCCGCTGGGCAGGGCGGGAGAGGGTTAATAGCTGCGCGGCGCAGTTACGGCGTGTGAGCGCGGTGGTGTAATTTTGCTTAGCGAATTCACTGGGAGAGTTGCTCATACGCGCAAAGTCTGCGGTTACAGAGCGGTTTGCTCGCGGATTAAGCCCCCCCCCACACACACTGATTTCTGTAAAACCACCTTTTTTTTTTTTTCCCCGGTGGCACGACACGCTTTTCCCTGCCCGGGCTTACCTTTAATGTAAACAGGGAATAGTGTTTGCTACTACAGAGACGAGTTCACATTTGACTTTAATTTTTAATGCCTGGGTATAATGTCATTAAAAAGCACGATGCTTGTGTCAGGGGGCTAAAAGCAGCCCACGTGCAGCCGGTGGCGTCGGCGGTTCTGCGTAGAAATCTTCAGCGCTTGAATTCCCGTCTCTCCTTACCCAGGATAAGGCAAATTCAAACATGTGTGCAATATGCTGGTTAAACAGCCGGTGAAGATCAATTTTCAGTACAGTGTATTTTTACATCCCTGAACATCAGCTAGGTATTGCTTAATAAATAAGGAATGCTGTCATCCATGGGGCGTTCTTGCGCTTTAAAAAACCAAAACCTGCCTTCCCCACTAAACCTGCAGAATAAGATTTTTTTTTTCTTCCAGCATAAAGCTATGAATAATAAAATTAACTCTTTTTTTTTAACCTACCCCATAGGGAAAGCTCCAAATAATTTATCAGATGTCAAAATAATTAATCAGATATTTGCTTTTTTAAAAAAAATATGTAAAATAACCCACTGTGAGTTGCCAGCTCAGAATGTGTATCTGGGCATCAGCTGTTCTCTGGGACCATAACCTCACCTGTGTACTGCCGTTTTATTCCGTCTTTGATTTGCTAGTAGCAGTATTTTAAGTGTTACGACCTGGGGCTTAACTGTAACTTACTGACCTGAGATTACTTGGGTCTGTATTGATGGAAAGCAAATCAGGAGGAGGAGAAAATTCTTGACTGTTGACCAAACAAACAAAAAAAAAATCTTTAAATACTTACCAAGTAATTAGAATTTCATGGGCTCCTTCTCTCCACCATCTTTCTTAGTAGCTGCTTAGAACTGTGTTCAGTATTTAGCCTATGATAAGTCTTAACACATTTATTAATATTTATATGTTTCTTCCACTTCCTAGTGATACAGTCATGCAGGTTTTTAAGCCTCCCCACCTGCACTCAGCCTCCAAATTAATCATCGGTTAGGACTGCTTTAAAAACTTTGGTAACTCTAAATATTTCATCGGCATTTTTGCATGTTTGCTTTCTTACGAGCGTTTAGACCATTCAGATTTCATCATTAATTCATAGAGCAATATGAACACATTGCACCCACCTGATCTAGGGGAAAGGTGTACAAAACCCTCTGCTTCTTAAAAACCTTTGGAAAGAAAGGAATATGCTTTGGCAAGATACCACCCTCGAGAGAAAATCCATTACAAAATTCATTGCAAATTCATTGTTAGAGCGCATAAAACTGTGTGTGTGTGTGTGTATATATATATATATATATACACACACACATATATATATTAAAAAAACCCTTTTTTGAGTTTCTATAATTGCAAAGTGTATTGTATTTCCTGGTGCAGCTTCCTTTGATTAAAAGAAACCCGTGGCCAGGCGAGGGTAACCAGCAGCTAAAGGCACAAAACACGGCACCGTGTGTCGAGAGGCGCGGGAGGCTCCGCTTTGCTGGGCGAGGAGGTGGGGAACCCAGAAAACCTTTCACAGGTATAAGAAAAACACTGGAACCAGAATGCCTATTTGGCAAATAAAAACTAATTAGAGCAATAAATGTAATGTTCTCAAGTAATTGTGAAATAATTATTCCCCTTTAGAATCATCATGCTTTAATTGCTTTTCCCCCGCATTCCTCCATCCCTGTTCCTGCGTAAAGGAGGAGAAGCACTTGTGCTCCCTCCAGGATTTCATTTTTCATTACGAGAAAGCCAGCAGCTTACTGCAAAAGGTTTGCAGAAATATGTTGCCTTAAACACTGCTGTGGTCTTCCATATGGTGGTAAATACAAAAGGTGAGTGGCAGATGCTGAAGCTCTAAATTCGCTCCTGTGGTCCAGCTCAACCACCCTGAGGTTTCGGTGGGGCGGCTGATCCATCCACTGCAGCGCGGGTGTGTAATCCCTTTCTTGCTTTATTTATTTATTTATTTATTTATTTTTCCTTTCCACGAGGCGATATCGCCCAAACAGGGCGCGCTTCGGCGGCGTGTTCCCGTCGCTTGCAGCCTGATCCTTGAAAAATCAGCTGACAATAGTTGAAAATTATAATATTAATAAAGAGGAGATCATCTGGCCTTCAAAACGACTTCTGAAAGCAGCTTCTGTTTTGTGTTAAATCTTAATTACTCTATTTAAATGAATGCCTAAATGAGCCAACTCACAAAGGAGTTGCCTACTGCACCAATAGTGCCTGTTTGGTGATTTTTTTTTCTCCTTTAGATTTGTACATTTCTTTTTTAAGAGGTTTGTACTGAAGAGCTCTATGCTCTTGCATCTTGTAACACAGATGTGGACGGTGGAAGATCTCGGTCCGGTGCTCTGCTCCGGGGCAGCTTCCCTCTGTTTTGGCTCCCCTTGCCTTCAACAGGGTGGGACTGCTTGAAGGCAAGGTTGAAGGCAACGCTTCGGAAGAAGCGGTCACCTACGGTTTGTGAGCACCAACAGCGAGGGCTCTGAATCGGCCCTTGGAGCGTTATTTTGCACCCTGGCCCCTCCGTTGCTTGCTATAAGAGGCAGCACATGGAGGAGGTTCAGGGGCTCCGGTGTTTTAAAGTTTACAACCGTAGTTATTTTGGAGATGCAGCCATTGACATTTCATGAAGGTGGCATTTGTGATTAGTGATCTTTTTTTTTTTTTCCTTTTTTCTTTTTTTTTCTTCCCCTATTCATACAAGCAAATGCAGTCCTGGCAGCAAAGCCCAATACCGACTCGCTCCCAGCATTGATGGTAACGCATTGCAATGCCAATGTCCAACTTTTTTGGCTTCTTGCCGTGAAAATGCAATGGCTTCAAGGCAGTATTGGCATGGACAGGAGGAACAGAGCTGCCCCAGCGTGGCTGGTTGCCTCTGCGGAGGGAAGAGAGGCAGCTCCAGTTGAACCGCAAGCCTTCTGGCCACGGACTGTCCCGTGCTTTATTTCGGGCCAAGTTACTGCGTCATGTGTCCTCAGAAGCAAATCCCCGCTGCTGGCAAGTTGTGGCTGACAAGCACTACCTGCTGTCTCGTAAGCCTCAGAAATGAGGAAGATCCCTCCTCCTCTTAACCCAAAGGTGTGATGCCTTGGTCAACAGATGCTGCTTCTTTCCGTTTCTTGCATCTCCTAAGCTTTGCACTTCCTCCCCACCCCCCCAAAAAAAAAAGACCGAGCCACCTCCCTGCCCTCAAAAAACCACCAAAAAGCAACAACAACAAAAAAAACCCACACCAGCATCTTGACCCACCGCTTGCTGTGCCGTTGACTGCAGCCCTCGCTAGCGCTCGGGCTGGAGGCACTGCCTCTGCGTGCCCAGGCGCGAGAAAAGCGCACTTCATTTGCCTGAAAGAGAGCCAGGTAATTGAAAGTTATTAACTTCTGGCAGAGGATAACTGCATTTGAAAATCCACAAAATCAAGTGATCCGTTCTGTTCTCCTCTCTAATTTTTTTTTCTTTTATTTTTTTTTGTTCTTTTTCCTGGCTCATTCGCTTGCCCAGATCCGTCAGCTCTCGTCGGCAACACATTGTTGGCGGGAGAGACATCTGCCTCTGCCCTTTATCAATAAACCCTTTTATTTTTTTTAATATGTTACTGCAGATGGGTTGTAGAACAAGCATTAGAAGCCTGAAACGTTGTCAAACACACTCCATGCCCAGTGGCTATATCTTAAAGAAAACCTTCTTCAGGAGCTTGCTTTCCTACAAAACACTGCAGAAATTCCAAGCAGCTGTTTGCAGTCGGACGAACAGCTCAAATTCACCGTGCGTTTCACTAAACTCGATTGCCTTGTCTTATCCTTGTCCCAAGGCCTGTGCATTTTTCTTTTTTTTTCTTTTTTTTAAAGTTTTATTTGCAGTATTTCCATATAAGCATATAGAAAATTTAATGATTGCATTAACCAGTAAATGAGCTTTCAATTTTTTAAAATTCAGATTAAATTTTTTCTTCCATGAGCTTCTTGTGTGGAGACCTGCTTTCATACTTTAACTCCTATATCTAAATTACTTTAACTCCCAGCTGTCCAAAAAGGAGAAAAGAAAGGAGGGGAGGAAAATGTGGGAAATTACAGTGAATTGCTGTTAGTTTAAGTATGAATTTTGGTGTGAAAAGGATGGTTCTTTAGAATTATTTAATCTTTAAAACCAATTCTGGAAAATACCCCAGTGGAGGGCTGTTTCACAGATTTTGCAGTAAAAACATAAATGCCTGACTAAAGGATAGCTGCAGATCTTGGTGAACTCTCCACCAGGAGAAAAAGGCAAGCGTCATTCACCGTGTCCTAAGCTGACACATGTAACGCGACTTCTTCCTTCAAGCCCTGAAGTTTTGGGTTGGCAAAGTGAGCATGGGTTGCGTTTCCCCGAGCATGTACGGAGCTGCCAGCTCTTTGCAGAGTTGAGTTTTGAGTGCGAGAGAAGCTGGGGGAAGAGACGAGAAAATAATTGGTATTTAATTTTGTGAAGCTCTTCTTGGAAGAAGAGAAGAGTGCCTCTGGACACGTAAGGAACATTATCTGATGTTTTATTACAGGCTGTAGTGCGTGCTCAAGCCACCTTCCACTGTGCTGCTAGGAGTTTGCCTTGAAGAAGGCACGTGTAGTGGCACGCGTTGCTCCCCGTGCTGAGCTGAGTGGCTCTGAATCGGGAATTACCAGCTCACGAATATTTTTGCTTTCCTTTTCCCTGTTGCACGCTTCAGCGTGAACTTAAGCCCTGAAATGCGAGATGCCCAACTTTCCAGGTGCTCTTCTGGTTCGCTAGACTTGCAGTGTTGATGAGAGAACAGAAGATAGTTGGTTGTAGTTTGGTGTAGCCTACGCAGTGGTTTTTGGAGGGATGTTCACACCTCTCAAGCTGGGGGTGATGAGTTCTTTTGTTCATGATGCGCCTTCTCCTCTATGCCAGGGAGGAAGATTGATATCGTTGCCTTTGGGTTTTCACTGATGTCCATCTCTAGGATTTGGCTGCACAACTTCTCTTTTTAAGTTTGTTTGCTATCTGTGAAGAAAGGCTAAATTCATAATGGGGATCCAACAGCATGGAAGAAGCTCCCAACAGTATATTGCAGATTTTTTAAAGCAATTGCCTCTGCCTGATTTTATTACTGCTTAAGTGTTCCTCAATATCGAACATGCTAGACTATGCTTATCTTGAAGATAAGGCTGTAGAGAATAGGACAATCTCAGAGTTTTAATGTTGTCTTCTTACCATGGCTCTGGCGATCCTCCAGTGTTTAAGGGACTGGAATAAAGATCTATGTGCCTTACTCCGTATTGTAGAGAATAATGTCTTTAAGGCAGATTCTGTGTGTTTTTCAGCTTCTCTGCAGCAGCTGTTATAACAGGGCTCTTGACTTTGACCTGGGGTTACAGTGTTGTAAGAAAGGAGCAAATCTTCAACATCCAATGCAACCCTTGGACCATGCAGTCATTGCTAGAGAAGCAAGACCTTTTTCCCAGCCAGACATACTGCATAGGATGCTTCATTTGGCCCAGGTGGTCTTCTGCTGTGCTGCCTGAGAGGTGTATTACCAGGATGAAGTGTTATTCCAGCCTCTTCTAGGTCATTTCTTTTCCCCCTTGTGCATGGTGGTGATTGGATTTGGAAAGAGGTCCTGCTGCAGCACGGCAGCAGTAAGAGGCCCATTACAAGAGAGGTGCAAGCGGGGGTTCGGAAAGGAGCAAATTTTGGCTTGCTCAGATGCTCTGCAGGAACTGGAGGATTTGGGGCAGTTTCTGTGCCTCTTTGCTTCCTCCGGGCTCACCTCCACATCAGGGGTTTTATTTCACCAGCTTTCGGGGGGTTGGAAGGTTTCTTGGTTTCTCCTCCAGCATGAATGGGGATGAAGAGGAGATTGCAGCTGACTTCAGTCAATCAGACATAGATATGAAGTGAATTTAGGGTGGGGAAATGCTGCTCACGCGTGTGATGCCCAGCTACTGGGCATGGGCAAGGTGAATATTGTGCTAGGAGGTGGACAGAATAAAACTGAGGAGAGGAAGGTACATCTTTAGATGGGCTTTCATAAAAAATGCTAGTTCAGGATTACTTAGCAGAGGAAAAAAAAGTAATATATTTAAAAAACATAATTTGTGTCAAAAAGAACAAAGATCGTATTTTTAAGCTCAGCAAAAGCTCAAATCCCAGGAAAGGCAAAATTGCTGCTGATAGTTTTGGAGACGCAAACCAGGAAGGCTGCATGGAAGCTTAGAAGGAAATAAACCACTTGCATCCCACCCTTTAAAATTCTTTTGGGAAAAAAATCTGTAAATATTTAATAGCAAATAATCACCTAGCCAAGAACCAGCAAAAAAAACCCTGTTATCCAATCCTATAATATGTTGTAAATAATGAAAACTCTCATAGGTCTAACTGAAAAACTCAAGTATTTTAATTGGTGAAGAAGCTGAGAATCGAGCACTAAAAAAAAAACAAAACAAAACAAAGAAACCACTAAAACTCTTTTTCCAGTCTCTTACCACCTCATGTCATATTTTTCTCTGTCCTTGACAAATGCAGTTTGCCCTCCTTGTATCTGTTTAAAATGCTGGGAGCTTTCAGCATGCTTTGCTCTGTTGCATGCCTGTACGAAGTCCCTCTCCTACCTCGCGAGGTAAGAAGTGCTCTGCTCTGCTATCTCCACTTAGCCGCTGCTGAAAGGTCGCTTTGACCGGTGGGTCACCCTCTTATCACTCTTCATTAAATGTTCAAACAAACACCTTTGTGCTTAGTTGCTCTGCTGGAATAAATTCTTAGAAATATCTGCAAAGCAGATACTTAATTTTTCTCCTTCTTTGATAAGATAGGTGAGAAAAACTTAGGAGGCTCAGCTCCAGGTTTCTTGGGAACCACCTATAATTTAGATCAAAGCTGCTTGATGACTTTACAGTCTTAAAATCCAGCTAGTGCCTTATGTCTTTAAACTTTCTGGAAGTAGGACCATCCTTCTGGGACTGTGCTTATTGACCCAGCACGTTGGAATTATCATCTCTGACTACAATTTTCCAGGACGTCTGGAGATACCTATATATCCCTAGATATAGTTCTATATTAGATACATAGTCTAATGAAACTTTTGCTTTACAAAATATAATAGATTTTCTTGTCGTTTTCTAGTGAGTCTTTCACCAGCCAGTTGTGGCAGCTGTCTTTTGAGCAGGGGCAAGTTTACTACAACAGTTATCAACCAGACATGATACTGTTACGTTTTTTTTCTCGCAACAGCAAGTTGCCCTACTTACCGAATGCAAATCACTGTGGATCGACGTAGCATGCCTTTCTCAAGGGCATCTGTTAATTCCGCATGATAAGCTCAGAGTTTGAGCCAGGATTTTTGAGCGTTGAAAGAAGACCGAGTAAAACTCAGCTGAACTTTAATGTAATCAAATTTAAAAATTTTCCCCCAATTTAGAGCTGAGACCAACTTTGTGTGTTAGTAGTTGCTTCAGTGTAAGGTGTTGATGTGAAAGTTGCATTACTGGAGGGAAGATGATTCCCCAGTACAACATGCAGCAGGAATAGTCATAGGCAGGGTTTATTTAGGTTATGGCTCTTTTTTTGACATGCTTAATTGTGGAAACTGAACCCGATGGTGAAGCTCAATTAACATGAGCAGTTTAGAATCAGATCAGATATCCTGATTCCACAAAGACTGATACTTGTGAATAAGTTAAGGTCTGAATCGCGGGCTCGTTGCCGTCAGCGGGAGGACCCCCTTTGATTTGCAAGGGCTCTCTACCTGGCATCCAAGCGTGCTGCGCACAAAGATTTTATGCTGATTGGGCACATTCAGTGTGACACGGGCTTAAGTTTAGCTCTCCTCTTTGCTTCTGAAACACAAGCATGTGCTTCTCCCCAGGGTCTTTCTGTTGCTGGAAGACAAGTATTTGGGTAGCTGCAGGCTAGGGCTCCCAATTAATGAAAATGCTGGCTCCGGGTGCCGAGAATCACGACGCTTTACAACACGGAGAGAATGTTTTGAGTGACAGCAAAACAAATTTGGATTCTCCTACTTCGCTTTTAGGGCTTTGAGACATTAATTTATGGCCTTAAAAAGTTTTCTTTTAAAAAGAAGTCACGTTGATCTGATATGCTAATAAGTTTAATGACATCGAAAAGCTTGCAGTAAAATTGTGGGCTTTGGTGACACAAGAGTCTCTCAGCTCACTTGCCTTCGCACTGACCCTGGCATCAAGCTTTGGGTCTGCCTGCTCACTTGTAGGAGATCTTCAGGCCTAAGCACCTATGAGATTTGGGGATGGCAGATTTTGGGATGTCGGTGCTTGGTTCTGATGTGAAAATCTTCATCTTCTCCTTTATTGAGCCTTTTCTTTTGAAATCAGGTTAATTTTCTCAACGCTATCCAAGGGATGGATGCATTGAGCACAAAAGCAGCGTTAAGGCCACTGATGTCTTGCTTGGGCCCATTCTGGCATACTACTGAGGCAGAAGAGCAGTTACTTTGAATATACAGGCTCAAGTCATTTTCACTTAGTTCACTTAGGATGTAATTAACTTGCATTATGCCGAACTCGTCTAGTATAGATTTCTTCTTTGAGATCAGATGCATATATTTAATTTTTCTCTAAAATAACTCATTTTGGGTGGATCTTCAGACCAAACCAAATGCTTGATTTCTCTTCCTTGAATCCAACCACAGAGGTTGGTCGTGTTAGTGTGGAACCAGTCTTCGTTCTCCGTTTGAACCTGGCTAGTTTGTCCCAAAGTGACCTCTCCTCTTGCTACCTTGATGTCCTTTCTCTTGGTGTTTGCTTTGATCTTGATTTACTTCTGCAAGTGCAAAGCATGTGGCCATTGTCTTTTAGTTAAAATAATTAACTTATATCCACCGGATTTTCAAAGCAACTTCAGTATGTTTTTGTTCTGGTTTGTATAGGTTCCCTGTGCAAAGAGTAGAATAGTGGGAAAAGTAGGAGCAGGATAGAGGTGTGGGTTAGTATAAAACACCGTCCTCTTCCTGCTGAACATTAGCTTGCTGAAATGGCTTTTCTCTTGGCAGAAGACAAGCTTCATAACCTAAGAGGATGGGATTTGAGTGGAGTTTTCATGCCCCATGTGCTCATTGTGTTCTTGCTACTGATGCAAACATTATCTATAATTGCATTTTCAAGAGACTGAAAATTGCAGTCTTTGTGGAACAGAAATGCAGCTGAAGAATGGAATGTATATCCTCTCTACCCTCATTATAAGGCTTATAAAATCAAGCTATAAGGCCCAATACTGTAGCTTTCAGGAAACCAGCACCGTTTGTCTGCGTTAAAGCATTTTTCGTTTAAAACTCTGACCCTTTGATGATGGAGTTAGGAAAAGTGTGCTGTTATTTCCAATAGTTTGAAGCTGAACTAATCAAATTAAAAACTGTACTTGGGAGCAGTATAAACAAAGTGGGAGGGATTGCTTTGTTGTTTGCTTATTTATTGCGTTATTGTCATGGATTTGAGATTTTATTTATAATTGGTGGTGACATCCAAGCTCTTCTGACCATACCATGCTGTGGAGCTGTCGTACTTCTGAGGAGGAGAAAAATGGTACCGCAAAGGCAGTTTCTCACATTTTTCTCCTGAGAGGCGAAAGAGTTTCAAAGAGTTTTGGTATTGCAGCTCAAACTCCACACATCTAACTAAAGGACCTCTTCACTAAGAGAAAACCGTGCTGTTTTCGGTTTCTGTAACCAAAGAAACAGCAGTCATATTCCAGGGGAAAGGTGATGGATATATCTGGTTTTCTAATTATATAAAATAAGTGCTGGAAATTTAGCCAAAGGCTTTTAGGAGAAGATAGCCAGTCTTGAAACTTTGCAGCATGGTTTTGAGTAGAAACTCCTAGAATCTTGGAATAATTATTAGCTGTTGATAACGTGTATTTTTTTTTCTGAAGCTTTTTAATAGAGCTTTAATTTAAGGAAGTGTTGCCCCCCCACACACACACACGCACCCCTCTAGATGTGGGACATGTGAATCCTTTCTGAAAGGGGAAATGCTGGAGTTTGACCCTGTGGAGGTGAATTGCGGGGAGATAAATGCGTGCGCCTGCCCCTTCAAACGCAGCTCTTGGCGCTGCAGTTTGCTGCATTGAAGAGTGCGGGTACAGATGCTTAAAGATCCCATTAGGAATGCTGGAAAAGAAGGGAAGATGGTGCTGCATGCCTGTGCATCCGTGAGCAACCGATAAGTGCATGCACGTAGGTCAGTGAATTTATTGTTAGTAGGACGAGTTACTCGTGCAAATACTTTGGACTGAACTTAGTGTATGTCCACTCCATTCCAATTAGTTCGTCATCCACTCTAGAATATGCAAATTTCTTCACAGACTTTCAAGTTCGTGGTTTATTAAAAAAAATAATAAAAAAAATGTTTGAACATAATAACGCTGGTTGCATTAAATACCCGTTTATGGCCACCCAGCTCTCGGCAAAAGGGGCTGCACGGTGCTACGGCAAGGGCCACGAGCTCCACACACTTTACGCCGTTGCTGCCCACCTTGGTAGTTCTGCCTCCAGGCTCTCGTGTCTGATTGCTGCAGATGCGGTCGTGAGCGAGTGCTGGAGGTCCCAGGACAGCAGCTATTCTTAGTGGTCTGGCAAAACTTATTAAGAAAAGTAATTAGAACAAAGCTCAAATACATTAGCCTCTTTATTGCTCCTGAATTCTCAGAGCTATCTTCAACGTTGATGGAGGCTGTGCTTCCAAGAGAGAAACCGAAGTCACTTTCTTTGCTGAAGTTAAATTCACTTTGGTTTTAGCATTCGAAAGATAGTTGTATGCTAACTAGCAAAAAGTAATCTGCCTGTAGTTTTATTTTGTGATGATTTTCCGTGCGGGCCCAAGGTCCTCTGTTTCTGCCCGTCTCGTATGTCTGTGCTGCTGTTCTCTGTCACCGTAAACCTTCCGGTTGGCTCTGGAGGTTCCAGAACGTGGCCATAGAGCTGTTTCTTTTTCAAGAAGAGCATTTTTGAAAGCTGGACGTTTTCCCTCCTTTCTTTCCCGTGCATGTGCTCTTTCCCGTGCACGTGCTCTTCCCCCATCTCTCAACTCTGGTGGGCTTGAAATGTATTTTCTTCCTTGCAGCACCACTCAGGGCTACATTTGCTCAACAGAGTCTCTGTCAGCTTCCTATTTGTTTTTTCCACTGGAATCCAAAAAGCAGTCTCCAGCTTATTCGGTCTTTCTCGTCTGGTGAATCAAAACTATGTCCCTCCAGGCCATCAGTCTTTGGGGAGATTTCTTTGGTCTCTAAGCTACTAAAGGAACGTGAGTGGCTGTCTTCCTGCTAGGAGAGAACTCAGTGGAGCTGAGGACCTTCACTAGAGAGCGGGATGTGTCCTATCAAGCAGACTAGAGAGAGAAATGTTCTTGAATTTTCTCATCGTATACCCACATACATTCAGCTTCCATGCCTACCCTCCTCCCTGGGCGTCTGCTTTCCCACTAATGCCATTCAGATATGGATGGACAAGAGTTAGCAAAGTGTCCTCTGACCTGTGGGATTTTCTGTTAAGCAGGTGCAGAGAGTTTGAGCCAGGCAGGAAAATGGGTTTCTAGGTTTTCCGGCCCAAAATACTCACGTTCACTGACTGAAAATACAATCTCTTTTTTATAGCAGCAACTGCAAGCTATTTTTCTTTTATTATGCCGATCAGTGACAATTTTTAGTTCTTCACTTCTGCCACTCTTTTTTTTTTTTCGGTCGTTGTCTTTGTTCTTCAGTTGCCTTAGAGAAGTCTTTTAACACTTTCTGTATGGTTGCTTTGTAGGCCAGATAGTCATATCTAGCATCAATCCTGGCAATATGCAGCATGTGTAGTAAATGTCATTGAATAACAGCAATTTTGTCTGGTCTCTCTCTCTCTCTTTTTTTTTTTTTCTCTTTAAAATAAATTCCTCATCCAGTAGAAGCTGCGAGGATTGTTTGGCAGCCTGTATTTCTGGTGTCCAAAGCAGTTGAGAAGACCCGTCATTCTGACCATGCCCATCCTTTGGTATTTGGCTTTCCTTCTCAGTAGGCTGCAGTCCTATGGGGAGATGAAACAATGCTTTCACTAAATTGGTTTGCTTCTGTATTAGATCAAACTTGTCTTATTTCAAATCTTTGCACCTAACCTCTGTAAGGCATGGAAGTATCACCTTTGTTAATTTGAGAATATTTTCGTCAACATTTTCCCTAAAGACACAAAGAAAGTAGGTCCAGCAACTCTTGAGGCAGACTGTTTTACCCAGTACTGTAGACATGAGGTTTCATGGTAGCTTCACCACCAACTTTTTAATCGAATATGTTGTTGGAATATAAATATTGGAGTAGCCAGGAAAGAGCCTGCCACTAGTGCCTTAAAGTAGCTGCTTTCCCATGCTGAGGAATTGAACTCCAGTCCTCAGGCTGTTTTATTCCGTAATGCTAATAGCACTAATACAGTACCATTGTGTCTGAGGCTTCAAAGATACTCTACAAGCATTTTCCTGTGATTCCCTGATCTTTGCATTTATACCCAGCTGTTTGTTATTCAGTTCAACCATCAGCATCTAAGTCTCAATGGACCATGTAATATGCAGCTGTAGCCAGATGTAATGCTTCCTATTCCTAAACGTTTCTGTTAGAAGTTAAGAGTGGCAGGCTAAAGACTACGGATAACAGTGTTGCTTGCATTAATTTAAACTCTGGAGTTGCACTGATTCTGTTTGGCAAATTTATTCCATGGCCAACAAGCAGAGCAATATTTCCAATCTCCATCATTGCTAGCAGTGTTGACATTAAATACATCGAGTATGTCTGCGCTGATACGGAATGTTCTTATGTTGCTAATTCAAACAGGAGAAGGATGTCCAATCTACATAAACAAATATATTTTTGGATACAGTTCTATTTAAGAGCGATAACGGCAAAAAGGAGCTCATTCTAAACAACAATTCACAATAATTTGTAAGAGATTGGCAAATCTTTGCCCTCTTTATTTTTTTTTTCATTCTGCTTGAGTAGCTGGGAAACCTTTATGGCATCTTGTTTGAGTTGCACTCAAGCCTTGCTCTGCCTTTCAGATTTGGGTGCTGGCCTACCAGGGGAATCGGATGGTGAGATTTTTTTTGGCCACAATTCGTGCAAAGCATTTGACAAGTCCCTTCTGAAGTGCCAGAGGTGGTACATGAACCCTGGAGTTTTGGTGACTCTGGGAGCCTTTGGCCACGAGGGTTTTTCGCGCTTGCAAAATGTCAGCGGAGACTCAGCATATTTTCAAATCTTTATGGAAATGAACCCTTCCCAAGGGATTGTGTTTGTTGTTAGTAATGAAACTTAAACCACCTGATCGAGGTTTTGCTTTGTCAGTTAGAGGTGTGTGCCCAGGCTGCTCAGGTCTGCTGCTGCCCCACGCGCCGGGCAAAACGGGGGCACAGTTTGGTTCCTGAGCAAACAGCATTGCAAAGGATTCGGTGGGATTGCAATGACTTAGGCAGGGGCGGTGCTCATTTGAGAGCGACTCCATCAGCACGGGGCGCAAAGTCACCGGCTTTGCCTAGTGGCTGCCGCCAAACATCTCTTTAGAAAAACCACTAATGGACTGTTTAATTAGGTGATGAAAACTGTTTACAGTTGGCAATCCCAAGTTTTGTTGTTTTAATAATGGTTAAATTCAATCTTTCTTGATTCTTGGCATCCCTCTCGTCATTTTGTAACCTGCTAACATCTAGTTTAATTCGTTTGAGTGTATTAAAGTTGAACCTTTCTCATGCAGCAGTGTGTTTACTTAGCTGCACTGTGTCATTATGATAGGTGCAGAATGATTAATACACGGCCGCGACTGTTAAACAAGTATAGCGTTGCATGAGAATATGTTTGTGGAAGATGCACTGTCAGCTCAACAGGAGCTAGCTACAGGAGACCTAAAGAAAATTCTTCCGACAGCATCCCAGTTTCAGCTGTTCCTGTGCGCCCATCGCTCCTGGAGTGTGCTTTTCTCTGGTTAGTTCCCAGCTTGTTTGACCTTTTGAGAAGTTAAGAAGGAACAACATGTGAAAGTGTCCTTATGTGTGTCATCTTGGCTTCAGTGGTTGTTTTATGCTCTTGGGCAAGAGGAGAAATTTTCTTTCACTTCTAATTTTTTGATGCTTATCTTTACTTAGGAAGTATGAACTGGGATATTAAGAGGTGAATGATGCCCTTTCTCTCTGCATGCTATCTAGCTTACTGCAAAGACCTACAAGTCCCCTTCTTATCCAGTGTGCGATCTAAGCAATAGCAAAAAGAAGTTTGGAGGATGATATGGAAGCACCCTTGAATCACACGAGGTGACTCGACGTGCTCTGGCTACCAGGGGCAGAGGCTAGGAAATGCCCTATTTCCTTCCCTCTGGTCCTTTGCCCTCTTAGATATACCTGGATTTTTTGTTTGGTTTGAGATGATATTTGCTACATGCCACGTATTTTGCAGATATGTTCTGCTAAGGAGCTCAAGCATTGGCAGATAAACAACCTGGCAGGTGCTGGCAACATTTTTGGCATCTTTTTTTTTCTTTTCTTTTCTTTTTTTTTTTTTTTCTGCCTCCATTTAAAATGTGTGTCATATGTGGATCTTTGAGTTTGTGGAGGGTAGCAGCCTTACAGATGTGGTTAAGTAGGATATGATCTGCATCAGAAGCTGTCAATATGGGGAAACAGTGTTTTTTTTGCAAAACTGATGATTAGTCTGTCTCGAACTTGCAGTGTTAGTTAGGTGGCACTTTGGAGTGAATTCCTGCAGGATTTCTGAACCTCTCTGCACCACCTCATTTTGTGTTGCAGATGTAAAGGTGTTGTTAATATCTGCTTGCGGTGTGTTGCATGAATAATTAAAGGATTTGTGCATCTTGCAAAGTGATACACAAGTAGGAGTCCTTTGGGGCCATAAGTAGGCAGAGGTTTGGCAGCCCAGAGCTCATAACGTGTGTAGGAGACTAGGCTCCTTTTACAAAAAACTCTTGATATCTTCAAAGTCCCAGTTACTGCCCACAAGTCCTAGTTTCCTCGAATGTGTTCAAAGAAAGCAGTGCTGTAGCTCAGCCACTCAAATGTTGTTTAGCCCTAAAAGACCACCGAAGGGGCAGTGCTTTAGCTATGATTTTAGTGCAGGTGATGCTGTGGCAGTGGCATACGGGCGACCAGTTGAGCATGTGAAACCTGGAGCAGCAAGAAGGCCATGCCTTGGGGGTGGGCATTTTTAAGCGTAAGAATACTCATTTAGGGTGTTTTCTACTGCTGATGTAGATATTTAGCTTCCTGAAATGCAGATAAATAGACAAGCTGTGGATTGCTCTACCTGTGTGTCCCTGACATGACTGGGCTTCTGGAAGGTGTGATGGCACTGTAATATGGTATGTGGACTTCTGTATACATAAAGTATAAAGAAGAAAATATTTGTGTTCAACGAGTAGAACTGCATAAAAAAGGAAATGTGAATTCTCCCATTTTCAGGCTGCTCTCTTCCTGAGAAGTTTTTAAATACACATGGAAAGCACAAGCAAAAAGGAGGGGTTTTTTTTTTTGGTTGGTTTTTTTTTTTTTTTTTTTTTTTTTTTTTTTTTTTTTTTTTAATTTCTAATTGCACGTGCAGATTTCTGCCTAGGGAGCAAACAGATGAAACAAAATAAATGGGGTTTTAAAGGTTTATAGGAGTAGGGTTTATTCTGTAGCTTTAGTGGTAAGGATGCTTGACCTGACTGACAGTAGAAAGTAATGAGTACAAGGGTTTGCTGGAATTTGTCACATATCTTTATTATGTAATCAATGCAAAAGAGTGGGAATATAGCATGTCCTGTGAAAATACTGTAGTTAAACATAAGTGCACTCACGCTCACACCAGATAAAGGATGTTCATAATGGCCTCTTCCTGCCTTTTCCTTGTATTTTAATTTAACATTCTGAAAAGTCTCTTTTTGCGTAACACTGTATGTATCAAAGTGCATGAGAAAGAGGAATTTCAGGAGGGTTGGTTTTGATCAAAGTTGCCTGAGTTTTGCTGTTTTCAAAGCTGGAAAGCAAAGGGTTAAGAAGAGACTTTGTATTTCGCTACTCCCAAGGCACTATTTAAATTAAAATATACTTTTGTAAACATTACATCTGAACACCAGTTCTCTTTGCAGGATCTTTTTACCTCTGGGATGCTGGCTTGGATCAGTTGTTTTGTTTTGTTCTGTTTTTTCCTTGCAACAGCTGTTCAGTGCATGGAATAAGCTAGTGGACTCGGTCCAGTTTATAGTGGGAAAGTGTCCACGTCCAAAGCACCATCTCAGTTGGCACCGCGTAACATCTTTGTCTCAGCAAAGCAGCCAGGAATCGAACGGGCATGAGTAATGAACCCTTTGCAATCGTCCGGGTCAGGGGGACAGCAATCTAGCCTCCCTCTACAGCTACATCTGGTAAAGCTTCTGCATTTCCAGGCATGCAGAGGCGTTTCTTAAAGACTAATGATTAAAAAAAAAAAAAAAAAAAAAAAAAAAACCAAAACCCAAACCACCAAGTTTAAAGTTCCTTTTGTTCCTATTGCTAATGAATGGGATAATGTAGTTTTGAGAACATGTTAATACAAAGGCGATCTACTACTTACCCTGAACAGTTTTCACTTTAAAATGCCAACCAGAGGAACAATAAAAGGTGGCTTTATATATTTCAGTAATCCAGGGTGTGAGATTTAAATAGCATGGGTTGTCATATGACCTACATTTTCAAATTTGGATGTCTAAAGTTAGACACTGAAAATCAGGCCAATTATTTTAGTCTTCCTACCCACTTTTGCAAGCACAGAAATATACTGTAAAGCCTCATACTCATTTTCTGTGGAAGTAATGATAGCTTAGTTCTAACTCGGTGCTTTTTCTCTGAGGAGCTGAGTGTTTTTGTGAAGTATGTCAATGTCTTGGTAAAGTAAAAAAAAATCTGATACAGAGGCACAAAGAATTTGAATATGTGTTTGGATCTCATGGTACAGCTGTCCTTTCAATCCAGCCTAGAGTCTTTGGAGGCATTAGCAAGGAAATGTTTGCAAGGAGGACCATCTTCCTAGACTTCCACTACAGTCCGGGGAGAGTGAGGGACTCCAGGTCTGAAATGTCCTGTAGGAAGCCGATGTTGGTGCCTGCATCACCCATCTGGGAAGCTTTTTCTCTTGCATCCTTGCAGAGGACCTAGGGGATTGGATTCCTGTGTCTAAAACTAGGTTTTGTGAGCACCTTCTGTTGTTGGACTAATTCAGCACAGGAGGGTGGGCGTTCTCCCATGGTTGCCACCTGGACGACTTCTGTCCTTTCAAGTCCTGCTTTTCCTTTCCCTTAGGAGAGTCGTGGATCAAATTCTGTAAAGTCCCCAGACGAGGCTGATTAATCTTGAACTTGCCAAGTATTTATTTACTCAGGAGTAAGCCTTTCCCTTTGAAGGGCCTGGCAGGAGACCCTTCTGTTGCACAAAAATGAGACTGATGTTTTCTCTCAAGTTTGTCCTTGTGTAGTCCATTTGCGAAAAGTTAGATGAAAAACATCTTGTTAATTGGCTGACCTATCTGTCCAGGCTGAACCCTAGAGTTGCTCTCGGTGACTCCATCTGAGCCAATGTGCTGAAAGTAGTAGGCTCAGAGAAAGCAAAAGAAGCATCCCAGATGTAGGCTTGTATCAGAAGCTCTTCATCAAATGCTGAAAATGAGGATGAAGATGTAGGTTGATGTGGTTTGGGAAACTTCCAAGGAAAATATTTTTTCTTTGCAAAATGTCATGTCTTTGCTATTACACTTACTCTTGTAGAAATACGTCAGCGTTCTGGTGAGAACTAGTTCTCTGCTCTAGAGCGAAACTGGGTAAAAAAAAAAGAAAAAAAAGAGAGAGAGATTAATATAGAAAACTAGCAAGCTCCCGCAGAGGCACTACCTAGCATGACCTGATTCGAATGAAGGACTTGAACCTCAGTGTCCCTTGAATCAACAGAGTTCCCCATCTTCTGGATTAATTGATGATTTCTGGACAGTGGTGGAAAGAATAGGACCCTCCAACTCTGCTTTTTGAAACCATTCAAGACTCAAAAGCACAATGCAAGGCAAATCTGTTCTCTCAAATTAAATATAAATTGATGAGGTGCAAGTTTCATCATATGTCTCCTCAATGTCCCCTCAGTGGAGAACAGTCTGCATGCTGACCACTTAGTTAAGATCTCAGCTCTGTCCTGAACTGCTTTTACTGAATAAATCATTGCTCGTTTTTAACCATAAACTGCAAGGTCTTTAAAGAAAAGATCATTTCCTTGTTCTGTGTTTATGTGAAACCAGGGGAACTGAATCCATGAGAGATCTGAGCAGCTCCTGCAGTGCAAGTAATCGTTTGGGAAATACAAGTCTAACCCCTGCAAAAACAAATGACTGTGTGTGCTGCTTGTTGCAGGGTGGAAAGGGGGAAAAAGAGAAAAAGTGCATAAAGAAGATGGCATCAGGTAGGCTGCCTGAAAAGGGGCCAGTCTTCTGGGAATTGGTGCTAACAGGCCTCTAAGTTCCTTTCATCAAAATTACTGCAGCCAAAAAAATACCTCTTCACATTTGTGGCTAATTTCACCGCTGTTTATTCTCCCCTCCTGTTCCCTGAAGAATGTAGATGAGGTTTAAGTTAGTCTTAATAGTAATAGGTTTGGAATCTAGCACACTTTCACAAAATTAACTTTGCTTCTGTTGATCGGGGAATTAAAATGCTTCATTAATTTAGCGAGTCCTGGTTTGACAGCCAAATAATGCATTTTGTGACTTGTACTCTTAAGTCAGAAGTTCTTATCTGCAGTTCTCCCTGAGTGCCTCTGACAGCCGGGGCAGCCGGGAGAGCGGTGCGGCCCGGAAAGGAGGAAAGTCTGCGTGTGAGCGTGCGAGTATTAAAATGCAGTTCGGCGCGAGTGGCTGTGCTGTGTCCAAGCATGTCTTAAAGCGCTGCAAGAGCAAGAAACTCTCATGAATCCTGCATTCGTCTCTGCCTTTTGAATATCTGCTTGTTTGGGTTTTTTTTTATTTTTCCTTTTTCCCTCTGGTTTTCTGCCTTTGCCAATGCGTCTCAACACAAGCAAGGACGTTCTTTGCAAAGGGAAAAAGGCTTAGAGGCGTGATGGATTGCTGCACTGTCCGCCGGGGAGGAGCAAGAGAGAAAAGATACATATCTGTATTAAAGGAAGAGATCTGTCATCTCTCATCCTTGCACTGGGCCCGATGCAGCAGCAGCAGCAGCAGCAGCAGCAGCAGCAGCAGCTCCTGGCAGCCCCGGTATGTGCATACACGTGCTGGTTAGTCACTCGGCACTTGCATATTTGAGAACTTGGTGACTATTTAGAGTGTGCCCACCGTACTAGTTTCGGTCACTCTGCGAGATGCCATAAACTGTTATGGTAGAGCATTTTGCATCAAAAAAGGCCTATGCCCGTGCTGTGATCCTGCGGCAAGTTTGGGGGCTGTGGTGGTGCGCAGTGTGCGCCCGCGGAGGAGCTGCGGGGTGCCTTTGCAGCTTGCCACGGTGCAGAAACAAATCTGTTCTTTAAATCTGTTATAAACGTGTTTGATGCCCCGAAATCGTATCTAGGTGTATTAAAGCACATCTTGTGAATGACACTGCTTCCAGGCTGTGAGAAAGGGCTCTCAAATTGCACGGGCGCAACCCAGCAGCGATGAAACACAGCCGCGGAAAGACCCCGGTATCCGCAGGGCTCCATAAAACTAGCAGTAAAGCACTGAAACAGAACCCAGATCAGAAGAGCTTATTTTTATTGAATTTGAGAACGTTGTCTCCCCTTTTGCATCCCCTGAAAAAGGAGCAGTCCCGCAGTTTGAACGGAAAGCAATATAGCATGAGGCATCCCATGGCTCTAAATTGAGAGCAAAAGGATTCAGCCGGTCCCGAAATCCGGCGGGATGAGTATCCCTCCGCAGACCGTAAGGGGGGGCGGGCAGCAAGCCAGAAAAAACAGTGCAAAAGGCTCGAGTGAATTTGCACTCGGGTCTTTTACAACCTATTTTGCAATGCCATATTGGTGCCCGCTCAAATGTTATGCAAAGCCGATGTACTGCAAAATTCTGTCGGCGTGCCCCGCTGTCAAGGCAGGGGGTTTTACCCACGTTGCATGAGCGACATTTTTCAGATTTTTTTTTTCTTTCTTTGCTCTAGTTGTCATAAGTTAAGATGAGCCTGTGGCTTCTGCAGGTGAGGCGAGACGTGCACGGCGAGGCACGTTTCCATGCTGTAGCAGCGCGGCGCGTTTTTTTCTTTTTTTTTTTTCTTTTTTTTTTTTTTTTGCTGCACGTTGCTTCGTAAGGGCTGCTATTTTATCTATAAATCTTCTTTAATACGGTTCAGAGAGCAAAATTCAGTATTCCTGCCTCTTTTGGGAGGGGTGGGGGAAGAGTTAATTTTGCTCTCCTGTTGTCTAGGAAACGGTGGTTGCACTTACTTCCCTTTTTGCAAATAGATAGCGAGTTCCACACGCAGAGAGCAACAAATGAGATAAAAAGCTGCAGATTAGGAGCGTGAATTAGGCAACGTTTGAGAGAGCAAGATAAGTTAGTGCTTGACGGAAACTTTCCGGTTGCCCCAAAGTGAATAACGGTGCTGCGAAGATCAGGTTTCAAAGACAAGCTCGGGGCTTTAAGGCTCCAAGCGTGCCGGCATTGATTCAGCAATGCTTATAACAGTGCTTTTTTTTTTTTTTTTTTTTTTTTTTTGATATATTTTAATGATATAAGTCCGTGCTATCTCCACACTTAAGGAGGCAGAATTCAGTCTAGTGTTTAAAAAGAGGAGCTGTACAGAGACACCAGCAAATGCAGTTTGGGTGCTTGCGCTGCAAACAAGCTATCCATCTGACTTGGCACTGTAAATACTAAAATTGGAGATCGAGTTAATGACTGGGAATAACGGAACAAAAAAAAGAAGGGGGGGGGGAAAGCGTTGACAGTTGACACGACGGGCAGCAAATGACACGCGTGTTTCAGGGCAAGCTTACGACGGTTACGCTTGGAATAAGGAACTAAAATATAAAGCAAGGGCTGGATGCAACACTGCACGTTCAGCTGGGAATGTAGGTTACGCACTTGGTACTAATTCATGTCCCAGCAAACAAGGGAAAAAAAATCCCTGTTTAATTCCAATGGGACTTGGGCTGTAGATTTTTTTTGACGAAAAAGCTCTGGATAATTCTTCTCTTATATATTATTAATAGTTCTATTACATTAAATCTTAGGTGCTCAGAATTATCCTCCGGAGGTGTTTCTGCCTCCCTCGCTGTTGCTCCCAGCTGAAGCCCGGGGTGACTCTGCTCCCGGGTAGGTGACTCGGGGCTTCGGGAACGGCCGCGCAGGTGCGGAGAGGCGCAGTTGGCGATTGCGCATTGCACTGCACGACCAATTTCTTGCAAGCGATTCAGCCACCGCGCTTCGGGGAGGGATTTTCGTGTCATCAAGGAGGCGTTGCCCTCCAAAAGGACCAGTTTGCAGAGTCTGAGGAAAGAAATATGGAAACGGATGGGCGGAAAGGAGGAGGGAGTGATGCAAAAGGCGAGCGATGCACAAGGAAGCTGGTGGGTAGTGAGGAACCGGTGTTCGGCGTGGGTTTGAGGGTGCAAAAAAGGGCAATGTCAGAGACACTAACAACAAATGGGTGGAAAAAACCCTCCTTTGGGGGCATGCAACTGCTATGGGGTGGTCTGAAGCAAATGAGCAAAACCTGACAAGGCAAAAATCAAATCTCAGGCAAAATCCCACAGGCTCTTCCTTTGCATTGCTGCTCACAAGCAGTCTCTTGCAAAAGTGATCTGTGTTAATGGCCAAACACACCGTGCTTCTCGTGGCAAACCTAAGGCCTTCTCGAAGAGGGCTTTCAGGGAAGTTCTGGGGAAAAAAAAAGAAGGAAAAAAGGAAAAAAATGCAAAATCTAAAAACCAAGAAGGAATGTGGGAATTGGGACCGCCCTAGCGCACTGGTGATGGATTTGCAGAGTGGGAGCGGAGCATGAGCTCCCAGGCTGGGAGAGGTTTCTGCAACAGCAGTCAATTAAAAGTATATGGGAGAAGGGGTTGTGTGTTTTTTAGATGCTGAAGCTAGTGCTCAGAGCGCAGGGGTAAGGGGCAGCACTGCCTTGGATGTGCCCTAACGCTTCGAACGATGCCTTCAGGGATGCTTAAGGAGCCACCCGGCCGCTGTAGCAATGTGTGATGTTTTTGTGTCCACCTCTTCACAGAGGCTTTTAAAAACTAGAAATTGATTCAAGAGGGAGAAGGAAGAAGAGAAGAGAAGGGAAACTGTAAGGGAACAAAAGATTTCAGGGTTTTTTGTTTGTTACCAATAGTCAAAGCCTCCTGCAGGACCTCTTCCTTAGTCAGTTCTAAGGAACTGTCCCAAATGTTGTCTTACCCCCTGGGATTTGCTGTTTGTTGAGCGCAGAGTAATTTCTAGAGCTAAAGCGATCTGGAAGAGTGTTTTCTTTCTTTGCTGAGAGAGACCATATTAGCCAGGAAAATAGTTCAATTGAGATTTTCTAGATGCAATTGGGGATTGTGTCCTCTAGGTGGGCACAAAAAAAGAAAAGAAAAGCTTTCGGATGAGCAGAATCCCATGCTCAAATGATTAAATTTGTGTAATTTCCTAAAAAGTGGGCTGCAGGGAGAGTGGCATCCAGCGAGCTTGCACAGAGAGGGCGTCAGCAGCGTTCCCTAGAGCAGCTTCTCGCCGATGCGCTATGTTATGCCAACTGCGGCGAAGTCTTTTCTCCTTTACTGCTAGCATGGCTATAATTCCTGTTGCTGTCCTGGGAATTTGGCTCTTGGAGAGCTAAGTGATTTATAATTTTTTTTTTTTTTTTTTTTTAAGAAATGATGCCTATGCCTAGTTTAAAGGAGAACGCGCTCCTTTGGGCTCTGTGGCTGCCCTGCGAGGGTGCCGCAGCGCAGCTCGAGTCGTTGGCCAAAACGGGGCGCAGAACTGGCAGTCTGCTAGGGCAGCTCCAGCTTTAAGTTAGTGCTGCTGCAAGGTTGTAGCCCCTAGAGCCTAAAGCTCTAGGCTTATCTGAAAAAACATTCACGATAAGGATAGAGCAAAGTGTATTTCTAGCCCGCTAATCTGCATGCATTACAATATTTTCTACTGCTTCTCAAGATTTTTTTTTTCCTAGAGCAAAACATAACTTACCCAGCTACTTACTTAGAGCACTCCTGTAGGTGTCAAAGCAAAATATTTTTTTAGTGTTTAAGAATCCTAGTGACTGGTACTTCCCCAAAATAAATCATTAAATTGAGAAATTATTCTGAGACTTTCCGTTTCGATCCAAAAGATTGCACGTCCTTTTATGTTTGCAACATTTTCCTGTGTATCCAAATACAATCTGCAGCAGCGCTGCGTCTTGGCCAGCTCAGTACGAGCAAAGGCATGTTTTAAATGAACGGCTGCAGACCCCACTAATTAATTAGACTCCCCCTAGCCCTGTGGATATCTCTTTTACTTTTCCCCAAGGCAATATTACCGGCTGTTAATACAGCACGTGTCAAAAGCAGGTTACCTTAGTTAACCTCATTTCTTCCGTTTATAGATGACAGGTCAGTCACACTTGTAACATGCTTTGAGAGCTAGGCATGAAAAATCCAGCATAAACACTAGGTAACTCTTGGGATGTGCATATATATATATATGTGTGTGTGTGTGTGTGTGTGTGTGTGTGTGTGTATGTATATATATATATATATATATTTTTTTTTTTTTCTCCATTGACTTCTTTCGCTGTCGTGTCTTACTTGGTGGGCAGTGAGACCCTCCTGAGAGCATTTGCTGCGCTGGTTGCAGAGCAGCGTGATTTGGGCGCATCCCGACCGGGAATTCGTTGCATGGCCTCTCCTCGTGGCTGCTCAAATGGTGCATTTTTATTTACTCTGTGCCACGCATCCAACTTAATAGCTATTTGTGTAATGCCTAGGCACGAATGGGTTTCTACTGAGAATAAGGAAAGACCCAGTGAGGATTTTAGGGGTGTGATTTGCCCTCAGCACCAAGCAAAACTGCTTTTTATTGCTTTTTTTGTAAGTGATCAGTTGATCCACTTACGTTGCCACCTGGAGTTAGGAGCAGAACTGGGTGTTAATATCTTCCGTCACAATAAAATGACTGCTAAAGGCCATTACGTTTTGGGGAGGAAGAAATTGCAGGTATTCAGTTTTAACTGCCTCGGTAGTGTACTGGTGCGTGTGTAAATCCGGACGAGCGGAATCGAGGGTGCGAGAGGAGCAACGCGGCGCAGCCCGTCATTCCGGAGCGGTTGCATTTTGATTCGGATTGATTTTGCTCGTGTTTGCAAAGCGCGCGTGTTATCTGTAACGCCTCTGTGTGCTTGTGTTTTAAAATGCTGTAATGTTGACTCGTGGGATGTCGGCCTGTTTTTTTGGCAGCCTCTCAGGATTAAATTCCACTCATCTGAAAAACTGCACCATTAGAAGAGCTGACGTGGGATTTAAGCGTATTTGTTCGTTGTTCTCTCCTTCGGAGTTCTTGGAAATTACATTTATGCTGCCTAGTTTACGTTTCAGGCAACTTTATTTTTTTTCTTTTTGAGTGGCAGCAAGTATTTTGCGTGTGTGCCTAAGTGTGACATGAAGAAATTGCGATAGCTGCATTATAGTAGGGTTTTTTTTCCTTCTTTTTTGGGACGATATAAAGCAAGTAACTGCCACGAAACGAAAAAAGTGGCCCAACTTTCCCAGCTGGATGTCGTACTTTGCAGCATATGTAACCAGAGAAACTGTGAATTATGTAAACTTCTAAATAGGATTCTGGGTGTAACTTATTACCAGGCTGCCTGGAAGGATACCGCTCGTTACTCTCTCGCGCTTTCTGAAGCAGCGTTACACTGGCTGTTTTTTGGAAGTGCAAAACTTTATTGTTGGGGAAAAAAAGAAAAAAAGAAAACAAAAATCAAGGCGTTAAGTGTTATGCTGCTATTTTTCTATCGTGGAAGAGTGGGAGGTTTTGGCAGGCCAAAATTAAGTTGCGTTGAGGACCGAGGGGTTGACGGCGGAGGTCCCGCGCCTGCTCCGCGGGTCCGGCTCGGCTCGGGGCGAGCTAGACGGCGCTCGCGTTGCCGCGGAGGACCAACGCAGTCGCCTTGCAAACATCCCTTTGCCCTCCCCGCCCCCCCAAGTCTCATTTGCCTTCCAAATGCAACTTTTATTTTTTTATATTTTTTTTTATTTTTTTTTCCTGCCGATAAAGCTATCCCTAATTAAGATATATTGCCTTTAGGCAATACAGCCTTGAAATTTCAGAAATTCAGAGCTGAGCGTTCGAAACTTCAGGTTTCGTTGTTCAGTATTGAAGTGACACCGTGTCCTGGATGTTGTGCCCCAGGAATTGCTAGGCGCCGAAGAAAATCATCCAGCTGAGTAACAAGGTGTTAAAAATATAATCAGTTTGAATTTTGAGTTGCTTTCATGTTTCTGAGCTTTTGAATTCAAGCCACAGTATGAATGTAAATCTTCCTTTCTAGGCCTCATCATTTAAAATCATATATATACACATACATATATACACATATACATATACACACACATACATTCTCTCTCTCTCTCTCTCTACGTATGTATTTTCCCTTAATCATTTCACTAAGATCTTAGGCTTAGAAAAAGAAAACAGTTAGGAGACTCAAGAAAAAAGTGAGTTTGATATGTGCTGTCAGCTGTGTATCCGTTTCACTTGCATAAACACCCTAATTAAGAGAAGAAATGTTATGTTTTTCCTTTCTTTTATTAATCTTCACATGTCTTGGGCTGGAAATGGGAATATTTTGTAGACTTCAGGACTCTTGATGTTAAAGTTCTGCTTTTAAAGACTTGAGGTAGAAGTAAACATCCCAAATACAGCATTTTCGTAAGGTTTTGTTAATGTTTTGCTTTTATTAGGGTTGATCTGTGTGTCCCATAAGTAATTTGCTGGTTGTTTGGAAGAATTACCAACCTCATTCCACAGAGAAAGTGTTCAGGTCTCTGTTCTTCGCAAATCCATCTCAGAGCACTTAAAAATATTAAATACAGTCTTTAAAGGCCACACCAAAGCATGCATTTTTCTCAGTTTTCATACTTTAAAAAGTGCTGCAGCTTTTAATGTTTCCCGGTCTTACAGATGGTAGGGGAAAAGGAGTAGGATGTTATTTAATCAACTCCATAGAAATATATATGTTGTTTTTCCAGTGCTGCAGGAAATGATGGATGCCATGAAATAGAGCAAGTAGCTTCCGCACACCCCAGTTCAAAAATACATATATAACTGATACGAAGCTTTTAGAGCAAGAGGAGCCAGGACTGGCTTTGGGCTGCTGGGTTTGGAAGTGGCCCGGAGGCACTGGTGTATGTTTTTTTTTCCCTTCTTCCGCATTGGGCTCTTGTGTTTGGTGTTTTCCTTCGTGTAATTTTAATTATCGCTGCTATCTCGCACTGGAGAAACCTCGTGGTGAGGATCCCCCCTTGGGCGTAGCATGTCCTGTTGTCCAGGTGCTTCCTTGATGGTCACGTAGATGTTCTGGGGGCCCCATTGCAGCAGCCTCAACAGTCTATTTTAATTTATTTTATTTGGAGATGGGGGAAACTCTGCATTTCCTTGAAGCTGAGTGCTTACAAGCTAATCCGAGCAAAATACGTGCACATTTTCTATATAACGTCCACTTTCCTCTTTGCAAACTAGGGCAGAGGTTGGCTCTCGTCGCTACGCGTGGCGTTGCGTTGGCGAGCTTGCAGTGAGTAAATCGCCAAACTTCCACTTGCGTTTTCCTGCAAATTGAAGTGTTTCTCCTCCCTACAGAGTGCAAGAAAACAAGCCACAAAACTGAAAGGCACTGTGAACCTCAGGGGATTAAAAAGATTCTCTCGCCTTTAAAAGAATTCCGGTTGACTGAAAAGCGCTAAGGTTTCCACAAAATAACAGAACTTAAAAACCTAAAAGGAAGCGTCTTTGTCTTGAAAATTATAAGCTATTAGGATACTTTCTTGTTTCTTTTTTTTTTTTTTTTCCTTTTTACCCTTTCCTTGCAACCCTGTGGGCTGCAAAGTTACTTTTTCCAGCAGCCTGAGAATTTCACGTGCTGTAACAGCCGAATTGTCCTCTTTCGGTTTTGATTTTGACTTGCGCGGGGTTTTTCTTTTCCTTTTGCGGGGCGGGGGAGGTTTGCACCCAAAGCCTGGCTTTTCGTCGGAGCGTGCGTGCCCTTGTCAGCATTTCAGTATGTGGAGGTCAAAGCGGAATATGAGAACGTGCCTTACATATTCATAACTGCATGAATTGTCCCAAAAGAAGGTCTCTTTCTATGCGCTGCCCGTTTGCATGCTTAGCTAATAGTTCAGTGAGCACCATGTCAGCTGCTGCTTTACTGATGCAAAGTGCCTTTTTTTTTTTTGCCTTTTTGTCCTTTTCTTATTTTTTTTTAAGCGTAAGATTGCAGACTTTTTCAGACAAGAGCATCAGTGCAATCCCCCTACGTGTGATGAGGGACAGGGGTTCGGAGGCCGAAAGGGGAGGGTTGCACCGTAGCTCTGTTACAAGTAAGAAATCATTGAACTGCTCCATTCAGCTATACAGATATGCTGATCAGAGACTCCAAAAAAATCCTCCTAACCCACATACAGCTTTGTTTTAATATTCTAAGTCTACGAGCACCTGCCTCTCAAAAGGAAGCTTAAAAAAGTAAAAAGGGGGGAAAAAACAGAAAATAGGTGGTTATGAATAATGATAAGAGACGCGGAAGTGTTTGAAACCTGTTATGATCTGTTAGTTTACTGAAAGTAAAGCAATTTTCAAAAGGAAATGCAGCAGGCAAATAATGTGAAATCTAATATAAACTTTAATTTTTTTTAAAAAAAAGGGTATTGGAGGGTTTTTTGTTGGTGGTAGCGGTTATTTTTTTGTTGCTTTTTTCCCCTTTAAACTGCTTTAAGCTTTACAAAAAAAGGATAATACCAGGACGATGTGCTCTTGTGTGAGCCCAGTTTTCAGGGAGACAATCGTGTTCGAGGCTCCGAGTCCGGAGCTGCTGCGCTGCCTAAAATAATAAATAGAAAAAAAAAATCTGCTTTGGGGCACCTTACCAAAGCTTTACGTTTTTCCCCGCATCTATTGACTTTCCATTATAGATTTGATGTTGCATGCAAAACTGACAGAGCAAGATAAACATCTTCCCAACGGTTGGTTTTGGGAGGTTTTTAGTTTTAGGTTTTTTTTTCCCCCTCCAAAATACGCTAATACAGCCGTTATTATTACAACGCCACAACCAGTGGAGAGTTTGACACTATCACATTAACTGCTAATGTATAAATGCAGCGCTAATGTCCTGGAATTAAAGCACTGGGTAATGACCTTCCCTTGGTTCAGCCGTTAAAAATACATTAATAGTCTGTCTTGCAAATTGGACCTTGTGCAATTTATTCGTTCAGAGCCGGATCCTGGGGGTTTTCTTTTGATTTTTTTTTTTTCGGTTTTGGGGGGTTTTTTTTGTCGTCGTTGTCGCCGTTGTGCGGATGTCTGTTTTTTACTTTGCGGGAAGTTTGCGAAGGGAAAAGCCTCCGGCGGGCGGGCGGGCGGCGGGGCCGGCGGCGCGCTGCGGGGTCCCCGCGGCCGGGGCCGGGGCCGGGCGCCCCTCCGGAGGGGCCGGGCGCCCGCCCGTGAGCGGGCCGTTTCGGGCCAGCGCTTCCTGCGCCGCGAAGCCGCGGAGGAAGCGGCGCCGGCGGCAGGAGCCCGCTCCTCGAGCAGCAGCCGTCCTCTCCGCGGCCGAGGTATTTCCACGCTTTCCTCCTCCCCTCTCCGTCTCCTTCCTCAGGGCTTCTCTACGAATCGGCGCGCTCGCTTATTTATCCATTTATTTACCGTCGGGGAGGCGGCACGTGGGCACGGCGCGCCGCTCGCTTTCCTCCGCTCTCTTGGCCCCCCGCGCGCGCGCGCGCTCGGGTTTCGCTTCCTCGCCGGCGCCGCTGCGATCCTCCGCGCCTCCTCGGGCTCGCCAAGGAAGGAAGGTGTCTTATTTAGTTTTCCACTTTTGCAATTCTTTTTTTTTTTTTCTTTTTTTTTCGTATTTTCCTCCTCCAGGCTGCGTTCGCGCTGTTTGGCTTTGAGGCTGCCACGGTTAGCAGGGAACTTGCTGGCGGGGCTGGCAGGCGAGAGCGGGAGGGGGACGTTTGTTTTTATTTATTTTTTTTGAATTGACAGTGTTTTAGGTAGACCTCTGTTGATGTAAGATGAGCCTGAAATTACATAGGCCTCAATGAATGCACATCATCTTTTCGGTTTGTTTTTTGACTGGTTGCAGTTGGAGGTTTAATTAAGCGGAAATCAGGGTGCAGAGTTAATGTCCGTTGCAGCTAAAATGAAAGTGGCTCTTTACCTTGCCGAGTGACTTCATGTCCATAAATCTCACCCCGAGGAGAGCTCCAAAGACTCTTCCCCTGTAAAAACATGCCTAGTTTTTTTTTTTTTTTGATATCGCCTTATATCATTTTACAGATTCATTTTTGCAACATTTCTTAATCACATTAATTAACGCGTTAGGGTATAATTCTTATTGTCTGCAGAAATTACTTCAATTAAATCTATTAACATATTATCATGATTGTTATATTATTACCGCTTGCTTTGTCACTGCTCAGAAACTACTCCAGCGAGCTCGGATGTTTGCAGTTAGTTAGCAAAACCCGTCGTGTTTGTGCTTTTGCCTTTTAACCGAGGGATAAGGTCACTGCGAACGTCCTCAATAATCTCTGTTTCTGGGCTGGGGTTTCCGCGGTGAGAAAAGATGGAGGGGGCAGCGCGTCTCCCCTGTAGCGTGAGGCTGGGGGGCCGCGAGGGTTTGGGCTGGCTCCTCGCAGGAGGAGCGAAGGCGGGAGGCGCAGCCGGCTTCGGTGCCGAACTTCGTTACCCTCGAGGAATCGTTACGGGCCGGAAAAAAAAAACGGCCCCGCTGTGTCAAGGCAAAAATTTATTGTTAGTCTCATTGAAATCTTTAACGGTTTAATCAAATCGTTATTATTAATCCAGATCTGCTTTTTAAAGGAAAAGAAAGAGCAGGATGGTGGGGGGAAAAAAGCCTCAATAATAATATGGTTAAAATTATTTCCTAGCATTTACTCCTTTCTCTGGGGTTTTGCTCAGCCTGTGCCCGGCCCTGCCGGTCCTGAGGCCGTTAGCTTTAATTTTTGGTGCTAGGAGCTGTTTTGGCAAGTTGTCAGTGTCCCCAGGCCGTTGCACGGAGGAGTATGTGGATGGTGGGGGTTTCTCCTTCCTCTTGCTGCCCAGGAGCAGTGTGATACTGATGATTTTTTCCTCCTCACTCTGGTGTCTGCATGTTGCTATTTTTGTGTGCTTTTCAATATAAAGTAATATTACACCCTGCTTTTTCTCCCCTGCATTGCAACTCCACATTACGCTCAAATTCCTTGCACTTTCAATGTCTTAGATATTTTGGGTACTTATACTTTCTTATCCCTAAAACCACAGGCTTGCATTCCTTTATCCAGCTGTGGGCGAGTGTTTATATAGCCCGGGGTCCTGGTGTCCTTCTGTGCCCCATCTCGCAGCATCCTGCCCCTCTGCTCCTCCACGCTGCACCCGCTGTCCCCTCTTCATGGCCATACTCCTCTGCACCATGCCATTGCACCGGCATCAGAAATACTTCATTCTACCCGGAATAACTGCTTGTTACTACTGTCCGTATCAGAATTATGGTTAAAGCACAGAATTATGCAAAGATAAGCAAAATTTAAAACAAATTAGGCAATAGCCACCTGGTCATTAGGAAAATTGCTGTTACAGCTAAAGCAACTAAAACGAAGCCCCAGGCTGGCCAAGGCAAGATGAGGCAAGAGTGACGCACCTCAGTCCGAGGCCTTGCAGACTCAGCACAGCGCCGCCTGCGATGGCAGTACTGTATTTAGTGGGCTGCGAGGCTTGAACTTGATGAGTGAGATCATTGTTTGGGTTTACCCGTGTTGGCTGAGGACCGAGCTTGGTGGCACCAGGAGGTCCTCCCTGGTCTTATGTCATGTCAAAACCGGAAACTATTGAGACAGAAAAGAAGTAATTTGGCCTTCCCAGAGCAGATGCACATTGGCTTACTACTAGCAGACAAGCTCAATGGAAAATATAAAAGTCGATCCAACTGAAGTAGATAATTGCTGCCATGAATTTCAAAGCCATATGCATTCTATTTGTCTTCATAATCTTGCCATGAAAAAGCTGTTTTCCTCTACAGCTAGGTACTGCTTGTTCACAATTGCCCTAAGATGCCTCTATAGCCAATGCAAAGATATTGCTACCCCTGTTTCAGGCCCCCTAAAATCCCTTAGATACCCTCCCAGTTGCTTATTTCTCTTTGCTGACTAAATAGGAAATCTTGGACACGTAGATTTAATAAATCTGAGCCAAAGAGATTAGAGATTTGTCTATGGCAGATGAGTTTCAGAGCCTGTGCTTTCACAGCTGTTACTGGTAACTAGCTTAGCTTAAATTTATTTCATATATGGTCTGCATAGGCGTCTGCTGTACTTTAGATTGTATTGTTATTATACCCTAAATGAGACATGTCCACGGGAAGTCTATGGCTGAGCATGGAATTCGATTCTCGTATTTCAGAAGAGAGGATAATGCCCTAATTAGTTCTCTTCCGTGTAATGCAATGTCAGGGGCACTGCTAAATTCTTTTCAATTTGACTATCACTCCAAATTGTTAAACCGTCTGCTGGTAGCAGCCGAAAAGATGACAATGCAATAAATTCCTAGGAAAAAAGTTAAGATGCCTAACATCTGCTCTCCACCAAGCTCAAGCATCTTCACTGTACTGATGTTTTGCCACCTCATAAAACAGGAGAAGGAGGTCCCTGCTCTGAAAATCTTGCAAGTTCAAATTATTTGCAGCTAGACACTCCCAGGATCCATCCTTGTGTGACTCTTAGGCCAAAATAGTGAAGAATAATAGAAAAGGAAGAAGACAAGCAGAGAAGAGCAATGTAGTTTCTTACGATACCTTTTAGAAGGTCCTAGCCCAGGTCTATCTCTCATTCTCTATCTACTCATTCTTTGTTATGATTGATGAGGAAATACCTAGTCATGGCAAGTAGAAGCTTGCAGAAACTGCTGCCTCTTTGGAGCTTCATGACCGCGTGTCCTGTAATTATGTCCTATATAGTATTTAAGTCAAATTACAATTTGCTTAGCAGTATGGGCCATGCTGGTTAGTGGAAAGAGAATGCAGACGTATTCTGGATAAGCTTATGCAGCTCTGAAGGTGCTGGTAGACAGACACTGTTGAGAAAATATTCACATAATATTTACTTAAAACATTCCTGGAGCCTCTTTTGGCGTTATTAGTCTGTCATGAACATCTGCAAACACACACTTATCAAAAACTCACTGCCAAATGTTGTGCAGTTAGCGAAATCAAATACACACTGGCGAATGCCATAGCGGAGCACAGTTAATGGTTGAGCTGTGACTTAACTTACATCCAAGTGCAAACATAATTAAATTAGAAAAAGTCCTGGACCAAAAGTAGGCAATGTGGACTGCTTGGAATGCAAAGACGAGTCTGGGTCCAATCCTACTGCTTCGGTCTGCTGAACTAAAATGGTAGGAGACAGGCACAGAAACCCAGAGCTGAATCCAAGTTAAAAAGCTGAGCGAAGCAATCTAGTGCTTGGGACAACGTGGATTGTTAATGTTCTGCTGGTTGTGGTGATACAAGCTTGCATAAAATGGTATGATTTAAGAGGACAGACTGATGGCCTTTGGGACTGGTGGAGGTTGGCACTGATTCTTGGTGTTTTCCTGACATTACCTAAACGAAAGAAGTTGATTCCTAGTTCCCTTTTCTAAATACTTTTTTTTTCTTCTTAAGAACTCCTTTCTCTTCTTTTAAGGTGTGATTTATCTGAGCTTAAGAATTTATTTCTTCCATGTTCTTACTTTCTCTGGCGTGAAGTGTAATAAATCGTGAGGACTGCGAGAACAGGAGAGGGAGGAACGCACAGTGGAGATTCCCCCCAGCAGGAACGCTGGTGATCTTAAGTTTAGGGAAATTCCCCCTGGGGTTCAATTCTTTTGGTAAGCAGAAGGATGACCCCTTCTAAAGAAATTCAAGGCTTGCAGATGCCTCTGCTTTCTGTCCACCTCCAGCGTCTCTCAAGCATGGCCCTGAAAGCAAGGCACCATCCTGCAAGGCTTAGCAGCAATTTGAATACCACAATTTGTACCTGCAAAGCACAGATGTTGAAAGCGGAAAATCTGAAGGTGCCGTATGTTTCCTGTAATTGAAAGCAGGTGCCCTGAAGGAAGCAGAGCTTCTGTTTCGCTTTACGAAGTATCTAGTTGGCAGAGCTGGCAAAAAAAAAAAAAAAAAAAAAAAAGAAAAAAGAAAGAAAGAAAAAAAAAAAGACTTGAACGCTTCAGTTGCTAGGACCAGATAAAACGGATGAAAGCTGCTGCTGTTTCTTGACGGTTCGAAGGGGTTCCGGTGACGGATCAAGGTCCTGTTGTGTTGGGCACCGCAGAGGAGCGAAGTGAAGGCCCTCTCTGCAGCGAGAGTTCAGAGCACGGGGGAGAGGATTGCATTGCAGATGTTTAACGGATGTGATGGTGGAGGGGAAGACCGCGATAACCGATGCTAGGCAGCGCTGGGACTCTGCCCTGAGACGGATGCTCTGTCCCAGCTCCGCTAAAATAGAGCTGCATTAGAGCTGTCCCGCTGCTGCACGCGTGTGGGTCCCGGGCGCTTCACCGAGAGCTCAGGCTGGCGGGTGAGTGGCAGGGACTCTGCCACCGCGTCCTCACCCACAGCTTCCCTACGTCACGCTCCTCATCCGCGCCTCGGTTTACCTGGGAGCGGGGGATGTTTGTCAAGCGTTTGAAGACATAGCAGAGCTGAGTGTGTTACCCCACTAAACCGGGCTGAGTTGCGTTCGAGCTGGAGCCCGGCCTGCAGGTGTGAGTCAAATGTTATAACTAAAGGCAAAAAACCCCCAAACCACAAAATAACCAAGAAGCACCCCAAAACACTGCTATTTACTAATGCTTTTAGCAGATTTTGTAGTGCTGCAGGCTTGAAGACCTAAGGTTATTTTGCAGCTGCTGCAGCAGCCCGCTTCCTTTCTGCGCTTCAGGCACGGCAGCAAGTGCAGAAAGAGGAAATGGCTTTGACAAAAAACATTTTTGTGCCCTTTCCCTGATGAAACGGATAGTGCCGAGTGCAGTCTTGTCACGCGGTTCCTGCAGCTCCCCAGAAATACCTGTTAAGTGCTGAAAGCGCTGACTGACCTGTGTGCACCAGGCTCAGAGCTCTTGGCTCCCAATTTTCAACTGACCTTTGAAGACCACAGAGCACTTTTACAGTGTTCTTCAGTTTGCATTGCCCCCAATTTTTTTTTCAACCCATCAGTGGTAGATAGACATTTTTGAGGAATTTTTCTTCTTTAGCCTATAGAACCACCAGGAAGACAGAAGAAATTTCTTTTTGTCACCATTGTGCCAGAGACCATAAATTCTGCTGAGAAAGTTGAGAATTATTTTTACTGCCTTCAACTTATGGCCAAAATCAGATAGCAAAATTTGGGCTCCCAACAAGTGAGCCTGATTATCAATAGATGTTTATTAGGTCTTCGTTCTTTTTTGAAAATTTTATTCAACTGACTTCATCTGGATGTCGGATTTTAATTCCAGCTGAGATTTTCCAGACTGGGAATTTAACATGTACTGAAATGACTGTCCCCATCATTTCTCTCTGTATCGCCTTCTGTACAGGAAAGGTCAGAAATGTCAGTCAGACGGTACCATTTGGCATGAAGATGAATATAGGAGCTAAAGAGGATTTAAAAAATACATGATCTGGCTGTTGAAACAGAGGGCTAGGAGGCGAATCCTGCTTTTATTCCTCTATCTGCAAGTGACCTTGCTCTCTTTGCACTCCCTGGCTTTCAGAGTCTTTCTGTCCCAGTGTACAGCAGTGAAGAAAGTCCTGCAGGGACCAAATTTTAGGTAGGTGGGATAACTTTGTGGATGATCTCAGAGGCATCTGAGTATTTAAAATAGAGAGGGTTAAAGCCACCAATGCCGCACAGAACCTGAGTCACATAGCTCAAAATCCTGCTGATGGCATGGGAGAGGTGGGCAACCTTGGCAGGGCAATTCCTCGCTGGCTTTTCTTTCTCGATTATAAAAGGAGGAATGGGTGGCTGGGTTACTAAGGCTGGCCTCTGAAGCTCAGTGAAATAAGTCTGAGCCTTAATTTTCCCATCCGTAGGTTATGTCTCATGGTGGAATCAAGATTCTCGCTACTTGAGTGTTCAAAATGCCTTGAGACAGAAGGCAAAGTTGAAAGATAAGGTGGTATTCCAATCAGGATGATGTTTGATCTAAAAACTGCAATTTTGGGACATATACAATGAAAGCACAGCCTCTCCCCCCCCCCCCCCAAATTAGTACCAGATGTCTCTGAGCCATATTACTTTGTGCAATAATGCTTTCAGGAATTGATCTCTGGAAAGCAGTTAAATTTCTAGTCGGTCATGGAAATATCTATTTTAATGTGCACAGCAAAGACGGAGGGACCTTTGCTTGTGATCTGAATATTTGCAAGCAGTTAGGGTTCTGCGTGAAGTTCACCTGCATCTGTTGGCTGGCTGTTTTCTCTGTCTTTAGCTGCTCACATCTGTATACTGCATTAACCTGTAAAATAAAAATATTTATATATGACTTCAGTAGGCACTGTTAAAGGGTCAGCAAACATCAGCAGTTAGCCCAACCTGCAGAACTGAAGGCTGTGACTGCTCATCTGACCGCACCGCTACTTGGTCTTGCAAACATTAGAACAAATGTCAAGTTTCAGAACTTGAAAGCTTTGCATTAAATATGCAATAATCCACATTATCATGTCATCTGTTTGTCTTTCTCTGGAATGGCACACAGCTCCTGACACAAACAGACCTTCTGTGTTTTTAGTGCCACGTATTTTACATTTTCCTATATCCATTTTGGCAGCAGCATGATCCTGTAACAGGGTATGTGTTGCAGTGATGAGGATAGTCAACAAGATGGAGAGGATTGTGTTGATTTGAGTTTTGGAAAATCTCATTGAGGAAATCAAAACTGATATTTGTGTATTTCTTTTTGACTCTATTGATTCATTTGAGTTTGAGGTATTCACTGTTGGTTCTTGAATCTTGAAGTGCATCCCTAAATGGATGGTCTGGTAGGATTTCGACCTTCTTACCTGTTTTTAAGGTTCTGCAAATGTGGAGTTTAACCTCTGCCATTTAACTGGTTGAGATGATGACAGCTACAAACTAGCATCTTTTGTTCCAGGTTGTTTATAATTTGGTCTCTGTCATCAATTTTGTTTGGGCTTGATGTAGTTCCACACTACAGATTTAGCATTCAGTCATGGAGTTTTTTGTTTCCCTGTCTCCATTAATTTCCTTTATGGAAATAAAACTAGGAGGTCTGTGAACAGCTGCCTTCTGTGGTACTCAGACCCTGTATTACTCTTGCTGGACTTCTCTTCAAGGCTGTAGAAAGCTTCCCCATTACTTCACCACCGGTGGGTGAAGCTCTGAATGCCTGCTGCTTTACACTTTGATGTTTAATTTGCGTATCCTAGAAGGTGGAGGGATTCCTGTTGTGTGGTAACTTTTCAAATATATGTTACCATGTTTTCAAATTTTATCTTTTACGTTTTTTTGTCATGTATATATGATACCAGCTGTCACGGAAAACACAGGAATAACTTCTGTCTGTCTAAAGTATGGTCTGAGTTTGCAAGCTGATACAACTTGGATATAGTCTTTCCTTTTGTCTTCAGGTGCAGAGAAGTCAAATGCCAACTTTTTTTAGGCTGCCTAGGTTATCAGCTTCGTGACTTATCTGATCAGAATAGACATTATAAAATATCCATCGCTCGTTTCCATATCCAGTATGCTGTCATGTGCAAAGAGCAAATTCTCTATCCCTATTTGCTGCGAACTGCCATTTGTAGTGAAGTGGGACAGGTTTTATGAATGAAATCTCAGATTTTGTGCTGGTATTTTTCCTCCGTGAGACATGAAATTTATTCTTCGCTAGCTGCTAGGTGCTTTACAGTTTAGAATTAGAAAAGACTTCGGTACTCTCTGTGCTGTCACATAAGGCTGAGCTGCTGTTGTGGTACATGCGATCGGGTTAATGCTGCCCCTGGAATAAAATTCACTTTTTCTCATGCTCTCTGATATTTTAGTTTCTTCTCTAGATGACTTATTGGCTTTCTGTAGTCAATTCTCATTTTTGTAAAGAACTACTAAGTGCTCTTGCTTGTAGTAGTAACGGGATCGTAGGATAACTCAGATTGGAAGGGACTTCACAAGGTCTCTACTCCACCCTCTTGCTCAAAGCAGGGTCACCTGTGAGACCACACCAGAAAGGTCTGTTCATTAGTGGATGAGCTGAGGGCTTGGTCCATTCATGTCTTGAAAACCTCCAAAGACAGAGACTGCGTTGCCTCTTGGGGCAACCTGTTCCACTCCTTGACTGTCCACGTGGATAAAACTTTTCTCCTTCTGCCAAGATACTCTAATTTTAATTTATTTACGTTGTTTATTGTCCTCCTGTTATTGCCCAGTGCGTGAGAACTGGGCTTGTACAGCACAGAAGAGGTGGCTTCAGAGCAACCTAATGGGAACCCTCCCATGCCTTCCGGGAGGTTATGGAAAAGATAAAGCCAAGCTCTTCATTTGCAAGATATTCCTTTACCATTTATCATAACGAAGGTTGGTCTGGAAATATCTAATGTTGCTGACTGTTTGAAAGGACTTTGGAAAAGGATATTTAGAAGGAAAGTAGATTAGTTGGTGTTAATTGTCCACCTGTGTGAACTTCAGGAACTGTGGTCCTCTTTGCAGACTTTCATTTGTCTCCCCCCCCACCCCTCCCCAATTGCTAGCACTTAGCCATGTGCAAATAAAAAGGGTTATCTCAGTTTTAGCAGGGGTATCACAACTTTCTCATGTTAACTGACAGTCTGAAGTTATAGGAATTATTCTTGCAAATGGTTAACGCTTAAGGAAATGAGCAAAGTGTTTGTTCCTCAGGCAGCACCTACCAGTTTGGGTAGCAGCTATAAAAAAACTTGTTTCCTTGTAAAGCAGAGTAATGCGCAAAGGCAAAGAATTGCATCAGTGTTCTCTACTTGTTCTGTAATGCATTTGCTTTTTAAAAAATAGTCTACCAAAAAGTGCACAACTGTCTGTGTAGATAAAAAAAAAAAAAAAAAAAAAACAAAAAAAAACTTTGCGATTGTGATGTTATTTCCTGCTGTTTCTCTAGGTTTTTGCATTTTTCTTTCATAGTGTTAAGAGGGAAGTATAAGCAGATTACTAGTCAGGGATGAGTCTCTTAATTTGGATTTCTAAACCTTGCAGGACCCTGTTCCCTCGTACTTAATTTGTATTTAGAGGAAAAACTGGTCCATGTAGTTACTTAATGAAAGAAACATCCTTTCTAGTCCTTTCAAAGTAGTATTGCTATGACCCATTTTTCTCATTTTGGGTGGTCTTTACTACAGTTTATGTTATCGCAGCACCTCAGAATCATACTTTTGGACTTCTCAAAAATGGAACAAGATCTCCTCATTCAAAAAAGAGTTTGAGTTTTTCTTCTAAATATAGAGAGTTGGGGAAGTAGGGAGTGGAGTATTACGGAGGGGGATTTAGCTTTTTATACTGAAGTTATTTTCTAGATGAGACTGCTTGTAGAAGTCTGCAAGTATTTGGTGGTTTCTGACACTTTTAGTATTTCTATATATTGTCTTTGCTTCTAAATTTTTAATTAATGCTGACAGATACAGATTCCTTCTGCTGTTGGAGTTCTTCATTCTAGCTCTTCCTGCTTCTAGCTCTTCCTTCTCTTTGTAATTTTTTGACATTTAATGTGAGACGTTGTAGTATGTAGCTTTAATACAATTCCAGTCCAAATTTTTGAGGAACCATATAAAGCCATCGGGACAGTCGGCCCTGAAGGCCCTTGCTCTTGTTCAGCTCTGGAAGAGCACCAGCAGCGATGCTGAATAGACAGGCTAGCATCCTTTTTAGCTTAGAATATGACTAGAAAAGGGGATTATGTAGGTTTTTTTAGCTGTATAAACTTTGGATAAATTTCAAGACTAGCTGTGTAAAAACATACGAACAGCCGTGTGGGACTGGAATAAATGTCCATCTAACCTAGCAGCCTGTCTTCGACAAAAGCCTGCAGAAAATGCATAAGGACCAGGAAATAAAAGAATGATGAAAGTTTCCAAAGATGCTGCCTTTTCTATAGGCCTTCCTGGATTTTGTTGAACGGTAGCATGGAGCTTCCTGAGTTTGAAGTTATACCCCCATATATGTGTTAAATTATAGCTTTTGTTGGATTTCTTTTCCATGAGGTGGTTCCTTGCAAGCTCCAGCAGACCATGCTTTCTCAGGACAGGAGAGCTCAATATATTTTGAGAGTATCACTGTATACTGCTACATTATTATTATACCCTCCTGTATATTAATAGTTCAGAGCTGTTAGTATCATCCCACACATTCTGTGTTTGTGCCAGCATGGTGAATCAGAAAAACATCTGCCCGGGAGGTAGAAATGTGTTTTTATGTATAAACATGTGAACATAAAAACTCTGCGACTTTATGTTCTCTGGTGTGACTTCAGATGAGAGAGAGACCTGTGAAAGCCAGGGGTTGGGAACCAGCCTTGGAGTAAATCCCGGGTGAGAAGGTCAGAAAGCGTAAGGTGTCCACAGCACAGTTTGCAAAGAAGAAAACTGGCCCAGGGATCTTCTATGAGAGGACACTGAATATATACATGCTACCTATTTATTTTGCATATCTAAATGTCTTTGTCATTATTATGTGTGTGTTGCATATCTTGAACTTAAAAATTCAGTGCAGGGATTTTTTTTGAGGTAACATTGACACTGCTGGGGGGTTTAAGACCTTTTTAAAGGATTTTTGAAGTAGTTCAATTTGATGCACTTGGCATGAGTGGTGTATGCTAAGCATGATGCCTCCAGAGCAGTAGTCAGTGTGGAGGCATTGGTGAAGAGATACAATACAGGGAAAAGATTGTTTACAGAACCTTTGTGAACTTTTCTTTTCCTTTTTTCTTTTATTCTTTTTTTTCCCCCATCATTCAGGGAAGTGTGACTACCTAAAATTCCCAGAGCACATTGAGCTTTTAATAAATAACTTAATAGGCTTGTGGGTCACTATGATCCTCCTGTTGATACTGTTGAGTCCACTGGCAGCTGACACCTCTCTGGGAAGCAGGAACGTCAGTCCAGGAAAGCAGCATTATCGTCTTGACAGATGCACGTTATAGTGGCAGCTCTAAATACATTTAGAAGTAAAGTAGAGCTCACCTGTTTCATAGGAAACCTATTTTATGCCACAATTATTGGCATTTTTTTTTATTTTGTTTTGAAAGGTACTGTGGTAAAACAAGGTGGGGGGGCTTCAGTCTTCTGCACAGCCTTTCTGGAAATTCCCAGGAAACTGTCAATCAGTTCTGCCCACAGCTTGCGTTAGTAAAAGTAAGATGAGCACAAAATTTCCTTTCTTCTTTAATTCCTCTGCCTTTATCTTTTTAAGCTTTTTTAAAATTGTGTTCTATACCAAAATAGATGGTGAGTTGATCAGAAACCTGCCAGATAAGAAATCTTACTGCCAGTGAAGATGCTGTTGCAAGTAGTTAGTAACATCACGGTAGCCTTGTTCCACATTTGCAATTAATACACGTCTGTGTTTGCATTTGTTATAGGACTCTTGACAGCACCAACATAACAAGAAAAACGAACAACCTGAGTAATAAATCTCTGGAGGCATTCAGCAAGTGCCATAGGGCTCATTAATCTTGATTATTCCCCATAATAGATAACTTCACAAATCATCTATTCTCCCCAATCATGCACATAAGGATAATGTATATATAATAGCCTCCCATACTGTAAGACGCCAAAGAGAATTTCATTTTTAAATATAAGTCTTGACAAATGCAAGACAAATATTTATGGAAAAGGGATGGGTTGGAATAGCAATGAAGTGGACAGAAACGAGGGGGGCAGGGACTGTAATGGAAAGAAGGTAGCATCTTTTTATTTATTTATTTATTTTCCCTTCCCCTACATTATGATGTCTCTGTTTGAATCAAGGAATACATTTATTTGTAGTTTGAAGTAAATGGGATTTTCTTCCCAGGAGTTTTGGCCGGAGAGATAAAGGAGCCTGCAGCTGCAGCCTTCGTGCATGCTGTTTAAGGAGTGTAGGCAGGAGAAAACAAGCAGCTGAGAAATATCCTGGATTCCAAATGATTTAGTATTCATAATTTATGCTACAGCAACTTTTTTTGTACCTTTCCCAAAGTCTTTCTCTGAAAAGAGCCAAAGAGGAGCACAATTGTAATCAGCTGTGCACTCTGCTTATCTATCAGGGTTTCTCAACTGCAACTTAAATATGCTAGTGCATTAAAATAGATCTGGGAAAGACATCGCATTTTCAATACGACTCTCTAGTTCTTTCAGTATGAATAGCAAAGGTGCTCTAATAGCTGTAGTTGCCACATTACTGCAGACTGGGCTTCAGCTCACTGGTTGAAATGCATTGGGTATCTTAAAACTAATTGTGCGAAGAGAAGGAGTATATGTGTTAAGACCTTAACTTTAAAAATATATATAAATACTCTGTTTCAAGTGCAATCAGTATTAAAAAGGGCAAGTAAGGCGGGAGGGGAAAGGAAACTAGAAGCACTCTTTTTTTATAGAAGCAGGTCAGCGCCTTTCACACCTTCATAGTCAGCGTGAGCCTGATGCTTAATTTGTGCCGTTTGAGGTCTCGGGGCAGAGCGCCGTGAGTGCTGATGATCCTTCCTCTTACATGCTGTAAAGTCTGAGATTTGGTTACCCTGATCCTTGCCTGCAACCCATGTTCTCCCTCCTTCCTTCCTCCTCCCCCATGTGTCCAAACGCTTTCAAAACCCCAAGATTTTGTTCTGTGACCTGAGGCACCAAAATAGCAATTCTGTGCGAGTGGAAAGGATTTAGGAGAGCAACAAGTGAATCGCTTTAGGGAGCGTTTCCTCTTCATCTTCACCCCCTCTTTGTAGCAAGTATTTAGGAAGTATTTTTCCTTAAAATCTAAAGACAAGAGAACAAGTATATCATCTTTTACAGTTGAAACAAGAACAGCCTGAACTTCGGATCCACTTCTTTTTTTTTCAGTGATCTGTTTTGCGCATGGGTTGAGCCATTCTGCTGCTTTAAGTCTTTGCGTGCGAATTCAGTACATATCCACAAAGCAGCACAATCCTCTAACATACTATCTTGCACTGGCAGAGAGGTGAAGAATGAGTATTACCTCTAAGCAGTTTTTAAAAGGGGACGTGTGTGAAAATTTCAACATTTGGCATTTGTATTTAGACCCAAATATTCTTCAGATTTTTGCAAAGAACTTTCTTAGTGTTAAACAATATAGTATGTTTTGGCTTGAAAATTTTCTTTGATATCAGCACAGCCCAGTAGTTTGAAGAATAATTCTGGAATCCAGATAAATATGTTCTATTCTTAGCCGTTTTACCAGCCACAGACAGAAATTCAAGTAACTCGCTTAATCTGCCTTGGCCTCAGTTTCTCCCCTCTATAAAACTATATTAATAATACTTCGCCATCTTTGTAAAGTATTCCACGGTCTTTTGATGAAAGGAATTATTTTAAGTTCAAAGTGTTACTCTTAATGAAAGAATGAACTTGCTTATTCTTGAAGAAGCACATTATATAAACATCAAAGAGCTGTTGGTACGCAGCGTTGTTCTGCCATAAGGTGCTTCTCTGTCTCAGTGTGCAATGTTATTTTCTCTTTCACTTCTCCGTTACGTGGTTTGGACACCACGTAATACAGCTGTGTGAATGCCAATGTGTGCAGCTGAACCTAGTGTGGTGATTGGCATCATCCATAATTTCCTACCCTGAAAATTTGAAATTTGCATGCTGATGGATGCACAGTGATGTGCCATCGCTTGTGGCTTTTCTTCTGCTGCTCTGCCAAGTTGGTGAACTGATTCTTCAAAAGAGCAGGTGGCTCATGTTGGAGGTAAACTTGAGTTTACCTGTTCAGATTGTGGTCCAGAAAGGTTTTGTCTGATTTTCACCCTTGGACTCATCTTTAGATAGTGCCACTCTCAGTCCCCTTCAGAAGTGGGGCTATTCTGATCCCTTTTTAGGGAAAATGGTCTAAATGCCAGGGTGGTTTGTCTAGGAGTTAATGCAAAAAGCCACCTCTTCAACTACAATGTCAATCATTTTCTGGCCACCAACAAAAAGAGGTTAACCAGGTGGATAATATGCTGTACCATTAAGTGAATTATCAAACATTTTAATATTTTCCTGTTTATTGAATTTTTCTGCCACTGGCTAGTCTCAGTTCTAAGTCACATGAACTTGTTTGTGTCTCTGGTGCTTTTTTTCCCCCAATATACTGAAGAGTGGCAAAGTCTTACTTTTACCCAGTGCAGCAAATTTTGGGTTAATGACTTTTTTTCAAAGTAGATTTTGAGGAGAGAGTTGGAAGGAGGGGTGGAGGATGGGTCCAATGAAGGGCTTCTCTACACAGGGAAGTTAGTGTGTGGCCAGTGAGGAGGCCAGTTTGCAATGCGTTGGCAGCACAGTGCTGCTTCTCCTGGAGACATTACTGCCTTTGGGCAGTGGACTGTGCCATAGACATGCTCCAAGTGTGGACACTTGATGTATGGGAGAGGCCAGGGGCAGGCGAGTAAGCCAACCTGGTAGAGTAGAAGTTGGTCTTGATGCAACTTGCACGTCATCTGGGTTGGAAAGAGAAGAATCAAGTGGGCTGCTGAGAGCCCTGGACAACGTAACTCCAGAAGAGCAACATTTATGTTGCCTTCAACAGTGCCATGTGTCCGGTGCTCTAATGCCTTTACGCATCTTTTGGGAAAAGGCATTAGAAAGCAGCGGTCCTTGCTTACGTAGCTACAAGCTCGTTTTTCTTTTTTTCTTATTAGGCTGATGTAGTGGTACCAAAGGTGGTTGTGACCTGTTGGTTTAAAATGAATTTTTAAATGAGGGTTTAAATTGCTTAGGGCTGGAGTTAAGCAAGGCCAGAATGAGCCTACTGAGAGATGTTTGTGTCTGTTGGGGTGATGTGGAGAGAGCGGAAAGCCCTGCAAGAAGGCGCGAAGGTGTTCTGGGTCCAAGCACACAAAGGGTTATGAGGGGAAATCAGGGCCCTCCAGGCCTTGCAGAGACAGGACTATAAATACAAGGAAATAAATGGCCAGGGCGTAGCTGGCGTGATCATGTCCATCTTCCAAGAGACACCATCTAGTATTGCAAGAAGGCAGCACTTAACACCGCTGCCTAAGGTATTCTCATTTTACCTGTGAAAATGTCTGCCTAAGTACCGAGTCAATGCTCACATGCTTTCCTCTGCAAGCTGAAGTAACCCCAAACCTGTTGCTGATGTAAATCGAAAAAATCCATTATCTGGTTTATTTTTAAATTGTTTGGAAACTTGACCAGTGCAAGCAAGCAGCTCTAACTGACACCCAACCTCCGAGTGTCCGACGCAGAGTTTGCAGTCGTGGTGGAGTCCTGGCTTTCATGCATCGAGTCTGAAAACAGAGAAACACGTAGTTAAATTTAGACACACGATTCAGAAATAAATATACACAGTCTCTCAATTTTCAGACTAGTACCTCTCCTATGGGGGAAGAAAAGTCTATGTAATGCTGTTTCCATTATAAACAGGCTAATTTTCTCAAAAAGTCTCTTAATACTTCAAAAACAAGTAAGTTAGTACTAAAAACATTTTCAGTGCTTCATTGCCTTGGGTTTACAATATCATTTGCACGTCAAATTATATTTCATCTTATGATTTAGTAATGCCAGAAGAATAGATCTAATTCTGTGTCTCATGATACCCTTAAAGATGGAAGATTGCTTTCCATAGAGTGTAAAACTCAATTTGTAGTCATGTGTATAAAACATGACTTTATGGCAGATTAGCTTGCTGTAGATTTAGTTCCCTCAGACAGTGAACTGAAAAATATTAGCATTTCACTGAACACAATATTAATGGCAAGAAGAAAGCATTATTGCAATGTAGAAAGTAGAATGGGATTTTTGAAAGTAGAACCAATAAGCAGAATAAAATGTATTTAGAGATTTGCAAGGAGTTTAGATAGCATTGATTTAACTTTTTTTTTTTTTTTTTTTTTTTTTTTTTTTTTTTTTGAGTCATTTTAGGAAATGATAGTGTATTTGCAATGTCAAGGGTTGCTTCAGCTCGCTGAAGCCGTCCCTTTGGGGGCATGTTTGATGAGCATGTCCCTCAGGCAAAACCCATTGCGTTCCTGCCTTGGGCTGAGGGTTTTGTTATCGGGCATGGAAGGAGGGAAGAAATAGGAAAGGAAAGCAAGTGGGCGCTCAAATGACGTTCAAGAGAAGAATGTTTTATGGAGAGCGCTTTGTACTGTGTTCTACCCTTGCGCTTGAGTGTTTGCAGCGTACCTTAAACGTGTGTGCCCAGATGGTCCAACGTGTTTATACAGTCTGCTTTTATAATGTGACTGCTAGGAATGCAATTCTTTGTGCTCAACTCAAATATATTCAAGCTAAAAATGGCAAGTGAAGGCATGGAAAGCACTGCAACAATTTAACTGAGGTTGTAGCGAAGTACCCCATGCTTGTTTTTTAACTGGATACTTTTTATTTATTAATTGTGTCCATTTAAATTCCATGGAATGTCATATAACAATATGTGAGAACAGCATAATAATGCTTTGATATTTCTGCAAAAGTAATAACTGAATTCAATCTGCTTTTGATCTCTCAAGCTATTCATTGTATCTATCACTTATAATTAGCTTTTTTCGCGTTCTGCTCGCTTTCATTAAGTCTACCTGCTCTCCTGTGGGTCTACCTGCTCTCCTGTGTCAGCACAAGCTCTGCTTGCTTTGAAAGTCACTCTCAGTATGATTTTTTTATTCCTTTGTTTCTATCTAGGAAAGCATTTAAGATTGCAAATGATGTGCTAAATTGTCCCATTTTCCGCAGACTGTTTTTCACCTATTCTTGAGATTGCGAATCACGACAGTGTGCTTGTTTTTAATTAAGCACGCATGTATTAATTCATAATTTTCACTAATTCTTTCATTTTTAGTTATAGCTTGTTTCATAATCTATCAGAAAAGAGATTTCTGTGTATGGCAGATTATGGGATTCTTTAATCTTATGGTGGGTTTTTTGGTGGGAGCAGAAGAAGTGAAGTGGGTTAACTCTAGTAGCTGAAGTCTATCTAGACTGAGGATCTAAAATAGTTGCTTTTTTGCTTATTAACCCAGTGTAGCAATTGGAAGGGGCCAGAGGAGAGCAGGGGGGGTTGCCCCAGGAGGTTAGTATCCTGGGTCTGGGCAGGTCCCTGGGCTTGGACAACGGTGGGCAGTGCCCACAGTCTTTCCTCCCTGGAAACGTGGGGGACAGGGCAGACCCCTGTGTCCCCCCACGGGACCCAGCATGCCAGTCTGCAGCCCCACAGTGGCTCTCTGCTGCAGTAACACCTCTAGAGCCTTCAAAACCAGGCAACTTTCACAGTGGTATCCTCCTTCCCATGCCAGCAGAATCGTCCCCTTTGCATGTCCCCCGCTTTTTAAGAAGGGCTATCTAGTGAGCCATGATAAAAATGCATTTCTGCACCAAATAGGGCCACAAAAGGATGAGTTTGCTATGAAAAGCCCAAGAAGCAGGGACTTAATGGACTTAAGAGACTTAAGTCTCATCTTTGATGGGACCATCATGATACCTGTTGTTATCCCTCTCAAGCAGAGTATTTATTCAAGTGTTATAAGTTTATAGCTTGCAGGTTTATTAGACAGTTATAAGTTCAGCAGTACTTATTCTCAGGACAAGTACTGAGGTGGTTTGTCTGGCTCTATTAGCATGTGCTAAACTCTTTCTGCCAAGGCTGCCATGGGACTGTGATTCGTGAGGTGGACTTAAAGCATCTCAATCCATTGCAGTGGCAGCATCTTCATGCCTCGGCTTTGCCTTACGCAAACTCACGTCACAAAATACCTTGCTCTGTATTGCATATTCTCCCAAAAGATGCCTTCAGCTTGCAGACTGTAGTCTGCCTTAAAGGAAACGAGTATCAGGAAAAGTTTGTCCGCCTACGCGGAGCACGGAAACCACGCTCAGCCGCACCGCCCTATTAATAACACCCGAGGTGGTGCTGCCACGCAGCGCAACAGCACGTCTGGCTTTGAAAACTCGGAGCCTCCCATGCACATGTAAGTATTTTACACGTGCATATGCATTCTGCGGGCTCCCTACCGTACCTGGAGCTGTAGCCTGTTTTGTCCTGATCATTAAGGAAATACTGACCTTTTGGTTAAGCATCTGCAGATCTCTTGAGGCGTTTAGGGGTCGATTGGTAGGAATTGCAAGGTTGCAAATACTTGCGGGGAAAGAAGTGGGACCCAGGTTTTTAGATAGTTAATGAACACACTTCATTTACCTAAACAGTGTTTTTGTAGATCTTTGCAAATATGATGTTAATTAAGGAAAGTAACTAAAGCTGAAGTGCCACAGAATGTTAATCCTCAGCATCAGCAATTAGCTGGAGATGCAAATTTTTTTTAAGAAATGATTCCAGTTTATGCCATTTTGTTTTTGGGAGAAAAAAACACAGATAGGTGGCTTGAAGTGTTACAAAAACAAGTGAGCCCTGAGAAACTTGACGGAGCAGACGGACGTGTCTGCAGCGTTGCCATCCGCCTGTGCCAGTCCTTGTATTTGCCGTAGCTGGTGAAACCCGGTAATGCGGAGAGCTACTCCATCATTAGCTTGATTGCATTTTTAACAAACTAGTATAGACAGCACTTTGAATCTCTCCTTCCCGGATGCCCTGATAGTTGTTTTGTTTATTGGCACAATTTTATGTGCTGCAGCAGGGCACTGGAAGGGCTGTCGGTATTGTTTGTCTTTGGAAATTATTAAATGAAATAGCTCACAAGATTCAGGAAATTAATTTTTCTCATCTAGGTATATGGCAGAAAAGAAGCTTTGAAGTGGTGATGTTGGTGTTGCTGCTGTGCAGCTCGTGAGTCAGCCTTCTCGAGGCTCTGAGCAGCTTCAAAATTGAGATTTCTTTCTTTTTTTAAAAAAAAAGAAAAAAAAAAGGCACATCCTTTCTAGTTACCTATTGATTTCTGAACCCTTAAGAGTCATGTCTCCGGGCTTTATTCAACAGGTATTTAAAACGAAAACAAAAGCCGCGGTGTCTGTATCAGTATGACTTTAAGAACCAGAGCTTTTAAAATGAAACATAAAATTACTGCCAGCCTCATATTAAAATGGTGATAATAGCCAGTATTAGCCATTCTTTTCTCTTTCTTTTAGGATGGTTAATTTAACAGCAACTATTGAACTATCCATAAACAATTTAATAAACCTAGTCAAACTTCAGCTGCTTCTTTATTATGCATTCAAATAGCCTTCGCAGCCTCTCGAGTCCTACTCTGCACCCTTGACTGCTGCTAAGTAGCGCCATTAAAACAGCGCTACTAGGAGACCGTTCTCATTTATGGAGATTGTAAAACAGGGCCAAGACACTAGTTCGGATTCAATTTGAGAGGGAGATGTTTCCACAATAAATGCTAGATAAAATAGAGAATAAAATACAGTGTCCCAAATAATTTTGTCCTGTAAGTAATACGAAGTTTATTCATGATTCTGTGATGAACTTAAATCTGGACAAATGACAATATCTGGTATTTCTTTCTTTTTTTTTTTTTTTTTTTTTTTTTAATGCGGTCAGTAACGGCATCGGAGAATTTGCCATTTATATTGGAAGATAACAAAAGCGCTAGTGCGTTTTCAGGAGTCTTGGGACCCCAGAAGGTTCCCTTTGCCCTGCAGACGGGTGATAATATTGTAACTGCTGTTCCTGTGTTAAGCGTGTGTTACCTAAGAGTCAGAATGGATCTTCCTGCCTAGAAGTCAGAATTTGGGCTGAAGAAGGGTTTTATCTTGTTGCAATATTATTTTCTTAAAGGTTGATGTAGTTCAAGTTTAATGGGTTTTTCAGCTGAGGATGCTCGGTGGGAGGTAATGCTGCTATTTTGTCCTGCAGGCTTATGAAGGCTTGTTTGAAAAGGGAGGTTCTGGAGGAATTTGATTTTAAAATCGCGGTGGTAGTGGGTCCCGGTGCGCGAGGGAGCCTTCGCCTTCCGGGCGAGGGCGATTTGCAGGAGCGTCTTGCCGAGGCAGAGCCGCGGGTCACATAGAGATACGCAAGAGCGGCCCTGAAGGTGGCCTGGCTTCCTAGGGTCTCTGTTTTTCAGCAACATGGGGAAGATATTATGGGTCGACACCTGTAGAGCTGCAGTGCCTTTTTTTGGAGGTTGCCACGTCCGCGGTGCAGCTGGCGAGCAGGTTTTGCAGCGCAGCCACGGGCTTCCTGCTTGCGAATAAGGAGGTCATGAGCTGCTCAACGATCTGTATCTTTGGCTGAAAAAGTAGATTTTTCAGGGCTAGTTGGCGGCGCAGCGCTCACCTCTCCCAAAGACCCCTCCTTTGCTTCTGCAAGTTGTTGTTCTGCGCAGCGACAGGTTGATAAAGGAGTAATTTTCTGGAGAGAAAAATAGAGCTTCCTACAGTAGGTGGAAAAGAGGAAAAATTTTAGGCTCTTGCCGGAGCGTGCTTTTGTCGGCGGTTGTGCTCCAGTAATTAAATTCTGACAAACAGATGAACAAACAGTCCCCGGGGGTAATGAGGCTCCGACGATGAACCGCAAGCGCTCACAAGTGCTGCCAATAAGAGAAGATACGACTGAAACCCCCGTTAGCCGAGACGCCAGCGGAGAGCTAATCAAAGGCGTTTCTGCCGACCGCTCCGCGTGTCGGCGTGCGGCGTGGAGTCCGGGAACGGCACTGTTCGGGGGTTCTGGCCTTAGGGCTTAACCCCGCCGATAAGGACAGTCGTTTTGGTTTTACTGATGTTTTCTAAGCTGCCTCTCCTTTCTCTCCCGCTCTTGGTGGCCATCCGTTCCCGGTTACTACCCTGCCCCACATTACTAGCTATCTAATTGCCTACACGTGTTACTTCTTCATTTAGATTTGTGCTCTTCAGGATCGAGCGAAGCATCTTGATGAACACTGTCAATTAGTTATAGATTTTTCTCCTCTCTCTCTCTCTCTCTCTCTCTCAGTGGAGCTGAGCTTTAAACTATATTCATCAGGGAGCTCTCTGCATTTTGTAAATGATGAAAATCTCTGTGGCTGGTGCTTTGAATCGCTCCGAAGCGGTGGGCAGAGAGGACATTTAGAGAGGTGCTGTCACGCATCTATAGCCACGTAGGCAATGGTGGTTTTTAAGAGGAGGACTGCTGGCAGCATGGTACAAGACCCATGGTAATCCTCCATCGCCTACGAGGAGTCTGCCATGACTGCATGGAGCCTCGGGCTGTACCGTGCAGCTTGTTTTCATTCCTCTGCGTGGCAGAGATGGCCGCAGGGAGCGCTGAGCGCCCTTGCGCGGCAAGGGGAAGTCCTAACGACACCAAAAGTGGGGCTGAAGCGAAGCCGGTATGCAAAACAGCGACTGCGCTTCTGCCACCTCAGTGCAGAAGACGATGCGTATCCGAGGCTTAGTTTCGTACGTGCTCTCGCTCTCTGGAAACAGGAAGAGTGGTGTGCGAGCAGAGGGAGGCTGCAGGGAGGCCCATCTCCACGAGTGGTGGGATGGGGACCTTGTACAGGGCACCAAAACCAGGGTGAAGAAGCATGTTGGTTGTTTTCTTTTGATCTATCTCTGCGCCTAAACGAAATCCGTGACTTCCTTGGCTGGAGAGGGGAAAACTGTTGGTCTTTTGCCTTCAGGGTCTTGAAGGTTCAGCCATGCTTTGCTTGATGGCTGGAGAGCTTCCACGTGCCCCTTTGGATCAGGCTGATCCTACCTGTGGCAGATACAGGGGGCTGCGGGACAGTGTGATTGGGAGGCTGATGATTCGTCTAACTGGCATCAAATGTTGGGCAATAGAATAGAAAAAAAATTTAGCCTTTGTTTTTCAAATGAGATTATTTTCTACTCTACTGTGTACAGTAGATCTTTATTTTATATAGAAGGGAGGGTAAAATCAGACTAATTTTTATAGCTAATCCATTTACAGAGACTGATTTTTTTTACCATGCCTGTAATAACTGCTGATGAGATGGCTTGGTATACTGAAGGGGCCCCTGATGGTGGTATATTTTGCAACTAGAAGACAGTGTTATCCGAAATCTTGGGTTGAAATCCCATGTGGGATGCAGATCCAGCAAAACAAAGGGGAACTGGTCAGGTGAGACACAGAGATTTCAGAAATGCAGAACGCATTTAAGAATCTAGTGTTCATTGATCCAGTCATTTTAAATTTCATTTTATCTTGAGGCTTCCTGCGGCATGGAATATTGCCATAAAATGAGTTTTTTAGAAGCTGTATATAACTGGCAGTAATGGCCTGAAATCTAAAATCTGGCAAATTGAATTAGTGCAGTTTAAAAGAACCTTACATTTTAAGAGTGAACTGGAGCAACTTGTAAACTTGGCAATAAATATCTTTGGGACAAACGATAGCGGCTGTAGTTGCATGCAGTTCGTAGTTCAGCTGTATAAAAATTGTTCCTTAATTAGCTTTAATACTCTTATAGTATTGCCTGTTGCTATTGTGGTGTTCATACAAGAAGCTCAAGCTTTCATTAAATATTAAATAAACCTCAAAAAAATCCCTTATGCAATTCTGTAGTCATTTTTCGCATTCTTCTGTTGTAGCACAGAGAAGTGAAGTAATTTTCCTTCTGCAGGAGCCAGAAAGAAAACTCGGATTTCCCCAGCTACCAAGCCCGTTCCTGCCTCTCGCTGTGCTCATCAGTTAAAATAGGATTGCATATTGCCTCTGCGTATTCTCAATGTTACAAGTTTCTTCTAAACTGTTTGCCGTCTAGGGACTGTATTATCTGGCTCGGGTTATGTGTGGGCATTTCATGGTCTGTAGAGCGCTTCCTTCCCCCTTCGTGTGCTTATGTTTCCTTTTTTGCTTTGCCCCCTTTTCTACCCCTCCTACTACATCAAGAAATTCTTAAAAATAGGTAAGGTCCGTGCTCTTTGTCCTTTTTGCAAGGATGTCGTGGAAGCAGTATTTTAATTCGGTAGAAATCATTCAAAAGTAAGAACCTTCTTAAGAGGGTGTTTTAATGGCTTCTGCTTCCTAGGAAGGAAGTCCCCTAACCTCTAACTTTTTATCACCGCATGGAAAAAGTGGGCCGTATGTAGCTATCTGGAACCTGCATCACCTGCATCAGGCTAAGTATATACTTTCTAACAGCCAGAGAAGAAGTTTGACCGTCACTGGGAGGTTGCTCATGGAGATGCCCCTCTCTCACCCACCCGTCTCTTACCCTCCTGTAATATCCTCCACTTGAGCCATTACAGCTGGGAAATTCGGGCTTGTTGGCACGTCTGGCTGTCATTAAATTCTTTCAACAAACTGACTTCGGCATATAGCAGGCCGTTTTCCCGGCGTTAAGCAGGCCCCGCTCATGTGGTTTCTTCTGTCATGGAGCCATAGCCGAGAGGACATAGTTACCTCCCTCGGCGCAGGAGCAAAGCGTTGTTTTCTCTTTGCCTGAAATGATTTTTCTGGAGATGGTCCTACAGGGACCAAAGCCACTTTGCCATTACCCCTTAGTGCTACTTTATGTGGGATTTATAATGAAATTGCTTCGACAATTTGGATAATGATGGAGCCGCACAATAACTGATGGAACACTTTGGTGGAGAACAATTTCCTCTGGGAGACATGAACTTTTGTATTAAAGTTAGAGCCCAAAATGTGATACACAAAAACTTTAAATAATAATACTTAAAAAACTAAAATAATGCAGTCTTTGCCTGCGTTGCTTAGCATCTCTTACTGATATTAGTTTCTGGTAGCGAGCTTGAAAATTACTCTGAATCAGGAGAAATCAGATAGCTGAAGAATTCTGCCTCTGCTAATCAAACGGTCAAGGACTGATTTTGTTTATATTCATTTCAAGATGGACATTAATAACATGACTAAGAGCTTTCCAGGGATCTTTACAAAGCCAAGCTTGGTGAAACAGCTGTACATTACACTAACAGAGAGGGAGAGAGTTTTGTTTTTTATTTTTTGATGTATTTGGTCTGATTCTTAGTTTAAAGCCTATTCCCCCAAATATTAATATGTTTTATTGTCCACGTAGACTTTGTTTTATTGTCCACGTAGACTTTGTTTTATTGTCCACATAATGCTTTTTATGTGAAGTTCTCGGCACATTTAGCTTCAGTTATTTTATTAATGAATAGCCTCATGGAGCCCTTAACGTGGATTAGTCGATTACCCTTGCTGCGTACGGAATATAGTTTCATTCCTTGGTAGGTCTAGAGGACTTAATGAAAGTAGCCTGTCCTTCAGATTCCCATGGCACAAACAGGAAAAAAAAAAAAGAAAGAAAGAAAGAAAGAAAGAAAATTCAGCACGCCAAAGCACCTCAGCCAAGACCATAAAACAGGTCAGGAACGGGATCTAGGCGTGCCATAAACATGAAGCCCTCTCGGAGCGGCGCTCCGTTCCGTTTAATGAGGCAGCCAGTCTCTTCCAATTGAAAACGTAGGACTATCTGCATAGAGGGGTTTTATTTTTGTAATGCTATTTTTTAACATTTAACTTCTTTAAGATAAAGCAGACAGAGCAAGTGCTAGCATAAACTGAGAAAAATGCTCACAGCTGAGCAGCAAATTCCTGGAAAGGGACGCTGAATCCTTGAAAGTACAGCTAGCCACAGCTCTGGAAAACTCCTCGGGAGTGCTGCTTTGGGTAGATTTATCTGCTAAGTGCAGCAGTTTTGCCGTAAGCACTTTAAAAAATCTGAACTTCAGCTGTAGCTTTGACACTTTTGTGAAAAAAGAGATGTTGAGTTAAAAAATGTGACTTCACACCAAACAGATACGTTAAAAATTGAGCTTAAAGGTTAATATAATAAAAGTATTGTTCATGTGATAGAAATATTGATCACAGAAATAAATAGTAACCCAGAAATTCAGCTGAAAAGGGGAGGAGGGGGAAAAAAAAAGCGAACTAGTTGATATATGAAGAATTTGAGCTGTGGCACTAAGATCAATGGCTGTATTTTCACACAGTGAAGCATGAGAGCTTCAGATAAGGGCAGTTAGCCAGTGAAATACTGACTGACATACCCTTTTACTCTTGGCATTTGGTCTCCAATATTGATCTCGCCTGTCACTGCCAACCAAGTACGCCAAGGCTGTATTTACACTCAGCTGACGTTGTGTTTTGTGTTGTATGACTTACAGCCAGAAGCTCAAGGTGTGTGAGGGGTTAATCCTAGCATCCTTTCCTCATTTATTTGATTGCATTTTTTTTATAGTGCTGCAAGCCATTATAATCTTCTGCCAATCAGTCAGAAAACAGATGACATGCTGTAATCTGCCCCGACTCCTTAAATCCCAAGATTTCCTGTCCCTCCACTGAGAAGTGGTGTACGGTTAGCAACAGTAACGTAGCACACCCCTGCTTTGCCTGCCAGCAGTGGGAACACTGTTCCCGAGTCCATAGAAGGTATCAGCTAAACAGGTTGAAGAATTAAATCTTTTGGAGGAAAGACATTATTCATCCCATTGGTTTGGGGAAGTTGGAAGAATTTTGACTTTGTTTCTTTTGGAAACAGCTGTGGTATTACAGCGAAACACGCTTGGTGAGAGACGGACATCAAGAAATTTCGGCGTTTTATTTTCCTGCTACCTTTTTTCTTTTTTCCCCTCTGCTGACTCAAACTGAAAATCACATGTGCACAAGAGCTCGGTGTATTTAACAGTTTGTGGCAGAAGTGCTCTGAGAATCGCATGCTTGGTTGGCAAGCGTGGGACGGGTGCTTGGCCTCGGTGAAAGGTGGGCAGGCAGGGAGGAAGGCTGGTGCCTCTGGGATGTGACCTCCTGAATAAGACCTCACACAGGATTTAACAACTTCCAACTTTGCTTTGGCCATCTGGAGCAGAACAAGGGTCAAGCACTTGCTCCAAGGAAGGCAGGAGCTTTTTTGCATGTTACGGGTTAGCTGTTAACCTCTTTAAAGAGACAAGAAGGAGCTATCTGGTGAAAGGTAGCTCCATCCCAGTTGAACTGTTTCTGAGCTTTTCTCAAAGCATCATCTGCAGAGTTGTAATTCTGGTTTCTTTTCAGTATGGTTAGTCATACCTACAAGATCCCATGTAGTTATCATAGCTAGCAGACCCAATGCATTTTTTTAATTCTAGCCTGGAAAATCTCAAACTTTATAGGAAGAAAAAGCGAAGAAGGGAAGTGGGTCCCAAACAACAGGTTCCCTGATTGCTATGAGAGTGTGGTATTCCCTGGTCTGAGGTGGGCTGTTGGGGTGGAGGAGGTGACTCTGTCTTTGCACTGAATACTTACTTCTGCAGAAAGATTTAGTTAGATAAAACTGAGATCTGTCATTTCCCCAAGACAGATGGTGTCGGTGTTATCCTTTGACCTCTCATCCAAGTTCAGTTGCTTTCTTATAGCCAAATAACTCTCCCAGATAATCCTTGCTAGCAGAAGAAACATCACAGGAATGAGTAATTGATTTGGAAGCTGGAGACATGGGAGCAATATCAGTAGCAAACTGGAAAATAGCATCAGGTTTTAAGAAGGATATAACTGATTGTTGTAACAGTGGTTTAGGAATATAATATTTAAGCCAAACTGTTTGCATGCAAAATTCTGTAGCAGAAGTATATAATGATGTCAAATCATTTCTTCCAACTCTGCTGCAGCTAGTCCTGGTAGTGAAACACTGTTAGCTGCCAGCCAGATGGTTTCATTTGTTTCTCCACAGCCAGTTAGAGAGAAGCTATAATTCCCAAATAAATAATTTTATGTTGTTTCTGCCACATCTTTGCCTCAGGTTTTGTTGTCTTCACCCCATAAAACTTTTTGCTGTCTGAATACCAGATAGTGCCATTGCTGGTAGTGACTTTTATAATAACTCCTATTCGGTGGGCTGCATTCAAAGACTATCTGTTTTTTTAACTTATAACTGTGTATTTCTCTGATGGAAGCTTTCAAGTTATATCGGTTATTTGCCTACTTTAAAACTCCAGGGTTGTAGTGTATATGTGAATTCTAGAGACACTAAAAATAATAATGGTATAGCAATCACGTTAAAATAAACTCAGAAATGTTCTGTTCAACCAGAGTGAGGAAGCACGGTTGGGATATGGATGTGCAGGATCACTGAGTTTCTTAGATATAATGGCATTTGAATGAACACAGGTTTTCCTAGGATTAATCAAGATACTGTGACCACCTTTTAGTACCAAAACATTGAATGAATGTGCTTATGAAATGTAATAAAGCATATTGTAGAGAAGAACCATTCCTAGACATAGGATGAAATCAGCTGACACGTTCTCTTTGTATTCCCAACTTGGGGGTGTTGGTGAGGTTGCAACTGGGAATTATGGTGTTTTACTCATTAAGGCTTTTAAAGTTACAGATGAATATAGAATTAGAAGGGACATCTCTTGTACCATCAGAAGCAACACTCGGTGCTTTTGACATGTCTCTGCTCCCTGAAATGAGGAAATCATTTATGCGTGTCACTAGTTGCTTCCCAAAAGACAAAGTATTCTTCTGCAGTAAGCTTGAAAAATGAGACCTTTTCTAACTTTTTGTTTCAAACGCATTTGATTTTATCATGAAATTGCTTAGCATCTTCAGCAGTCTGTCACCGTCAGAGACCAGTTACCACAGATAAGAAGGTCTTTTGGAAAACACCTTCTGTTTCCAGAGACAGAAAAGGGGAACAAGGGGCTAATAGGGGGCTTGAGTTTGCTCATCTTTTTTCCATCATAGCCCTAGTTGTCTTCAGCACACTCTCCGGACATGATGCAGCCTCTGTGCCTTTGACTTTTATTTCTGTTGTTCTCCTTTGATCCACCTTTGTCATGATTTACAGAGAAAGAGGTTGTCCGGGGTGAATGAAGCCAGGCCCCCAAAAAGAAAAAAAGTTGCATCATGCTCTGGTAGCAGCTTACGATGATATGATCGAACAGGCTCGTGCAGTACTACTGACATTAGCGTGATGACAACTTAAGAGCATTAATGATCTGTATCAGCGTTTTTGTCAGCTTGCTGAAAAAAAGCCAAAGCAAATATTAAACGTAGCTTGTTCCAGGCTTACTTCTCTTCCCATTTCACCTTGTTTTGACGTTCTGTGTATTGTGGCAGCCAGGACTGTTTGCCTCATCACCACCGTCCTACCAGCTCCACTTAAAGCTCAGCTCTGTGAAATGTTACCAAAAAAAGAGTAACACCATTCATCTTCTGGAGGGATTCAGGACTGCTTCCAGTTTCTAGGTAGGCTAGGTCTAATGACTTTTTCTTCTACTTTCAGGTGCCTTGTTTCTTGTGATTTTGGGGGGAGAAGTTCAGGGGGGGAGTTGTGTGGGGGGTTTTTTTGTTTCTTTGTTTGGTTGGTTTTTTTACATCCCTCTGACGTGTTATGACCACTGTCATTTTAGATGATAATTGTATTGCCATCAGTTAGAACCTGGACCCTAATCCAAATATAAGCATACATATACATATATAATATGTGTGTGTGTGTGTATAACTGTATATGTATTCCATGTCTCCTTTCCTGAGTGGAATCTGTGGATATATCCTTGAATTCAGAATCCGTCATTTCTATTCTCCTAGGCACTGGAAAAATCATTAAGCTAAGTAAAATGAGAAATTATTTGCTGTTGTTGAGTGATACACGAGTGTGCTTGTTTGATACTGGGCTCTTGCCTGTGCTTCCCGAGCAACGTTGCCTTGTATTAGAAGGGTCACGATTTCAAAAGACTCTACTACAGCTTGTCACGTTATGTGTGTGTATTAGAGTGTAGCAAAAAGCCTTTGTTCATTTGGACTGCAGCAGCACTGACTTAATGCCCTGTTTTGCAGCTGTTCTCCAACTACCCCTCACTCTGGTAGTTCCTCCTGGCAAAGCCCCGCTTTGTCCATCGTACGGGTTGCTTTAGGAGTGTTCGCAGCACCATCTCTCGAGGTGTTGCTAGCCTGTGACATGTCTAAAGAAACAACCAGACATTTGCTGGTGCAGAAATCTCAGGAATATTTCCAGCACGTGAATTTTAGAGAGCAGCAGCAGCTTTACATTGGGGTTTGATAGTTGGGAATATCTGTGCAAATCAGTTCTCAAGATGTTTAGAGTGCAGAAGCATTCATGAATTTGCTTTGCATCTCAAGATGCCTTGTTATGACTAAAGATATGTCAAATCATTGCTTTCTTGAAGGGCTAGGAAGTGAGACTCAAAGGGGTCGACTTCAAAGGAGCCTGTCATTTCATAGCTTGCATTTAGGCGCCTAGATAACCAACCTCGTATTGCAGATCCCGATTGATCTCGTTGGGACTGTTTGCAGCGAACGCTTCAGCTAAACTGCCTGCGTCCTTCAGGTGGCTAATTGGGAGCTGAGCACTTTGGATAATCTAGGTCTGCGTGTGCTTAAAGCTGCTGCAAACCCGTGTTAGGGTATCTGTTTTCCACATGCGAGGCTGTTGATAGTTGCATTGCTACACTTGACAAGCCTCTCTGGGCTTTGCCCATGGCTCTGTTCACAGCTGGTCCACGCAGCAGGTAGTCCTTGCTCAGTCCACGCAATGGGTAGTCCTTGCTCCGCAGGGGAGAGCAGAGGCTAAAGGTGAAAATGCGCTTAGACTTTCTCCTCCTCCCTTACGTGCTAAGCGATGCTAAGTATGCGCGGCTGGCGAGGAATCTAGCGTTTGCCATGAGCTTGTGGCCTAAAAATAGCCAGATCGTCAAAGGTGTCGCTTACAATAAGCCGTTGTCCCAGGAGCTATTTACAGCATGGCCTTCAGCTCTGCCCAGGTTTCTAGGATTGCCAGGAGCCGTGTTAATCTACCTGTGGCAGTGAGACGGGCAGAGCTGGCAGCGCTTGCCTCTCCTCTTCACGTAGCTGAATCTGGGTCGAAGCCTCTGGAATCGGTGAGGGTTGTTATCAGCTCCTGCGGGAGAGCAGCGCATTTCACTCCCAAATCCAGGTGCCCTTCTCGCCAAATGGACAGCAAGATGATCGAATTTGCAAAGTTTAGGTGCCGCTGTTATTTCTGCATCTCTCGGCGTTGTTGCAAAACCAGTGCTGGATTTTTGCGTCGGCGCGGTCAACCGTGACATATTAACAGTGAAATCAAGGCTCGCCTGCTGACAGACGTCGATTCGCCCGAGGCCGCCTCCGCCCTCCCCGGCGGTGTGCTCACACGCGCGTGCATACATGTGTAATCTCGTCTGCTGCTTTCAGGCAAATCCTACGGATACTTGGAGTCTCAGCTCTGAAGAAATTTGCTGTCCGGCCACTTGTTCATAACGTCTCATGTGCTTCTCTGCCAGCTGAAAAAATAAGTGCGAAAAATTACGGCTGATTCAATTAAGCTGATATTGTGTGCTACAAAACCTGAGCGCAAATGCAATTTGGGCCCTGTTCGTGTGACTTAATTATCGCTTACCTCCTTGCTCCACCCCCCCTTTTTTTTCTTCGAATTTAAAAACAATTATGGTGTAATTGCCCATCGGGAGATCCCTAGATGTGCAGTAAATACCCTTTGTCTCATCAAATGCTCCTTTGCCTGGATTCAAAAATGGAGCCTTATTAAAAATGCACACACTGAAGAAATAGCCGAAAGCCATCAAATGACCTTCAGGAAATCAGATTCTGTAATGCTGCATACCCAGAAAAGACATACCCGTGTATTAAACTAGTGAATCAGCTAAAGTCGTTGAAGATGATTAGCTGTGTGCAGTTATGAGATGTGCACACTTCCGACCCTTGGGGTAAATCCCTAGAAGTCAAGTGAGACCTTCTCTGGTGGATGCTTGGAGGGGCATCTGAAGACCAACCATGCCTTTTTTGCTTGAATTAGTAACGTGTTTCAAAATTCACTAACAGCTTTTTAATGTGTAATCAGCTTGCTGTAATGGACAAGATTGAAAAAAAAGAAAAAAGAAAAAAGAAAAGGAAAACCCAAATGCTAGATCGTTAAGAAGCCCATACCGAGCATATGTGTTTGCACAGTGGGAAAGTGCCTTGCCGCATACAGGAGTCCTGAGGAAGCAGGATCCATTACCCGTATCTGCTGAAGTGCTGTCAGATACGAAGGAAATTTAGAGAGCTGCTTGTCCCATTAGCTGTTCATCACTGCTGATTGGCACTGATGGCAGCCCACGGTATTTTTAGAAAAGGCAAAGATAGGGAATTTCTGCGTGTACTGAACATTAGCTGCTGCCGTTATTCAGAGCCACTCACAAAGTTGCAGCTGTGGCTTCAGGTTGGTGGCCAAAGGAGAGCAAGTGGTTTTGAAGACAAAACCCTGAAGGAGCATTTGATAAAGAAAAAACACTTCTGGGGCCATTGCTGAGTTGGGCTCTTGTCAGGCTCAGCATTGACTTGGTTGAAGTCAGCAGCGAAACGTGTAGATAATTTTTGATCCTAGCGAGGTGACCCTGCTTGAGCAGGGGCACTGGACCAGCTGATCTCCAGAGGTCCCTGTCAACATCAACTGTTCTGTGATTTTTGAGATTTCCATTTTCTTCAGATTCCATGCGATATTGCTCAGGCATGTTTTCACACAGTACATAGCACGTCGGCAAGAATAACGAGGGTTGAAGGGTTCCTTAGCTGTGTAAACGGTCTAGCATTCAAGCAAGGGGTTGTCCTGAGCTTTGGGGTATTTTCAAAATGATATGGGCAATTGACAATGAACAAGCTGTTTTGTAAACATCCAAAGTCGTCCGTGTGATTATTTACCATTATTTCATCAAAGAAAACCTATTTAGTTTAACGTTCATTTGAATGGCTTCTCCTTAAGACCTCCAAATCCTAATAATGCGTTAAACGCACTCCAGAATGTCAAAATAGGAAATTGTCTGTAATTTTCTCTGACAGTAAGTGGATGAGGCCTTGCCAGAACTGTTCCTTTTTACACTCGTTGTGAAGTCGCTGCTTTTTTTCATTAAGCGATATTTGACTTTTTAAAACCCTCTAGCAAGGACGCTGCTGACCTTGCACTAGCGGAGTCGGTGGAAGGCGAGTCGGGCTGGTTGAGCGGGGCAAGGCAGGCGGTGGCCGACTGTCGTGTGGCCCTGCTGCCGGATCCCTAAGCGGCACGGGATCCGGGATCGAGAACAAAGGTACATTTGCCGAACGTTTAAAAAATGGACGATTCTTTTCAAGAATATAGAGATATATATATATATTTTTGAATAGATCTAGTAGTGACCCCCGAGCGATGCGATATTGAACTTCCAAAGCTTTGGGCTTGCAGCGAATAGCATTCATCTTAGCTTCTGGTTCTGATCTTGTAAAAGCTAACTCATGCATGCACAACATGATAGACCGTGTTACGCCTCAGAGCCTTTTTCAGAGCTATCATCTAATACATTTTTTATAAGCCTGAGTGCATTCACAGAATTCTGCCTCAAAAGACACGCGGCTTTAACAGCTGCGCCGAAGTGTCTAGTCTCAGTGCTTGTGGGTTTTTTGGAAAGAAAAGAGTAATGAAAATGCTGAGATTTTATATAGTGGTCTTTATTTTATTCTTTGTAGTTATTAAAGCTGTGATGTTTATAGGTGGATGGATGTCTAGGAAAAAGCTGCTTTCTGTGGGTCCTAAATGACAAGGGTGGGAATATTGGTCGCCGAGAAGGCATCATGCTCGTTGTGCGAGTGGCCGTTTGTAAGGGTTTTGCGTTGTATAACATACACCCACACGTGCGCATGTGCATCTGCAAAAAGAGTGCTCAAAACAAATTAGATTAGGAAAAGTATAAGGAACATTTTAAATGCATATGTTTCTTCTGGGTTTTTTTTTTTTTTTTTAATCCTGAGACTTGGTTAGCTGCTAACCAGCAGAAGTAGACACCAGGACTGGTTTCCTTATTTAATTTTGTAACATGGATCGAAGTACAAAATAATAGATACTAATATTCCAATTGAGAAAAATATTTCTAATAGATATTCATGCTTATTTGATTCATTGGTAGATGGACAGTTTCGAACTCTCACAAAAAAATAATTCTCTAAAGAAAATTAGTAATCTGAAGTAAACAGTGCTCTTGAGTTTTATAGTGCTCAGCAGGAGAAATCCCCTGACTTACTTTGGCGCTCTTAGAAGATTGTTTTCCTGGGTCATATTGAAAGGAAACTTGATTTAGCAGACAGAGTTATTCTAGGTTTTGAATGTAACTGAGAAGTTTGTTTATCTTTAACATGGGGAATAAATCTGTCTGTAGAACTAGACAATTTGAGATTTTATGTTGTAAAGCTTTCTTGGAATCCCAAGAAAAAATAATTTTGTGCTAGTATTTTAGAAAGTACTATCTCTTTTTTGCTTAAGATCATTTTGAAAAAAGAAAGATTAAAATTGTGCAAACTGTTTGTTGAATATGAATGACTCATAAAAAAAATGAACTTGAATCCAAGTTTGTATTTTGAAAGTCCACAAAGATCAAGAGTGGATCAGATTGTTTTTTGATTCATTTTTGTGTAAAATATGGGCGGTCTTTTGCTTTATCGTATAAAAGAATGATTTGTTCTGATGCTGTTGTCCTTGGCTTGATGAAAAATCAGAGTTTACATGTGTTTGTGTCAAATTGGAGTTGGAGACAAAACAGATTCTGTGTGTGTTTGTGTAAGGATGGAGTTTGGGGTATAGAAATGTTTCAAATTTGTTGTATTAGTGATCTAGAGCTCTGGTGCAGGTTGCCACATTTTGCTGGGTGTCATCTGCCCTTGGACCCATTGTACAACCATGTAGCTACCACCTCTGTAACCACTTCTTAGCAGCGATGGTACAACCTGGGTGCGCTCATGTTTTTCCATAGGACTTCAGCAGAGACTTTAGTCATCTTTGCTTTGTGGAGAAGGGCCAGGAGGGTGGTCTAGCTGGACAGCAAGTTGAACAGAAGTCAGCCGTGTGCCCTTGCAGCAAGGAAGGTCAACCACACACTGGGCCATATTAGCCAAAGAGTAGGCAACACACTAAGGGAAGTGGTAATTCCCTTCTGTTTGGTGCCTGAGAGAGCACACCAAGGCACCATATCCGCTTTGAGTCGTCTCGATATGAGAAAGACGTTGACATCCTGGACTGTGTTCAGTAGAGGGCCACCAAGATGAGCAGGACTCAAGCGCATGATGTGCGAGGAGAAGCTGAAAGCTGGATTTGTTATCCTGGAAGATAAACCTAAGGGGAAATCTTAGAGCTGTTCTCAAATACTTTTTGAGAAGTTTTAAAGATGACAGAGCCAGGTTTTATTTTCAGAGGTTTTCCCTCTGGGATAGGACAAGAGCTAATGGGCACGACTTGCAACAGGGGAAGTACTGATCAGATATAAAGAAAAAAATTGTCACCATGATGTGACAGCCTAACAGTAGAACAGGTCCCGGAGAGGCTGTGCTGTTTCTGTGCTTGGAGACATTAAAAAATTGGCACAGCCCTGAGCAACCTGATCTGGTTGGTCCTGCTCTGAGGGTGACTGGCCGAGGTGACCTCAAGACATCGCTTCCAATCAAAATTGTTGTGTGATCCTGTGCTGACACAGTCTCACTCGGTTTTACACTGTAGTCATGAAATTTTAATGCTGACAAAAGAAGAGGTCACCTCCTCCTGCTTTAAGAACCGTTCGTGTGAAGTTAAACAAAAAAAAGCCCTTGTTTACCACTTGTGAAGTTGTGCACAACATCTGACCAAAAGTGGGCAAATTAGAGCTCTTTGTTTCTGCTTCTACAGGATGAAACAATGTGGCTGTACTTTTTGCTACAGTTCAAGTAGTAATTCACAGTTCTCGCAGGATAGAAATACTTGTAGTCATCTGCATTGCATTCTGATTTTCTTGGAAGGTTGTTGGATATAGAAATGGAAGAAGAGACTAGATCCCACAAGCCATGGGATGAGCCCGAGGTAAAGGCTGACTTCAGAATCAACTGAACACCCATCTCTTTTTGTGCTTTTAAGACTGCGAGAACATCTAGGAGCAGATTTAACTTATCTAATCTTTTAAGGCTATAATTAGCATTAATTTCTATTGCGGTAGTAGTGTTCAGGGAGCTCAATCAAGGTTAGTTGCTAGGCGAACAAACATGCAAGCGAGATAGGCTTTGCTTCACCCTCTCCAACAGAAACAATTAATTTAAATATTAAGCCGCTTGTGAGACTCATGACAGGATCCACCCCACTTAATTGTAGCTGTCTTAAAATTAAGCGTTCATCCACCTCACTCCTTTTACAGCTAGGGAAAAAGAGTAGCTCCTACCGAAGATTGCTTTCAACATTTTAGGTGCTACTGGGATAATAAATTGGGGATTTATCACAGCAAAAGGACTTGTCAGCAATCAAATTTCTAGTACAGTGCTAGAGATTTGGAATAAGACCTAGGTTTTCTGAGTCACAGTCCAGTGCCGGTGTGACTTTTGTGCTCTATCTCCCATCATCCTGGGCCTGATTTCTCAAGAAAATTGTGTTCTGGCACACCTATATCACTTCTGAATCCGACAGACTGTCGTTCTACGCCTTTTCAAAGGCAGCCTACAGCAGCCCCACTCAATATATCTCCAATAATGACGACAACCACTGGAATAATATAAACTACTTACTAATCAGTTTGGGAAGGCAGGACATCTGCTTTGCACAATACAGAGGCAAATTAAGGAGGCTTTCACAGTAGTCTGGAATCATCTCTTAGAGTTTAAAAAGAGAACGAGAGAGAGAGAAAGAAACTAATGGTAAATAAATTGGACCATAGTGCTAGTTTTCATCCAGCTGTATGCTGCTCTAAAGGAGCTATCGCAGAAAAATACCTATTATTTATTAATTCAAGATGACGCTAGAAAGCAATTCCTCTATAAATTCTTTTCCAACAACCTTCTAATCTCAATAAGTTGTTGGCAAGAATTGTGCTGGAGGAGTACCATCGTCAATCATAGTTGTCTTGGTCGCGAGTCAGAAAGGCACCTACCTGTAAACCTTTGGCCCAGAGGGCACCTTTCCAGCAGTCGTGGTTTTGCACGCAGGCTTGGTGTGGGCTAGGTGTTGGCTCTGAGCTCCTCAGTCCTACCCTGCCTTGCAGGAGAAAGAGATCGGGGAATCGCAGTGTCCTAGGTTTGATGGGTTTGTTTTGTATCATTCTATCGAGGTTGCTATTTGGACCTACTTTTCTATCATCCTCCTGGTAGCAGCTCCAAAGCCAGTTTTCATGGCCTCTGTGAAGCTCCATACATCATCTCTTGAGCTAAAATGTTTAATATTTTTCATACATGGAAGACTGTCAGCTACTGCTCTAAGATATAATATCCGGGCAAGGGGGAGGTCTGACTCAGCTGCCTTTAAGGATTAAGTGTCAAGGCTCAGAGTAAGACCACTGGACAAAATTCAGATACAGAGTGGATTTAGGATAGGCATTGAGCTTCTGCTTTGAAGCAGGTGTCGCTATTTAATTTCCTGCCTTGGACAGATACTTCAGCAGTCAGCTCTGTCTAGCAACAAGTAGAATGAATCTGGACTGAAATCCCAAGGTTAACTTTTATCACTCTCTGGCCCACAACAGGGGTGCCAGTTTAGCTTGTTCCACGCTCACTCGGAAGACTGGCAGGGTTGGGATCCGAGGTTGTGTGTCCAGTTAGGCACATCAAATACTTTTTGATTAAAATTTACCTAGATTTGGGAGTGAAACGCACTGCTGTGCTTTGACTGTTTTAGATGGTACAACATATAACCAAAATCTGACAGCCCAGAGAAAATTAAGTCTTTTGAGAAATGCAGGTGTTAAAGATCTGAATACTTCTGACTTTTAACTAGGAGCAAAGTATACTTTAGCTTCATCAATATTTCCTTTTTTCTTGGTGGGGGGTGGAGGAGAGTTACTCATTGGCAGGATTGCTGTAGAATTTGTCATTTTTGCTTATGTTAAGAGTAACACTTTCCCACCTCAAAGAGAAAGGAAGGGCTGAATCCAGTTCTGGAATTAATGTACATTATTCCTTTTAATAACTTTTTCCTAGACATGCAATTCCTGCATGCCTCCAGCAGTTGGAAAGTGTAAGAAATTGAGCAAAACATAACAGCATTACAGAAGTTGTTTAAAGTTTTTCAAGAATTGTTTCTTATTTAAGCCTAAACTAATGAGGTGCAGGATTTTTTTCATCTATATGTTTTTAAAAGGGATGAAATATTTAGTGTACAGTGTTAGGCATTTTCCTTTTCTAAAATAAGATTTAAGGTGGATTTTAAGGGTTACTATCAGCTGTGGCTGCAGGGGAAAAGTCATTACTGTTTCTGTGAAGAAGTTAGTTGTAAACATTAGAACATCAACAATTTCTCTTAGGAGAGTCAACAAGCCTCATAAAAGTGTTGACCCAGATTATGATCAGCTTTTCTGCACCTTGTTGGTTATAAATAAAATCAGGACACTTAGATTACATCTCATAATAGAAGAGAGGTGACCTGAAAAATTATAAAGGTATGAAATCATTAAGAAAGATAATTTTCAGTTAACATTTGAATGATACAGCTCTACTATAAGCCATTTAACACATAATACAACTGAATGCATGAGAAAACAAAACATTATGGAAATGCTAGAATCTAGTAGAATGTATTTGAAGGAGTTGTCAATAAGGATGTGAAGATTTATGGCTAAATATATTTCTGGTGTGGAAAAAATGGAAAATTTTATAATCAACCAGTGAAAATAGATTAAAATAGACCCCTAAACAAATACGAACTATAGGGTATTGCTGCAGGGGCATGTGAAGCCAGAAAGTCTTAAACAGTGAAGCTCATTGATAGCAATGATGAAATCATGTGTTATTATGTTCTCTTTCTATATATATGGTATTTTTATATATGTACATATATATGTGCAATACATTATATATTCTCATAATATGCACTGAGAAGACCTCCCTCCTCCATAATTGTCTTTATGCTGTAAATGTTCCCTGCAGAAAGCTACAGCTTATTCCAGATCTGCACTCTTATGCCATAATGTGCTCTGACAGCAGCAAATTTGCTCCCCTATCATGAAGCTTTGATGAAAACCTGCATTAAAAGCCATCAGCATCCATGGGTGAGAGGAAGAGACACCAACGTCTCACGTGGCCTCACCAAAGAGAGGCCAAAGCTGGAAGTTGGGGTCATCTGTTAGGAGGCTGGGTATGCCATCTGTCTCATTTACTGGGAACAAATTAGCCTCCTTCAAGGGATATAGATGGCACCGATGACACACAGAGCTGCTGAGCCAGACGGCGATTTCAAATAGTGTTTAAAAGTCAATGAAATCAAAAGGAGCCATGGTACCAGCTAGCATCTTTCGCTAGGTGAAGCTAGGAGGTAAATACTGCTGCACAGTTTTGGAGAAGGCAAAGCAGCATGAAGGTCCGTGTTGTATTTTAATATCATTTAATTGATTTCTGAACTATTTTTGGAGCTTCCAAATAGATTGCAGCAGCCTTTCGGAGCTTTAGACACAGCACGTCATATTTTCAATTAAAGAATCATTATTTAATTAATGTTGCTCAGACAAGTCCTGATAAATATGTGCGCCATCATATCTATTTTTGTTTCCTGAATCATTTCTCAGGCAACATTTCCTCAGTCCTGTTTTGAACTGTGTCTTTAGCGGTAAACTCATTTCCTGCTGATTAAATGTACTTGAACAGCATTATTTGCATGCGTTCTACTAAGGATTCCTTCACGTAATACAGAGATTAATATCACTTCCCCCGCTCCATGAACACCTGATGTGACTTTACCAAACGTTGTGCCCTACAGTAGCAAGTCAGATGTTGAGCAGTACAGTAGCTAATGGAAGAAAAAGAAGAAGAAAGAGCATTTTAGGCAAGCGCTGCAGCCTGCTGTCCCTTGTGTCCAAGCTGGACGAACTTTGAGTAAGAGAGCAGATGAAAGCAGTCAAACCCACTTCCTTTTTATGTCTAACTGAAATGTCCCGTGTGTTATTTAGTGGCTGTTTCTGCAGTTTCAGGAAAGCATTGCCGTTTGCTCGTATTCAGCTTGCAGGTCAAGAAGCACCTAGTGCGGCTTCGGTGGTGTTTGGGGATTCTGGACCTTGACAGATGTGCCTGGCTGTAGCCTGACACCAACCTTTGCTTCTGACCCATTTGGATGCAGTCGGCAATTAGCACCGCTGCAGTTCAGGGCGCTCTCCTTTTCCATCTCTCCTTTGCCCCTGCTCCTGCATTTCATTTTTATACCTGTCATGAAACGGTTGAGGTCAAAAGTCAGCGCGGAGTGCATCATTTGTACATTGTGTCTCTTCTCCTCCTGCGCTTCTGCTGCCAGAGAAATTGAACTTTCGTCCATTAAAAATCCATTTATTGTGTCTTGACTTCACTGAACGAAAGAACAGGACATTTCATCAAACAGTACAGTTTAAAATCAAATTAAATTGTACTAGTGCCCAGAAAATGTGACAGGATAAAGACTTTAGTCATTTAAAAATCTTTTTAAAGACCTCCCTGATTGCACTTATTGATACTTCCACATGTACTTTAAGGTCAAAACTGGTGAGTGATGTGAGGACTCAGCATGGGACACCTAAAAGGATCCTTTTTTTTTTCCCCCATTAAATGGGTGGTGAACCCATTTAATGTAGAAGTCTAAATTCATGCTTACTCGGTCAGTTTGACACCTGTGAGGTGAGTTGTAGGTAATCACTGGTGGCTTTTGAAAGAATTTTGGTGTAAGTGGCCCCCACCTGTGACGAGCATTGTGTCCTTCCCTGTCCACCTGGATGAACCTTCATGTAGGACATCACCACCCCGGGGCATTGGTTCGGCAACCTGAAGCCGCTATCCTCAGTGATGACTTGTGCTCAAGTGTATAATTACAGAACCAGTAGCAAAACAACTGCTTAAAATTGCCTCACGGCCTTTAAACTTGGTTAGAAATATTCCCAAAAAGGAGGTTTCAAGTCATACGTTCGTCTTTTGGCAGCTGGTCCATTTATTGCTTTATGGAACTGCAGCATGTGGACAAGAGTCAAGTTAAATATGTCTCTTATCCTAGTTACAGTTTCTGTACCGTTGATGTGCCACTGGAGTCAGCAAAGAGGGAGTTTTACAGATGGGTTGCAGAATTAAATTGTGCAACTTGCGGGGCTGCATATGTGCAACTCCAGAAATGAAACCAAGGTCTGAGAAGACATCCTTCTCTCAGGCCTGGTTGCATGGCCAACAGCTGGAATTTGCACAGCTCTTTATTCAATTAATATTCAGAAGCCACTAGTGCATTTTCCCGAGAGCAAACGAACGGTAAAGGCAAGCTGCTAAATGCAGCTTCTCTGTCTGTCTGCTCCCTCATGCAGCGTTGGGTTGTTTGGTTGGCCAGTAGTTGTTGGTATTTTGGGTTTTTTTGTTGTTGTTTTTGGTTTTTTTTTTTTTTTATTATTTCTTTTAAATACATGTTACATTTGGCAAATGGGCAACCAGGGAGCACGAAGAGAATAGCAAATGTTTCAGAAACTAGCAGCAAAGTATGTTTGAAATGAATTGCACGAGCCTTTTGTTCATTTGGGGCATACTTGTATTGGTTTTCGCTTCAATGCGTGGTAAACTTTGCTGAGATCCTCATTTATAGTTTAGATCTTCATGAAGTATAGATTAGGTGTATATTCTTATCAGTAATCAGATGAAAGATTCCTGCAGTAATAAATATTTATTTGGCATCATGCTCACAAGGTTCCTAGAATGTATTGTAGTTTATGCAAGATTAAAGGCAAATATGTTATCTTGTAATATGTTGCTTTTCCTTTTTTAAAAAAAATAAATGCATCCTTTCCCTTTAGGTATGTATTGCATATGGTAAGTACAAGTAAATTCCAAAATTATATTTGGAAATCATTTTTGTAAACCCTTCTTTTGTTTGTATATACCTAGGAGATGTCCATTTTGTTTGCAAGCAGGAGGAATAGGGCCAGCATGATGATTTTCCAGGCTCCCAGGCTGCTCAAACAGGAGATCGGGCCAGGGAATGTATTCTCTTGTAGTCCTGTTTCTGGACTGAAACATGGGCTGGCCAATGATTTGCAGAGCCTAGGAGGTTGTGCAGAGGTTCCAGAAGAGGAGATGCTCTGGCAACTTGCTTTCTTCCTGCTTAAGGCCAACCCTAGAGAAAAGGAGGTGAAAGAGAGTTAATAAATCAGAAAGCTTGATACTTGCTGGCTGCAAGGAGGGATTTCAGTCTAGAACTCATTCATCATTTCTTGTGAAGTATTGACAAAGGACCAAAAGCTAAAGGGAGGTTGAAGAAGCTACGTTTTTGGTTTGCAATCAGCATGAGAGAGATTTGGGATCTGAGATCCATTTTTGTGTGACTCACCAATTTCAGGTCATTGAGAAAAGCAAGCAGGAGAATATTTTGTCATATACTTAGTTTTGCAATAGATCAGCTGGCCCAAATATAATCTTTTAATCATTCCTTCTGCATTGGTTGAGGAGGTTCAGATTGATGGTCTCAACTTTGCTGTTTGGTTTCTCGTTTGCAGGATTTCCCTGTGCATCTATTTGATTGCATCATTTTAATAGCAAGCTACTTACTTGTCCTTTGGTATCTCATCATAGTTTAAATCATTGATTTTAGTTTAATTGGTACTCTTTCTTCCTTTTTGACAAATTACAATTATAGTGTACGGCGTTATCATTGTCTCATAAATGATATAACAACTGCTTGCGAATGCCCATAAGTTTTTATTGTTGTGTGTGCATCTTAATAACGACATTGCAGAATGGCACAGAGAAGTTTGGAGCAGAATAATGTCTGCATTTTCACTAGTAAGACATAATAGCAGAGTACAGTTGCTGTGTAATAAATCTGTATTATCTCTTATCTGTCTGTGAATCCTAATACAAGCGCAGAGCTTCTAGATGGAAGTTTTGTGTTGCATCTATGGTATGGACAGAGAGAAATGGAGGGTTGATCTGAGAAAATTAGTGTTACCATCCCAAGAAATTCCAACTCTTGCTTCTAATGCTTGAATCATGGGTGCAGTGATCTGTGGGTGAATTGTCCTACATCTGCACTAGGCAGTGGTCACAGAGCATAAATGTGAAGTCTGGAGGTTCACAACATTCGTGTTGGGATGAAAGAAGGTTCTCTGTCCCACCTTTCATGAGTTGTAGAGTCAGGCCTCACTTACGCACTTTGGCACCTCTAGGGAGTAAGTGATATGGGATGATATGACTGGGAAGGATTTGTATTGCATCCTACTGAAGAGAGATTGGGAACAACTGCTGGCTTGCTACTTCAGAGGTTTCTCCAAGGAAAGGTGCTTTGCTTCCTAAAGCATTGCCTCTGGCCAGTTTTCTTCTGGGAGCTGATATCTAGATCACAGAATTGTAGGACAGCATCATTTTGGGCAACTCTAGGTTTATCCTTCCCAGCCCCAGCTCAAGCAGGTCAGCTTGCTCAGAGTCTTCTCATGCCCTTGGGCATCAAATGTGAAGAGTGAAACAAGCATAATTATTTTAATTCTTTATTCTTCACCAGGTGTTGTTTTCACACTTTGCTCCTTTGTTTCGGTTTGAGAGGATATTAGTATGTATCTGAATGGGATTAAACTCTCATAAGCCCCCTGATGACTGACATTTTAGGAAATAGTTGTTTTCTTCAGCTGGAAGGTTGCAGCCTCGTGAAATGCTCCCTGTATTTTTGGAAAGCTTAGTGAAAATCTTAGAGCTAAAATAAGAAAATGATTAGTATGCGTTTTACTAAAATTTTATAAAGCACAGATTTCAGTCTTTCTTAGAAAGAATCCGAAAGCTTCAAGGAGACAGCTTACCAAAGATGAGATAACCACTTCAGTCACTTAATGCATTCAGAGTTGCTGCTGATGGTGCCGGGGGTGTGGGATGAACAGAGAACCGTGAATCCGTATCGAACGCGGAGTGGGAGGCGGACAAGACGGCATGCAGGAGTGAGATGTGTTCATCTCCACACACTCTGCTTGCACAGTTGCTGTGGTTTCTGTACTTTCTCTCTTTTTTTTTCCCTAGAAAGCGAGCATTGTAATAATGCGACTTGAAAAAGCAAAAGTGTGGGTGATTGCATCCTGCTCGTCATCTGAGGACCTTTCTGCTTCTCTGACCAGTTGTTGGTAGAGGAGAACTCAGTATCGGGGGATTTTCCCCCGTTCCTAGGAACTCTCAGCAGTCAGGGAAAAAGAAGTCTTCCAGCTTTTAACACTAATGAAACTTGAAGGCAGTAAACAAAATCATGGGCTGAATCATCCGGTGCTGACATGTCGTTTGGACATCGAGGCAACTTTCCTTGGAAGACCCTGTGAAATAACATTTCCTCCTTGTTTGTTCTAGTCTCGTAATTAGAAGTGATTTAGGATAGCAGTGAAGGGGCCTCTAATGGGCAACTTGTGAGTGTTAATAAAAGGAAGGATACATTAAACATGGTGATTTGTGATCAGGCTGATGGGGTTAATATTTTCTTAGAATATAGTTGGCCGCTCTTCTTCCAAGTAATAGTGTAATGTAATTATAAGTACCTCAGTAGATGAACTCAATTGCTGCTATCATGAAAATTAATTTCAGGATCATGCTGAGTTTTTTTTTTCTTTCTTCTTTATTTTCTACACTGTGCCGGAAGACATAGACACATACAAATGAAATTACCTTTGAGCAGAGCTTGTCACAGAGGTCCATCTGGTTCCTAGGAGCTTCTTAAACTGAAATCTATAGAAAAAGAAGTTCGTTTTTCATCACACTTCTTCACATTCTCTATACAGTAGCACTCCTAGTCTTTCACATTCTGTTTTAAAATACTTGACAAACATAGACAGAAATTTCCAATTTATAGGGGGGAGAAGTGAGATATGCTGAGTTTTTCCCAAAATGTTGCCCAGCAGTTAACTGAACTAGGATTAGAAGTTCTCCAGTAAGTTTTGCCAAGTTTTCTGATCAAGCTTTTTCAGCACACACAAGTGTGCTTGCTCTAGTGTTTTTAAATACCCAAATGATGAAAACAATTTATGAGTTTTTATGTCCTCCATTTTTTTAATGTATGCCAAAGTTCAAAAGCCTGCAAAGATACATATTCCTGCATCTCAGGATATATATTTTTGTGGTAAGTGAAAACCTAATGAGCAATACTATTGCGAAACTTTTCGAGGAATAAAATGAACAAAAGTGTGACATGAAAAATCTATGTTTGTTGATATTTTGAACTCTTGCCAGTAACTATAGCCTTGAAGAACATAATGGAATTAAATCAAACAGGACTCTTAAATTGCTCTGAAAACATATACAAATTTAGAGGGAAATCAGCAACATAAAAGCATTGGGTTGCTGCTATGTTGTTTGAAACCTTAGTTACTAATGCTCATTAGCAGATACACATCTGACCTGTGCTGATTTCAACCAGCTAAAAATAAATCCTAAGCCCAGAAAGGAAGACGAATGAGTAAGAGAAGGAAGTCATGAGTTTTGGTCTCCTCAAAAGCAGCTTGTCCTGTGCTTTGCCACAGCTTTTCAGAGCCAAGGGAGGCTGCACGCCGGACCAGGGCTTGCAGGTGGGAAAGCCGGTCCCCGTTTGAGCTGATAGCACCATCCCTGACTTCAGTAGGGTAGCGTTTCACCCTGAGGTCGTGCACTAGTTGCAAAAGCTGTGCAAGTTCACAGACTCAGGCGTTGGACGTGTTGGTACCTCCTCCCTTGCTTTGTATCTGTATTCCCTGTTACTCATAGTGCAAGTTATAAAGTGAAGAGAAGAGAAACTCCTTCCAAAGAATTCTTGGCATAGTGAAGGAGGCAAAACACAAATGTACTTGCAAGTCCAAGCACAGCTATGCTGCCGTTCCTCACTCTTGTGCCTTATGTTTTCTGGAGAGGTACTTAATAGTGTTTGAATATGACTATATACTTCCATTAATGTAACAATTTTCATTCCTATAGTGCAGCACCAGAAAGATAATCTCTGTGTTAAGTACTTTTTTACAATCCCCGGAGAGTCAGAACTCTAAAAGCAAATATTGTATTTACCATAGACTGTAAAAGGGAAGAAACGAGGCAAAAATGCAAAGCAGTGGAGATAAAATAGAGTTCCTTTTGGTTGCCTGTAATTGTACTATGAATATATACGTACACATTGTTATGCCTTTTATATTATCTCTAATTTGAAATAAACAACATGATTACAGATTAGATCAATCATGGCTTCAGTATTTCTGGCCAAAGCAAGAAAAGACTTGATGTGCTAGCTAACCACATCATTGAAGCAGAGATTATTTCACTATTGGTGATTTGTTTAAGGATTTTAATTTACAGTAATGGGTCTTCTTTGCAGCATTGTACCCTAGCTCCCCACGCCTGTCTTTGGAAAGCAGTAGCTGCTTGCATATGCCATGAAACCCACTGAGATTTGAAGAAAATATTTCAGTTTAAACCTCCATGGTCTTTTGATCACGTCCGAAATGATAATGCAAAGTACTAAATACCGAAATGGAGCGGCTGACTGCTGCTGCCTGGCATCTGTATTTTTTTCTCCAGACTATAACATACTGTAAGCGTATAGGTGGCCTTACTGCGATTTGCAGAGGAGCTCTGTGGGGAGCTGGGTGGCCGTGGGGCGTTGGAGGAGATGGAAGTGGAGGGTCTTCTGGAGCTCACCAAGGGAGCAGAAACCTAACATACCCACCCCCGCGGGCAATTCGGCCCCAGCAGCCGCAAGGGCTGATGGAGAAGGTGACTTTTTCCTGCACCTGACTTGTGTGTGTTGTCTTAAGTTATAGAGTACAAAAAAAAAAAAAAAAAAAGGATTCGCCAGAAACAGCACACATGTTTTTGTGGGATCAGAAGAGGACCGTTGGGAATCCAGACACATTCAAAAATGATGAAATGCAATGATAAAAGTCCCACATTCAAATGCCTTAAAGTCCTTAAAGTCATCGCTTCCCATGTTTCTAGAACACCTTTCGGGAATAAACCAGTAACAGCGGCCAGCTACCCTGGCTACTCTCCTTATTTGTATACGTTGGGTGTATTTTTGGTGGAATAATGAGTTTACTCAAGAGGGAGGAAGCTAAACGTGAAGAAAAGAGAAAGTTAAGGACGTTAAGTGCGTTAAGGACGAGGGAAAAGAGGAATAGCAGGAGAACAGTGGTGGGTACCACGGGAAGCAAAGGGGAAGGGAACGGCGTAAAGCAGAAGAACAGCAAGTTGTGTCAGTGTCCACCGAAGCTCGGTTTGGCTGCCTTGTCCTGCTACCTCCCTTCAGCCCGTGTCGCGGAGGGGAGCCGGGGGTGCGGAGAGCTCCCCAGCGCCCGCCGCGAGGCAGCTGCGCCTTCCCAAGCACCTCCTTGAGCAACCTGATCTAGAGAAACAAGTGTTTCTGGCTCCGTACCCTTCCTTCGCTTCAGCTTTTCAGGCTTTGTCTGCTCCTTTTCCTTCTTTCCTTCCCCCCTGGGGTGTTTTGGATTTTTTTTTTTTTAATATTTCCCTTCAGTTAGAGCCTGTGGCTAAGAACAGCCTTAATAACGCATCTTGACAGACAAATGAGGCCCTTGAATTCACTCCCTTGCTCTCTGTGTGTGTGTAAGGAGCACCCGGATGCTGCTCTGGTGCTCAGCAGCGTTGTTCGTGAATCAGGTCCTCTTCCTTTTGGGCAGCTCCATCGATACTGCACCTCAAAGTCTGTTCCTCAGTGAGAGCTAATGATACTGTTCCTTTAAACCCAGACTGGAGATTTTGTATCTGAGTTCAGGGACTCTTAGAATCCACAGAATTATTATTTTCTTTTTTTCTTTTTCAGGAAGCTTTTAATTAGACCACTCGCGCTAGAAACTCATGCTTTGTTTGCTTGGTGGCAGCTGGACAGTAATTGTATTTATGGTCCATTTTGTTTGAGTGCCAGTGACTCTGATGTTTCTGTAATGTCACAGGTGGGGTTCAGCTTGGAAGTACTGGTTCAGCATTCTGCTAGCGGGATAATCCCTTTGGCAGATAGAGTTCCTGCCCTCTGCACCAGAGTTGAAAGTATGTAAAATTCTGGATGTACTGTGGAAAAGAAAAGGGATGGTATGAGATAGAGATCCAGGTGCTGACCAAATCCTCCATCTTATCCACTCGGCAGCTGCAATTTAAAGGTTAATCTATATAAACGTTTAATCATACGCCTCAAAGTGTTAGAGGAGCGAAAGTATCAGTTCTACAAATGGGCACTGAAGAGCTGCGCAGGGTTCCTGGGAAGTCCAGCATGACGTGGGAAGCTCAAACAGCCACGGAGATCCAAGTAGCTGCAATGTTAATGCTCATGTTTAAGTTGTAGATGGGACACGTGGAATGACATCTTTTCTTTTACGAGTGCCACTGACAGTGGGTTTTGGTGGGAAGTGCTGCAGAACGACACGTCTCTCGTTCCTCAGATTGGTGCACCAAGGAGGAATACGAGCAGGCTGCTGCAAGGGAAGTAGGGCAGAAGAATTAGATCTTCGCTTAGTTTCTGTTGAACCACAACGACTTTAATGCTTTCTAATTGTATTCCTCATCCGCTTGGTGAGAGGGGCCACGTCAAACCCCAAATACCTGAGCATCTGGGGCTCATCTGCTCCAATGCGAACACCATCTTCCTCAATTCCCCACTTGCCTCTCGCTGCTCTTACAATATTTGCCTTGTGCCGATTCCCCCCTGCTAATTACCAGCCAGCCAGCCCTGCACGTGGAAAAACCATTTTAGTTGCATGAGTTAATGCTTTTAAGTCATCCCGGCTTTGCTGACTCACTGGTCAACCTTGAAAAATCACAGCAGTGCAAACATTGCGATGCCGTCAGAGGAGTAGCAGGTTGCGCCAGGGACTCTCGCACTGATTAGTGTCGGGCTTTTTTTTTTTTTTTTTTTTTTGCAGTTGAAAGAGCTATTGTGTTTAAGGCCAGGAGATTTAGCATTAGGAGTAATTAAAAATCAAGGCTGCTGCCTTTATATTTTTTTAAATATGAAGGGCTCTGGGAGTCTCTGTAGTCATTAGAAAATCCTATTCTGGGGCTAAGCTCGGCCTTGTAAGCAGTTCTGGTTTTGGCTTGGCTGCGTGTAAAGCAGGGTCTCGCTGAAGGCAGATGCTGAAAGGGGGGAAAATGTCGTGGAGACGGGGAGAGGAAGAGCGTGCGCGTTCGCAGGGGGAGCCGGCTGCGCGGCTGCTCTGTGATGTGTCCTTAGCAACTGGATTTCGACTCCGATGGGAAAAACAGACGGTGGGAAAGCGTTCAGGGAAAGTGGGTCACGTTTGATCCATGACTCGAAAGGAAAAAGCAGGGGGAGCAATGGGCTCGGATCACGAACGAGGTGAAAACCGTTCCCTCCGAGGCTCGCGCGTGCCGCGGGCCGACGTCGCCGGCCGGGTCTGGCGGCTGCGCGGGGGAAAACGCAGCGCGCCCGAACGCAGCGATTGCCTGGGGGCTTGAGAAAGGAAGAATTAAGAAGGGGGAAAAAAAAGAAAAAAGAAGCGTTGTTTGCTGGCTGCCGAGCTTCCCGTGGCCGCGAGCGGCGGCGGGGACCTCGGGGCTCCCCGTCGCCCCGCGGGAGAGCTTGCTGCGAGCCCTTCGCCGTCCCTTCTCCATTCGTTCAACGGACGGACTTTCAGATCTGTTAATCCCTGTTGTTCCCTGTTGTTCGTAAGACTGCCCTGGGCAATTAGAATTTATTAAATAAAGATTTGGTTTGTGTACAAACTGGTATTAATTTTCTTATCCCGGCTACTTTTCTGATGCCAGTCAAACGCTATGTAGCCGCTCGTGTTTCAAGGTAGCTTTAATTAGCATCGCAGCCTAGGGCAGCCCCGAATTAAATAACGACGACTCGCGACGGAGGGACGGGCTAAGCGGCTGCAAAAGATCGAGTAATGCGAGGTGTAAACCAGCGTCGGATCTGCGTTCCCTTCCCCTTTGAAACTTCCTGCAGTACGTTCCCGTTTTTCTAGAAAACTCTTCGTTATTGGTCCTCCGCCTGTTTTCAGCAGAGCATTAACTGTTTCGTGAGTTCATCAACAAGCTGTTTGCGCTGACGGGCAGCCTGATCACCGAAAGGCGGAACGGCGGCGAAGTCGAGGTGCGTTCCCAATGTTGGGCTACTTTATGAAGATCACTTGGTAGAAAAGAACAGGTTTAAAATTGATGACTCCGTGGGATGAGTGAATTTAGACCTGCCTTCCTTCGCCCTCCCTCCTTCTCCCCCCACAACCACCATCTGAAATAGCCTGAGAGTGCAGCATGTTTCCTAACATATGAATATAGTGGGAAAACATCTGGGTTTACTAATAAAATTATGCCTGCTACTTAAAAAGCTGCCAGTGTTGTTTGGGGCCTCTGAGACGCTCCTGCAACGCAAATAATAATAGCGGCTTTGGGAAGTGCTTCACCCCTGCGGTATTGCTCAATTTGCAAATCCCGCTCTTAAAAGATGAATTAGAATTGTACGAACTTAAAAGCGAAAGCGTAACATGAAAGCTTTTTGGCCTTTAATAATATAACAGTTCAACATTTACATAGCGCTTTCCCGCAAATGTTTTGGAGCACTTCGCAGAGACGGGAACGGAACGTGCCGAGCCCGAAGGGAAGGGAATACAGTGACGAGCCCGGCAGGTTGGGGCCTCAAAGCGTTAGAAGAAATGTTCACGTGTAGAAGTCCCTTCTCCGATACCAGGAGACCAAGCAACAGAGGCCCGAGAGCTTCAGAAGGGAATTTTTTCCTGGGTCCTCGAGTGCCTTGGGCAGGTTTCTTCCCTTTCTCCATCTGCTCAGTGAAGGTGCTGGTGACCATACAGCAGGGGGTTATAGGAAAAAGCAGCTGGAAGAAGACCTGAGGTCTTAAGAGGAGCCACATGGTGTTACTAATCCACCAGCTTTCCAGAAACTTGTCATCGCAAATAAGAGTTTTCCACTTCTAGGGGGAGGAGGGAAAGAGAAAAAAGATGGGAAGAAATTAACCCTGTGGTGTGATGACAGAGATTTCTGTAAATCACGGTGTGGCTCACACTGGTGTTAGCAGCAGCCAAACCTGAGATGGCCAAGCTTCTGCTGGTTAGGTGCATCCTGGGAGCTTAAAAATACCCACAAATAAACCTTTTCGGTTGCATGGGACTGTTTTAAGTTAATAGGCTTCGTACTTCACGTGACGGTCAAAGGGATGCGGACGGTGTTCCCATTCCCCCCCCCCATCTCCTTTCAAATGTCTGCAGGAAGGCTGCCAGCCCGTCCGCCGAGACCTGGCTTCTTTCTCCGTCGGGAGTAGATGCTGCCCAGGAAGCAATAACCCACCACAATAACAAGCTTTTATCCAAAAGCTACAATCAGAAAGTTACCTCATCTTTTTAAATTCTTCCTGCTGCTAACCTTAAATATGCACTTTTTGTCGACTTTTCAAAATGTGCTTTGGCATCGATTAGGCAAGTGGCTTGAACACGACTCTCTTAGGACATTGGCGGGCCGCTACGTTTGTGCAGAGCAGCGTGGAAACTCCCGGCCAGGAGATGGAGGTCTATTTTGGAAGTCCAGTTGTCTCCATAAATGACTGCCGTATGATTTTGGAAGAGTGTTAGGGTGTGTTTTTGTTGGGATTTGTCATGGTATGTTTATTAGGAAAATTTAAACCAGTTTTTCTGGAGCTTTTCATTTCTTTGAGCTGTCTCTTTAAAGGAGGAGTTGTTCCCTTCCAAATTTGATGTGTGTGTTTATTTTCTTGTAAGCAGGAAAATAGCATTGTAACCTCGTAATCCAGCAGAGCGAAAGAACTGAATTGCAATATTATGAGAAGTGCAAGAAGCGAAATAAAATCTTGTACAATAACTGCAGGTCACCTTTTAGCAGCCGAGATTCTCTGATGACTAGCTGTGCGCCAGCGATATTTAATGTCTCTTCAGATGTAAAAGCACAAAAGTTGGCAAGGGAAAGCGAAGCCTTCTTTGAGGCGTCGGGAACGCGCTTCGCAGTGCAGTTCAGAGGTTTTGGCAAGTGCAGAAGGGAGACCGCGCGACTTGTTTCTCTGCACACAGGGAAAGAGTTTCCATCTAGCACGCGCGAGATTTTTTTCATTAAAAATTGCTTTGTGTTGTGGCTTCGTGGCTGGATAGTTTATCGTGTTCACAGCGGCGTGTGTTGATGGCGATGCTGTGGAGAGCTGAGCCTGGGCTGAAGCTTAATAGTGGCACCTCATCCCACCACCATCAGACACCGGCGGTAGCATGTAAGAATTGCCGGCCAAATTTGAAATCAGGGTTCGCTTCGCTTTCCCCATAGTTGTGTCTTTCCTGAAACTGGTAGATGTCCTCATGCTGTGGCATAGGATCTACTGCCAATAGAAGTAGGGAGGGGGGTTCCAAAAGCACCAGAGTGAGCTGAAAGCACATTGAAAACCATTGATACTGTAGCTCTAATGAGGTACTTGGATTTTTCTAGAATGCAGTATTGAGGTGTAGTTAGATAAGACTACAAAAAGGACAAATTTTGGATTTTTTTTATGTTCCCTGTAACTTGACTTGAAAAAAGAGCTCTGTTGACTTTGTTGTTGACCAGCAATCTGCTCAGAGCTGAGCTCTGCTCTACACAAAGCCTGGGTGCTATTCCAGCTCCCTTTCCCACCCCCAAAACTCGCCAGACAACAAGGTGCTCCATGCTCCTTTCTGAAGACGTGGGAAGCGTTTCCTAGAAAACAGGCCGGATCGAGGAGGAGCAGAGATGCTCCGCGGAGGCTCGAGCGGTGCGCGTTGGGTTTGCGGGGCTGCAGTTGGGGTTCGCACGGAGGGCTGCGTCTTTCCGACAGCTCGCCGCCGCCGTCGTAAAGCCGGCTTGGAAGTGCTTCGCGAAACAGGTCCTTCTGCGGCAGGGTATCGCGCGTGCCGGCAAAGCGAGTTCGCGGGCGCCGGAGCAGCGAGCAAAAATTCCGCAAGGACTCAAGCGGCGCCTCTTCCGTGTGCCGGGGACGCGCCGTTTCACACGGGCGGCGTGCCTCGTTACGGGTGGCGCGGCGCCTGCCGGCACAAATTCTTTTTCATTTTTTAATATTGTCTTTCCCTGTTGTCGGGATTTCTTTTTCTCCTTATTTTTTTCCGGACAGGTTATACATATGCTAATAGAAATATGCCTATTATTTGAAGCGTAGTTCTGCTTGTCAATGAAGCTTCATTAACACCGTTATCACTGCCTGACATTTATCTTATAATTTTCCAGAGTTGACTGTTACATCTCCATGGAAACCCAAATTGCAATTGAAACAAGTATGATAATAAAGGCATCCGTAGAGGATTGACAGTACGCAAGCCCACGGTGTTTGCAGGCTACATTTGTTTATAGTTCCTTAGATAAATCTATTGCAGCGGAGGGTCTTATTACCTGTCTCCTATCTTTCTGTGACTGCTGCTATTGCAAGGTTTAGAACAACACTGCTTTTTTCTTAATATTTTGCTTTTTAATTAGAGCAGTATATTTTATTGGACTCCTCAGGAGAGATTAGAGCATTGAAGATGTGTGATTTTCTTTTTTTCTTTTTTCTTTCTTTTGGAAGAAGCATGAAGTATTTTTAAAGATGATTTTGGCAATATATGCACTGCTGCATCCTTAGCTTGATTTTGGGGTTTTGTCTGAAACAGCAAAAACTTACGATTGCTGACTCCTTTTGGTTTGCTGACTCTTTCAGTATGCAAGAAAGATGCTGGATTTCTTTCTATACCTAAGGACTTGAGCTCTTTAAGTTCATGACTCTAAATCAATTTAGATAGTGCCTCAAAGCATAGAGTCATGAAACTGGAGTGGGTCCAGAGTGAATTAATCTGAAATTAATTTGATTTTGAAAGGCTCCATCTGGCTGTGTTTGGAAAAGGCATTTAGACAGATATATAAACAAATGATCATCTGTATTCGACATGCCAGATGTGGTGTCAAAAAACTGAAGAAATGGCTTAAAAAAAAAGAATCAGCTGAGGGGGATTTTGCTGTAACGATGCTCAATTTAAAATCGCAATTGCATCATCCTGTAGATAACAGTCCTTTTGCCCATTCAGATTTATAAAAGAGCAGGAGCAAGAGGGAGCCTGATAGGACTGTGGAGGTTTTTATATGCAAGAAAATTGAATGCTACAGCTTGCCATAACTGTCGATTTCGGATTTCACATAAATAAGCGCAGCTAAACGCAATTGCCGATATATCCTTTATACGGGCAGTGCCGCGATCTGCCGCTGGTGCGCTGGGGTGCCGCTGCGAGCGCGTGCACACCTCGGCGCCAGTCTTGGAATACGTTGGATTTGTGGAGTCCTTCCTATAAAAACCCTGGCAAACCTTGGAAGAACACGCAAGCTAAATCCCAGCCTGGATGTAAAGCCTGCAGAAACGGCTCCATCGTTAATTAGGCCACTTAGAAATATATATTTTTAAGCTGTCCTGTCTGGCTTTGAAGATTTTTTTGTGCAACGGAAGAAGGGAGTTGAGTAGCAACTTAGTAAATTTTAGCACTAAGTGTTTAGAGCCGGGAGGGAGAGGCTGAGGTTGTTGACAAGAAAACAGATGGTCCTACGTGCCTGGAATTTTAAAAGCTTGGTACTATTCTAATTCAGTTGTTGACATGGCACAACTGTATAAGCATTTGGGTGTAATCAAATACTTTTTTTTATTATTATTATTTTAAAGGAAATACCGAAAAATGCTTCCTGCCACAGAGAAGGCAGTTAGCTTCATTGCAGACGTGCGTAATCAGTAAAGCGAGGCGTTAATAACCCACAGCATTAATGCTAAGCAGCCGGCTCCTGGAGACTCGGCTTCGCGTGCAAAATTGTCAGTCAGGGCTCCCAAGCTCCCACGTAACTGGGCAAGTTCAGGGCTCCTGTCCCACCTGCAGCGATGCCGAGAAGCCCCTTTGCGACTCGAGCCTCTTTCGGACGTAACGCAGAAGGACAGCCTCTGGCCCAGACGGTTTGCAACCCCAATGGGAAAAGGTGGCGAGGAGGAAAATAGAAGTTGAGCTGTAAGCTGCAGGGGTTGCTCACTAGCAAGTGCAGTGGCCTGCCAGGGCTCTCTTCTTGCCATAGCAGAGATTAGTTTAGAAATGGGAAAAAAATGATAAATGAGATGCCTCTGTTAATGCTGGACTCTGCAGGTCAAAACCAGATGGGCAGATGCCCGTGGGTGAGCTGGCCTGCAGGAAACAGCTATCTGCAAATTGTGACTTTGGCATTTAGTGGCAGTGTCTTAAGTCCTGTGTTACTTTTCTTCTGCTGCAAAGAGTTATTAATGAGCCTATTTTATATCTGAAGGAGACAGACCCGAGGAAGGTTTGATGTACGGCACAAATTCTGCCCGTGAAGCAAAGATGACTTTTTGGATGGTTGATTGGAGAACCTCAGCTAGCCTTGACCTAACTAGGACCCAAAGCCTCCAGGAAAGGCTGGAAGAGCAACGCTGTGAGTTCCTACACAGGCTCTCAGTGCGGATTTCCAAGCACTTCTTTTAATCATTCTTATCTTGTATCCTTAGAAATCTGTGATCCCCATCCTTACTTGAACAAGAAGGGGCTCAAACCCAAGAAAGGAAGGATTGGAGCAGATTTCACTTTTTTCAACTCTTAAGGGCAGGTTGCTGTCACCATTCAGCCTCAATTAGTTTCAATGTAGTAAAATCTACAGGACAGGGTTTTAAAAGGATGCTGAGTAAGCAAATCCTTAAAGATATTGCAAATAGACCGTTATAAGTTTTCTCAGTGTAAACAAAAATATAGCACTGAGTTCAGACCTGTACAGATGGTCTGTTTAATTGTTTGCTTCCACTACTGGATGAACTAGCAATGATATTTTAATTGGTTTTCAAAATAGAGGGCTTTGAAAGAAACCTCTTCCTCTGTTTGCATTCGCTTCAGCACACAGTCTTTCTCTTGTTTATTTGTATAGCGTGTGCGTGTGTGTATAGGAGGAAAAAATACAAGATCATATATTGTGTGAGTTAGTTCGCTTTTGTCAGTATGCTTGTCTCGCTTCCGATGCTTTGCTAGTAAGTGTTTGATTCGGTGCCTTTCCCGGTTCTCGCTGGGTTTAGTGTCATGTTCTCTGTCCTGCCTGCTTGAAAGACCTCTTCTCCCTGCTTCGCCTTCGCCCCAACCAAATTTATTACCCATCAGAACATTTTTTTCAGGGTAGGGAAGATAACTTTTCCCAGATTTTCAAATCTGTCCTCCCCTGTGGCAGGATGCTACTTCTTTACTCTCCTTAAAACTCGCATTTAAGGCCTTAAAGAGAGCACATGTACTGTATTTGGAATTAGTCCAGAAGCAAGCAATTCCTCTCGTGTAGCAATGGTTTATCTTCATTTGTACAGTGTAATACAAGGAGAGCGTTAACAAGGCTGAACTAGCAGCTGAACAACGACCTCACCAGAAAAAATGCCCGTGAGTTTTGGATTGTTTCTCAGGGCAGTAAAAGAGGTTGCCTTGTCTTCAAGCAGCAGCATGTTTTTGCAGATAATCTCTGCAGACACGGAAGCAGCACAAGAGAAAAAACCTCTCTGCGTTCAGCGTGCAGCACGTACACTGGGCACTTACTAGCCATCCACAAGGATAAAATCTCAACCCGGATGTCAGGTTTTAAAAGCCATCAAAATTGTTAGTGGAGTTAACGTGCACGTATGCGTGCAAGTGCTGTTGCTCTCTGCTGGATGGATGAAGAATTGCTCAGTTCTTTGTCACCGGCTTGATGGGTCCATGAGGGTAAGGGAGAGGGTTTGGGGTGCTCAGTGTTTAGGTGTCCGTCCAAATGTTGTGCGGTCCCAGCTTTGCAGATCTTCCAGCTGCTGATTTGTCACAGGTGCAGCCTGGAGAAAATTATTCTGCGTACGTTATTGTGTGGTAGGACGAGAAGTACGGCTGTGTGCTGCTGGCTTAATTGGGCCTGATGGAAGATCCATCCAAAAGATGCTGTTGGGGATACATGTTACATAATAATAATAATAATGGTTGTTATTGTTATTATATAAAGCAGTGCAGCAGGAGCTGTTAACGCTTTATGAAACATCACCTTCTCTCTAAGCAGTTTTTGAGCTACTGCCCTGTGACAAAGCTGATGGACCAGAAAGCTTCTGAAGATATTTCCCCCCAACAAAGGACAGAGACCAGGTCATTTACGGCTTAAAAATATGCTTCTATTTTTTGTGAGAGGCTCTGGCCCGTGTTCTGCCGGCCCAAACCCAGCGTAGGTAATTGCGCTGTGTGGCTATAAGTCCCGGCCCCCCACTGCTTGCTGTTGGGGATGGTTTCGTTCTCCCCTGCCCAGCTCCGACGGCGGCGGGATAACGCTCCGTGCCGTTAGACAGCTGCTGTCCGTCACCTGCCGATGAAATCATTCCCAGGCAAACGACGAGTTCAGAAAGCCCTTTCGGGTCCTTCCGGATAACGTTTGCCTCGGGAAGCAGCAGTGATGCTTTTCCAGCAGGCCGAGGGCTGCTTTGTGCCTCCCAACAAGGGCTCGAGGACTTGGAGCCCTCCAACCCGGTCCCGTCGTCTTTGTCGGCTTGCACCACCCTAAAAATGACTCCGTAGCTCCGCTGTAAGGATTTACGGCTGCAAAGCCATGCCGCCTGTGAACGCCTCGGTGGCAGGATGGATTTAGTCATCAGTGCTCTCGCAACCCGCTCTTTATCGCGTTGTTTTAGCTCTTAGAGGGAATTAAACACGTTCCTCGAAGGACATACTTTTTTTGGCTTAGAGCACAGCACACAAAAAAGGCAAATCTCCAACACGGTGATAAAAAAGACTGAAATGGGTTGAGCACTGCGAGAGGTATTAACCAAAATAGAGCAGTCAGAGAGAGCATTAAAAATAGCCTTGAAAAATGGGTCTCATATTGACCCACTTGGTCTCATTACAACTGTTTTTTTCCCCACACCTGGTGAGATATTAATGCAAAGCAACTTGGATTAACAGCAGCGATCGGAGCACTGGTGAATGTGGGCGATCCCGCCAGCGTTGCCGAAGCCCACCTCCGCTCGGTGAGGCAGTGACAGCCAGGCCATCTCGGGCTCCTCCAGGAGCGGCCCCATGCGCTCGCTGAGCTGGTGGCAATGCAGTGACGCCATCATCGGGCGAAGGGTTGCCCAGAGAGGTTGTGGAGTCTCCTCTGGAGATATTCAAAAACCCACCTGGACGCAATCCTGTGCAACATGCTCTAGGTGACCCTGCTTGAGCAGGGAGGTTGGACTAGATGATCTCCAGAGGTCCTGCCAACCTCAACCACTCTGTGATTCTGCAGTGGGCTCAAATTGCCAGAGAGTGGCCAGCGTCTCGGTGGCCTTTGTCTGTGCCCTCGGGCTGCACACCTCGATGGAGATGGCACCTTGTCAGTGAAGGCGATGTGCTGGGTCACCCCCAAGGCCCGTGGGCCACATTGGCCGGAGCGGGAAGGGTTGCTGCAGTGCAGAGACAGCAAGCTACATAATGAAATTTTTTTCTCTTTAATGTAAGTCATCGGTTGGGTGCTGACAGTAATTACCAGGGAAGTCCACTCTTATTAGTGTCCCCTAGGCACTGCCGCGTGCTCCTGCTTTCAAGCAATAGTCTTAAGCTTTCAAAAGTATTGCTCTGGCTCTTCCTGGAAAGTTTCACTCATAGAGGTTTGGGGTTTTTTGTTTTGGTTTAGTTTGGTTTGTTTTCTTTTGTGGGTTTTTTTGCCTTGTTTTTTCCCTGGCCCACGCAAGATGGGAAGGAAGGAGCCTCTTCCTTAGAAGTCCCGGGGGCCAGCAGAGATGAACACCAAAAGATTTTACAGCTCATGACAACTAATAGATCTGGCTGTAGAGCAATACCTTCCAGCAACTGAAGATTAAGCTTGGGAGAGGAGAAGGGAAGTCATTTTTAACAAGAATTATCTGCAAAGGAATAGAAATAGGTGACTGCATCTTGCATTGACCTAAACAAGGCGTGCAGTAGCTAAATTGTAAGGCAGGGGGACTGTATAGTTCCTTAGAGAGCACTTCAGACATCAGATTAATAGAACATACAACTCTTTTTTTCTTTTCCTTTTTATCTTGCCAATGTTTTATCCCCGGCTTCAGTTTGGACGAGTTGGCCGTAGCTGCTGCCCGAGTCAGGTGATGCTGTTAGTGCCACGGCAGTTGCGGTGGTGGTGGTGGTCATGCGCTCCTTGAGCCCCACAGCGGAGCGTGGGACCACTGCCCTGAGACAGGCGATTGCTTCTTTTGCCCGGAAAGCAAAAAAAATGGGTTAGAAAGGAAGAAGTTCAAGCTCTGCCAGTGGTGCTTGCAGAAACAGGGTGTCTGAAGCTGCCCATACTCAGAAAAACCGATGTGTGAGTGGTGGAAAAGGATTATAAAGAAAAGCTTCAGTTATTCTTTTTTTTTTTTTTTTTTTTTTTTTTCAAATTTGCAGGAGTTACGGGTTCAGGGAGCTGCAAGTGGATGACTGAAGTTACTCTGGGGAAGTTTTAATGACTTGCCCAAGTCCATGCAGGAAGCAAGTGACAAAACGTGTCCTCCTTAGCCTTGCCTCACAGCATATAGACCATTGAACCGTCTTTAGCCAATAAAGCATTTAAAGAATAAGAGCAATTTAATGCCGCTCTAGTTCTGCTGCAGGGAAGAAAGTGCAGAAGTATTTTGTTGTATTAGAATAGCTCTTGGCCTGCGCCTAAACCCTTAGCTCAAAACAGGAACTTGATGGTAGCTGAGTAATTAACCTGAGTAAACAGTTAGATGCGTTAGGTTTTGTGGTTTCCTAAAAATTGTCTTGTTAGCGATGTAAATTGTGGTGCTCTCAGTATGCCTGGCAGTAAAGATGGCTTAGGTCAAGGAAAAAACCGAGGAATAAACTTGCTTTTCTCTATTAAATATGATCTTTGCTGTAATTTTGGGCTAATGTAGTAATTGTATGTGGACATGTTAAACAAGGGATCCAAGGGAGAAAAGTGATGAAGGGCATAATTTAAAAATGAACTCATAATTCATTTTTAATGTAAATAAAGTAGAGAATAAAGTAAAAGCAAAGCTGATTTCTAAAGGAGAATAGCTGAATGAGTACAGGAGAAGGCCAGCAGATATGCAGCCAAGTTTCTACCTTTTCTTCTCTTTGCAGATCCAAAATAGTGTGTGAGCATTTTTGTTGCTTTTTTAAGCTATGGGTTGGAATATATAGATTTAATTTTTGTCATTGGTGAGGTTTTTGTATGCACTAGGTTTTAAGTAAACAAATAAGAAATTATGAAAGAAACAGCAGGGTTGTTTGCTGGAGGTATAAAGGTCATGTAGATGCCTGCTACTCACTGAAAGTCTTGAACCTTGCTCCCGTTGAGGATCATTCTTCAAGTCAGTCCATCACTTGTTGTTCTAGAGACTTTTGTTTTGTTTCAGTTCTTGGATTTTTTTAAGTGTTATGTATGGATGGAATACGCAGTTGCTAAGGCCAGGAGGAATCATGGTCGCATGTGTCATGAGAACACCCCGCCATTTACTGATGCTTCTACTGACCTTAGCTGAAAGGTAGCATTAGATAGGTGAACGTCTGCAGTATGCAGAGGTTCATCAAAGCCAAGCATCTCTTTGTGGCCTATGTGAATTGGCCTTGAAGATCAGGGCCTCTGGTAATCATTTTCTTAAATTATTTCTTCTCTGTCTCTTCTCAATGTGAGTGTGGCCAGAGTCTGGTACAGGAGTGGCAGCACTACTGAGCTTGGGATTTGTAAAGGATCTTCAAACCGAGGAGCAGATCTACCACTGGAGAGGGCATTCGTGCGTGAAATGTAATAGAAACGTCTTAAGCAAATCGTTCAGCGTCTCGATCAAAACTCCCACCAGAATGACCAGGAATTTAGTCAAATAAATGAGTGTGATAGATCCCACTGGCTGCTGATCCATGTTCGAGGCTCCTGAAAAAGTGATGATCAAACTTCTCAGCACTGATTTCAAATGTACCTTTAATATAACCTTCTCCTCCCTGCGGTAACTGGGTAAAGTGTAAAAGTTAATAGGGGCATATTAATGTGTAGAGATGTATTATGCATGCAAGGAGATGAAAAAATAAGAAAACTAGATAATTTGTCTTTGCGCAAGATACAGCCGTGAGGCAGGGAAATTACACAGGGTTGTTTTGTTTTCTTGTCATTGTTATTTCTTTTTTTAAGATGTAAAATATGAATTTGAATGAGTTAAAATACAAGATTTCTTCCAAGTCCTCCTGTGGGCATTCTCTTAGGAAAAATTCTCAACCAGAGCATTTATAATTAAGGCTGAGTGTTTCAAAAGTAACAGGCAGCTCAGAGATGCCCGAATTTGGGGATGATCAGCTTTCAACATTGCTGAAAAGCGACCGTTTTCACCGTTCCCGCAGCGGAAGGACGAGGGAACGTTCTAATGGTCGCGTTTCGTTCTTGCTTGGAACTGAAGCGTGCAAAAATAATCTTTATTTTTGGAGTCTTTAGCCAAATAATTTGTTGAAATGATTGTCCTTAGTTGCCAGTAGTGACGTGAGGGTTTTTTCCATTTTTATTTTTGTTTACTCTCTAAAATGACTTGTTTTCTTATAAGAGCACAACTCTTGCTAAATCATAACATGCCGTTCTTCTCCTAGAGCAGGTTATTTTTTGTCACTTAAGTGCATTTCCCCTGCCAAAGTGGATAGTTGTTTTGAACTTTAATAAACACCCAGAGATCGGATAGGGTAGCAATTTACAGGGTGTGAAAACTCTGAAAAGTTTCGTATACTTGGCACGGAGCATAACTTTTCGAAGCCGTGTTTTCTCTTTTCTGCTCAGAGCAGGCAATTTTGCCGCTGCCTTCTGCTCTTGGACTGTGCTTTTTGTACCCGGGCACGATAAACAACGTGCATTAAGCTGGAGCTCTCCAGACTGCTTTTCCTTTCGAACGAGCATAGGCAACTAATCGGCAGCGGCCAGCCGCGTAGCCGGAGTGTTTTCCATTCTAGGCAATATTGAGCTAATTTGGTGCACACATGGATTCTTCACACAATCTGCAAATTCATCGCTGGCATCTTGCATTAGTCATCTGACAGATTGCCAAGTGTTTCATATTCCTTTCATGTGACTTTATTACAAAACACACGCGCGCGCACACACCCCAGCGCTGCCTTATTTCTGCCAGTAGCCGGGTTAGGGAGAATTTGCTGCGGTTCTGTTTACAGCATCCATGGAAAGAAATCTTCACTTATTTGCAAACGCCCTCTGCTTTAAGATGCAAAAGTGCCGGTTTGTGGTTTGCAGCGCTCTCCTTGTATAATGCCGCTAAGCAGCAGCCTGCAGAGAAAACGGGACTCGATGAAAAATGTAATCGCGTTGGGTTTTTTTTGTTCGTAATACTTATGCTATTAATTAAAACTTGATTTTTTGTGTGTGTGCCCATTGACATCATCTTCTGCATCCAGTGCACATTCAAGCTGTGCGGTCTCTTAACTTGCCTTTTCTTTCTCGTCTCCTTTCCCACTCTCTAGTAACGGCACAGCTAACAAGATGAATGGAGCTTTGGATCATTCAGACCAACCAGACCCAGATGCCATTAAGATGTTTGTCGGACAGATTCCCCGTTCGTGGTCGGAAAAAGAGTTAAAAGAACTTTTTGAGCCTTACGGAGCTGTCTACCAGATTAACGTTCTCCGAGACAGAAGTCAGAACCCTCCCCAAAGTAAAGGTACGGTAGTTGTTGCTGTTTGCTTTCGGTTTTTCGCTCGACGGTCTTGCTTGCCTTCGGGATTTCCAAAGAGGCTTGTGCCCGGGCTGTCTGTTTTGAAGCAGACTGTGTTGAGCTATGCAGCAGCCCGAAGAGCAGAGACCTCCCGAAAACCTATCGATTGCTGCCGTGCTCTTCTCTCGAAATTGCCGTTTCAGTGTCTGCTCTCTGGAAGTGAGCAGTCCAGCTGTGCAAAAAATAACAAAAGATTGCCGTCCTTGTTTAAATTATTATTGCCAAGAGACACGGAAACCTGAGCGGTCACTTTCCTGGGATTAGCTCATGAAAAACATAATTTTCGACTTCCTTTCGTTTCTTCTCTTTGCCCCGCAGGTGGGAATAATTTTCAGGATACAGATGAGAAAGAGTAGTGCTGGGCTCTTGCTACGTCATTGCTCCAGAGGTAGTGCAAACTTAAAAGAGAGAGCAGCCCTGCCTTTTATTCCAAAATCTGATTTCTTTTTGTAGTCACAGTAAGGTTGGTTTTTGGCACAGATATTTTTCTCAAAGAGAGCATTCTTCCCCCCTGCACCCTACATTTTTCAAGTGCACATGAAGTGTTTATCCTGAACCGCTTGTTTTGCTTAACTATATATCTATGTGCATATTTAAGTAGGTTAGAATTTTTATAGCATGCAAGTATAATGTATGCTTATATCTAGATTTAAAGTGAATATTTTGCTCCGCAAAATGCTTTTTTTCCCTCCTGAAATAGTTACATATTTTCATTTACACTTTCAGATCTTCAAGATGTGTATATTAAATTGGCACTAGTGTTACAAATAATGAGCGCAGCTCTGAGACACGTCTAGATGCGCATGTGTGCCTGACTGTAGGGTACCTAGGTAGTTATTCATTCTGCGTCCACTCCTGCCACTGCTTCTGAAGCCCTTTAAAGCACACATGCTATGATGAATGGCATAAAAAGATTTTGTGGGCCAGCAGCTAACTAATAGTGCAAAACAGTACTCTCCGGAGATACCCTGCGAGGTGATTTTGTCCTTGAGTCAAACGGCACAACTTTGGGTGCACCTCTGCAAAACGCTGCCAAGACTCAGAGTTTCCTCCTCTACCTGGTGTCAAGGATCCTCTCAGTGGCGTCTCTTTTGCTGCCTCAGTTGAATTTTTTTTTTTTTTTTTTTTTTTTTTTTTTTTTGCTTTGCATAGCTTTAGTTCTTCTTGGGTTGCCTACCTAAATTGCTTCATATTGAAAAAAAAAAAAGTGGTTCTTTTATTTGGCATCTGGGAAGGGTTTATATCACCGTCCCCTCCTGCTGATGACATTCTCATACTAGGCTGCTCTCTTCCATTGGTACTTAGGAAACCAAAGATATTTTTTGCTTGCAGTTTTTCAGTTCTGCCTCCAAGCCTTTACATTCCCTAGAAAATATGATGTATCCTAGTATGTAGACGTCTACTCCAGTGCCCTCACCACGTGACTTTTTCTTTACAAGCTGGAGAAAAAACTGTATTAAAAGTCAGGCATGGGATTTTCTGCAGTCCAGGCTGCTATGGATGAGCAAACTCCTCCTTAGTTTAAACCACCAAAATGCTGAACTTTGAGGCTCGTTGGTTTAGAAAGAGCTGCTTCCTGGGCTCCATAAATGCTTTCGCACTAAGCAGTAAATGAAGTGAGAATGATGCTGTGATCAGACCGAAGAGCCTCATTGATTCCCATTTCTGTAGGGTTTTCCAAAATACTGTACCTGTCTACCAGGCAGATTGAAGGCACGAGGATTAAGCACCGGTCATGCAGTTCGTTATCAACTAATTATGAAGGCTTGTAGTCCATGTACTCAATATTCTTTTTGCATGCTGTTTTATTTATTTATTTTTGCTTGGGATTTTCTCAGCCATGCAGAGATGATGCTTTTATGTCACTCCAGTCTTTATATGTTTTAATGAGCAAATGACATTAATCCTTAAGAGAACTAGAGCAACCTTCAGACTTATATTTCCCTGGTGCAGCAGCCGGCTCCTCTCTTGTGATCAGCTTGGAAACCTTGAAGGAGCATATCTACACGCTTTCTCTCCCCTTCCTTCTGGCCCTGTCTGCCAGTGAGTTTGCCAGATATAGAAACCTCTGGAGTTTCCTTGTGGCTGTCTCCTGACTAAGCAAGATCTTTACTTCTCTAATCCTGTAGCACAATTGAATCTGTGTGAGGAGAGGGTTTTGAGAGCCTGTTGTATACAAGCAAGCAGAAAAAGTTTGCTCTGATGAATGTCTGATGATCTTCTTGTCATCACGGATGCATGAGGAATACTTTTTGGTCTCCAAATGGCAGTTTGCTGTCTGCTCTCTCTCAGCATCTCCCAGGCTTTTGTGCAACAGTGTGCCTAGCATAGGTAGTCTGCAGTCGGGAGGTGGTGGGAAAGGTCCGTTCTTTCTTCATTGCATGGTCTTGCCTGAGGGTCATGTATGTAACAGAGTCACCAACTGGTATCACTTGGAAATTTTTCTGAGCGTGAAAGTTGAGCTCAGCTTTGGGGATCCTCCACGTGCGTAACCGCTGTCCTCTCCCGCCGTACGCGCTCAGTCGCGGTGCAGTGTTGTTCGGTGGGTTTTACACCCCCGGACAGGCTGCGTTTCAGCAAGCGCTGGCTCGGCTGTTCTCGGAAAGCAGGAGTCTCCTCGTGCTTTCGAGAACGTGCGCTTCTGAAGGTTTCCTTGGGAAGGAGCTCGGCAAAGTCATTTGCCTTTTGATATCTGTCCCCTGTTGTTTTATAAGACTTTTCCCTCTTTCTGCTGCAGCAGAAATCCAGGGGATTAAGTAAACTACATAAAAAAAAAAAAAAAAAAAAAAAAAAAAACATTCACAGTAAATCCTGTAACGCTGAAATAAATGGGCACTTTCAGCTTCTGGGGGAAGAGGACCTTTTCGGAGTCGTTAGTGAGAGCTTCTCCAATACCCCAGACGCCCAGAGCTCTACGCACAGGCACTATAAAGCTCCTCTTTATATTGCTCCTTGGCAGTATAAAGCGCCACCAAGATTTCTCTTCTTCCCTCTGTTAACCTGGAAAGATTTCGCGGCCGAGTTTGAGAGCTGAAGCAAACGGCCCAGGGGCTCCGTGGCCCCTCGCGTGTGGGACCGCGGCCGCTAGGCGTGCGCGCTGGAGACTGAATTGTAGTAATTACCGCTGAGGGTTTTTCTGTTGCAATGTCAGGCTTGAAATCTTCCCTGCACAGAGTGAAAGAGCACCCACCGCTTTAATTTTTTATAACTTTTTTTAAGCAGCTGCTACTGTGTGGTGCAAAAGGTGGCAAAAACCCGCCGTGGCTGCTGGACACAAGCGCAGTGGAGAGGGAGGGAGACTGATGAAGCCGAGTTTCAGCTTCTGACTTTAGGATGTTTAATTTTAAAGCAGAGCCTTAATTCTAGGAATTTACGTGGGTTGCAAGTAACATTGGAAAATAATGTTACAGACACGAGCTGATTTTGATGACAGATGATTCTTACTGGGGAAACGTGCCGGCGTTTCTGCGAGGTTTCTCCGAAGGTGGACGGGGGTGAAGTTGGGCCCGTAACTGGCTTGGACTCCCCGGGGCGTTCGCGCGTGGGAGGCTAACGCGGCCGGGCGCTGGCGAAGCAGAGCCGGGCCCGTTTTCGCCTGGGGACGGGAACTGGTTAGGCGATGGAGGGCAGACGAGAGCGGGGAGAGGATACGGGTCAGGGGAGGAAAGGGGACGGCAGCTGGAGAGTCACGGCGACGGCTATCGGAGATCGATACCTTTGCACTCTCTGTGTAAATGGCTGTGGCAGAAGGAACCACTGACTTGTTATCCTGGTTTTTGGATCGTGCAGAAGGGCCTGGTTGGGCGAAAAGCCGCCTTGATAACCTGGAGAAAGCGACGCAATACAGAGCAGTTCGGCTGCGTGGAGCAAACCGCGAGCAAGAAGAGCAAATTTGAGGTGTGAGCATCCGTAGATGTTGAACGAATGTATTTTGCAAAGCTTCAGGAGCGGCAGAGGGTTCGAAGAGCAGACATCTCCTGAAAGGATTAACGTGGTGGTTTTGTATCAGTGTCGTCAGAAAGGTGCCGAAAACGCGAAGCAGTGTAAATGGGAGCATTGAATATAGCCGTCAAGGAAGCACTGTGACACTTAAAGGAGGATTTTTTTTTTTTTTTTTTTTGATCATGTTTAAACTCCGATTGCCAATATTTAGCACTGTTCTACAGAAAAGGGCAGAGGTCCGGAGAAGAGCAGCGTGATTTTGTGTGAAGCCAGGGAGGGTTAAGCTACGCTAAGAGGTCTAAGAAGGTTACCTTGTAAAGGGCTTGAAGCACTGACTTACAAGAAAGCAAAAAGAAGAGCTGCAGAAGAATACAGGACTGTACCTTGGTTTGGAAAGAAAAAAGTTATAAGGGGCTGTGATTGAAGTTTCTGCAGCATGTCGAAGTGCATGCCGAAGGCAGGAATAGATAGGCTCTTTCAATTAATATTAAACCCAGGGACTGCACAGAATAGGCTTAAAATAAAGAAACAGTAGGCCAAAAAAAGGAGGGGGGGGGGAGCTTCTTAAGTCGAATTTTCTTCCTCCACGAGCAGAGTAGAAAATGTCCTTCCAGAAAGAGAAGGAAGAAAAGTTCCCAAAGAAAGTTGCTGCTTCGATGTGGTAGTTGGAATAAGGTGCCTGGTAGATGGAGTGATGGGTAAGGTGGCTTCTCCCCAGGCGGGTTCCCCTGCACGGGTAGGATGGGGTGCAGGGCACCGCTGCTCATCCACCTCCAGGCTGACGAGGAGCTGAGGTTTCTCCTGACCCCTGATATTTTTGCATAGCTCGGAAGGGAGGGAGCAGCTGAGGATAACGTCCCACGGCGGACCCGACCTGCCCAAACCCAAATCAGCTGCACTGTGTATCCCCATCATTGACCACAGCAAGGAAACGGAAGAGTATCGCAGCGAGCCCAACCTCGTCTGACTGTGCAGGAGACCAGGAAGGTCTTTGTGAAGATACTGTTAACAGATGTGGGTTTTTTAAAGACGATTGCAAAACAGGAATATTAGAGAAAGTTGTGGAGATCCAGAAGAGAGTGGGTTTTCGTGCTGGTATTTTAAGTGGGACATGAAAAACCTTCCTCAGCTGTATTTCCAAAGTTTGCTGTTTATGGCAGGTCTCTGTGAATGACGGGAGCAGTAGCAGAATTAAAGATTTTTTTTCTTTTCTTTTTTAAGCATCTTTTTGCTCCATTTTTTCTTACAGCATTGATCACGGGGCGGTGGTGGGGGGAGATTTTGGTCCAGAAGTGGGGATTCCAGGTGATGCTGCTGTGAGGAATTAGTACAAATAGCAACACATCTCTAAGGGACTGATGCAGATCCCTCTGGGGCTTGTCTCTGACAGAGTTTTGTAGCGGCTCAGCTATGCTAAGGCCGTGTGGGCACATTGCCAATTATATCTGTGCCACAGAAATGCAGAAACTTCCAACTACGTGAATCAGTTCGGTTATCTTTGCAGAAAACCCGTCTGCAGACCAGCCATTAGAAGAGAAGGGTTTTTTACTCAGGCTATGGGTTTCTTAACAGATCTCTAATGTTCATGGCCAATAAACACTTGGGGAAAAGGTAGGTTATGGAGAAGAACATCTGAGCTTTCAATTCAGGACGAAATGAACCCAACCTCTTTCTAGGTACCTTCAACCATTCCAGGAACACAGGTGAAAAATTGGATTCAAGTTTCCTGATACTTCAGCATAAGCAAGAAATGCAAAAAGAAGGGCTTATGACCCCTTTCTTTTTTTCTTTTTTCTTTTTTTTAATTGCTTTGAAGGCTAATGAGTGAGAATTAGGAGGCTTAAACAATAGTTTCTTTCAGTCAAAGGCAGTGCTGGAAAAGAACATATTGCACAGCAGTCGAAAAAGGCAGGCAAATCTTTGCTGTAATGCTGACTTCCTCAGTACACCAACTAGCACATACATATGGAATATTTTAGAGCTTTACAAAAAATAAAACAAAGTTTTAAAAATATAAATGGGTAATCTGGTTTTTTTGGGGGGGCGTAATGTCGGCATTACATCAGAAAGAGCACACAAAAAGGCAGTTAAAAATCCTGAATGTTCAGTAGAAGTGCAAAAAACAGCTAATCAAATTTCATTGTTGCATCTGAATAATATGCCAAACCTCTCAAATATATGATCTCCAAGGCAAAAAATGTAACCCATTGAAAAATTTAAGTCAAGTCATGCAAGCGCTTGCGCACATGATTTAATCAATGGCTATAACAGTTAGACATGAAATTACATACATGTTTAAGTGTTCTCAAGATTGGTGCCTACATTTAAGAAATATACCTCTGAAATAATGCAAGATAATGTCAGTCTGAGATTTATGGTATCCAGTTCCTTCAGCTGCATATTAAAGCTGGCATCAATGAGTTTTGATCTTTTCATGGCAGTGTTGCAGCACTCAAATCCTTTCCCATTCTGATTTTCTATTAAATGATAAACATACAATATTTATCTGCTTATCACATAAACCATGATGTGTGTCTTTAAAGCACAATAGCTTTAAAAAAAATCCCAAACATACAATATTTATCTGCTTATCAAGTAAACCATGATGTGTGTCTTTATTAAAGAACAATAGCTTTAAAAAAAACCCTCTTATATAGTGTTTCTAAATCTATTCTATTCTAATGTTAGAGTTATTTGCTCATAACATAGTGGGAGGTTTCACAAAGGATGAAAGCTTGACGTGCTCTGGTGTGGAGCTCAGAGAAAGAAAAATCTTGACAGTTGAGCCATGTCAAACCTAAGTGCAGTTGTGCAGTGGTCTTATTAGCATGTCTTCAGGCTGCGCTGCAACTTCCGACTCTCTCGTTTCTGCCCCATGAGTGGCATTTTATTGCTTTCATATTCTGCTCCTCAGCCTACTAAAATCATGCACAACGCGATACGCACGGATATGGGCAAATAAATAAAAGCCCCAAAGTAAAAGCCACAGTGTGAGAAGCTTTGCGCCTGAAAAGCTAGAATAAAAGACTCCAGGACACCAAGGATTTATCTGTCACTGCTGACATGATGCGAAAGACAGTTAAATATTACACTGATGGGTCACAGTAAAAAGCTGAAGACCACATAAAAAGTTCCAGTATAAATATGTCATCAATTTTCCTAGTTCTTGACATGAATTTTAAATGCCAGGAAAGCCTTGAGAGGATGTGTGGTGTTCTTCGTTATTCTGAAACATGTTGCAAAACGGATGTGTGTGCAGCACTTGCAATGTAAATTAATTCCTGATTTCTTCTTCCTGTCTTCATTGCACTGGGCCTTGCCACCGCGCGTTGTCTGCAGGGTGAGGCCAGCAAAAGGGCAGCGCTGGACGTGCTTTGGGTCTGATAGGACCCAAATTCTGGGTTTAATGTTGGGTTTGATACAGGCACGGGAAAGGCCCGTAGTACAGGCGTGGGAAAGGATGAGCAGTGCCGGCAGCTATATTCTCTTTTTGTATGCTTCTGCCCATCCATAGTGCATTGTAACCGTCAGCTTATTTCAGAAGAAGAGCAACCAACCTCCTACAGATAAAATCTTCCAGTGACTTTTAATCCTAGTTTGAGCTAAGCTCAGTCTGGCGGGCTGTATGGCTGGATATGCCGTATAAACCTCCTGATCCGTGTTTCTCAGTGAAGAAGACATTTCCAAGAATCTGTATCTTCCCAATTTCTTACAAAAACACTCAGAGAAGCTGGTGAATAAATTAAATTTGAATGCATCCAGTGCATCTCTTCAGGTTTTCACTGAACCTAATTACTGCCTGATCTATGCCTGTAACTATGCTGTTTTAAGTGGGACGCTAGCTTTTCACTCTGCAGATACAACTATGTGGCACATAAATTTGTCATTATTTGGAGGGGGGAAAAACTTCAGTGTTTGCTACCTTGTGGTTTTAATTTAAATTAACTGCTGTGTCTGAGTCATGCATTCATTTAGAAGAGGATGAGCTATAAAGACATGGAAGATCTTTCGTAATAAACAGCATTGCTTATTTGCCTAGCTGAACTGGACAAATATGTTTCAAACAATGTTTAACGTGTCCTAGTAGCTGAAGACGGCATGTTGCAATTTTAGGTAGCGCAATAAGGAGTAGACTAATGCAACCTGCTGCGTGGACTTTTTCAGCTTTAAGGACAAGCATGACACTGCTCCCGCCGTAGGTCTCAAGGTGTTTTGCAAAGGAGGACTTAAGGCCATCACTTGATTTTTTGAAAGCTGCAAAAATTGAGGTACAGGGAAGTGCAGGATTTGCTCCCAAAATGGACAAGGGATTTGGTGCAAGCAGAGTAAGGTTCTTCCTGGGACTTTTTGTTCTATCTGTGGGATCATTTCCAGCACTTGGACCCCTGAGCTCTTTCACCGCAAGGATTTGGGGATGTGACCGCTGCCACTTTGCAGTTTTGTGGATGCTTTGGGCTCTCCCAGTACATCACTAAGAGACCTGTGGGAAAGCACTAGGGAGTGTTGCCTAAAATGACGATTGCCGAGTCAATACATATAAGCCTCCTTTCTGGTTTCGACAGGGAACTACCCCAACGTGATACCAGAGTGCACTATTACTATCAGTAAAGCCAACTTTGATGTAAAAGCTAGATAAGAAATTGTTTTGCTGAAGTGCCCTGTCATATTCTTCAGAAAAATTTAGCCATAGCATTCCATCAAAATTTTGATTTCATCTGTCATCTGCCAGCCATAACTTTCTTTGCATTTGCAGATAGCATTAGCTTATCCCACTTTCTTTAGCTGGTAGCATGTCTTTCTGTGCTTAGTTGCGTATTAATTTATACAGGGATGTATTTTAAGTTAAGAGGTGCCATGTGAAAGTAGGGAATTATTATTATTATTATTATTTTAGTTGCTGCAACCTAAGTACTTCAAAAAAAGCTTCTCGCAACTAAAGGTCAGCATAGCTCGCAGGTTTGCACATGCACAGTACAAGTAACCTTCAGAAATTTCCTCATGACAAGATAAGTGCAGCAATTATATTTAAATGAGTGCAGGAGAAAATTTCACTGTAAACCACATTAGCTGGAGAGCATATGCCGTAAGAGCATTTAATTAAATTAATGTTACTTACTATCACATGCTCCATCTAGTGTATTGCCAGGTCTCCTTATTACCAAGAATAATATTTGGCTCGTAAAGATCCCTGTTCAGCTAAGCATATGGTCCCGATGACTTCAGCAAGCGATTAAAGTTAAAGCATGTCCTTAACTGCTTTGCTGCCCAGGGATAGAGCTGAACCCAAGTAGCTACATATAAAATAATACGTAATCCCCGAGCCCTTTAAGAGGGGGTTTTATGGAGATTCCTATTATAGGGGCTTCCAAGTATCTAATGACGGTGTGGTTTTGGATGGAGTAAGCATCATTTCTAGTCTGAGCGGAGCTGCCCTGGCTGGTGGCAGGGCCGCGGGTGAGCAGCCCGGGTGCGAGTCCATCCGCACGCGGTGGCAGTGGCAGAGGGATTCTGCTCGCTGATCCCGGCGTTACTTCCAGGGCTGCTTTTAATGCACAGTTCTCCCGCTCGCATTAAACGGAGACGTCAGGATGAGATCCGGCGGGGAGTTTGGGTGACTGTATACATAAAAGCAGAGATGCTAATAAGCTATGTTAACATATTCATGTCAGACAAACTGAAAACTCAGAGGCACGGGAATGCAGTGATACAGCTGAGAGATGCTTCACACCAGTGCTAAAGATACCCGTGGTTTTCCCTGCTTCTTCTCTTATGTTTTAACCACTAAGGAGAAAACGTGCTATCTTGGATGTTTTCGGAGAATACTTTTTAATGTCAAAAATGTCATTCAAGTATGGGTTTCTTTTATGTTTAATATTATTTTATTTCTCTTTCATAAGCATTCTCAAAAAAGCAAATGCATGAAATCCGACAAAAAATTTCTTTGTTATTCTCCATTCACTGAAACCACCAAAACAAAGAAGAGGCTTTGAAGAGCTCTTTTATGCAAATTGGGAAACAGCAGAATAGTTTCTAAAGCAACTTTCTTTATTGTTGGCCAAATCAAGTGGCAAAAGATTTTATTATCCTACGCAGCTAATGTTTTAATGATCCACATTTCGCTGCTGAACTTCACCCACCCTAGCTACGGCGCGCAGTTGACATTCTGTTGCACCCAGTAAAGCACATGCCATTCGAAGGAGTTACAGGCTCCTCTTTGTTTTTGTGTTTTTTTTTTTCTGGAAAAAAGGAGGAGTAATTGCCCTTGTCAACTGATGTTCATTACAGGGAATTGTTCAGCTCTCTTAAAAAAAAAAAAAAAAAAAAAAAAAAAAGGCAGTGATAGCCACTCCTGCTCCCCCCCCCTCCAAAAATATTCAAGGTCTTTTTTCACAAAAGAGAAATCATCTTGTAAAGCAGGAGAATAACAGTCTGTGCTGCAAGGAGGGGGAGTGCAATGTTCAGTGTGTCAAATGTCAGAATTGCTTGCTATCCTAGGGAAAAAAAAAAAGCAAGCAACTTGATCTTGATAAATATTTAGAAAGGATAAGAAACATTAATAGTGTTGTGGTCAGATGTGATTTTTGGGAACAAACTGTCTGAAGGAGAGCAGCTTTTTTCATACATTTGCATATAACATTTATGCTTGAACATGCATTTGGTTGCAGCCTGCATGTAGTATTTCCCTTTCTCCCTGGTTTCATGCTTGGTTTTGTATTTACAGGAGATATTGCAAAAGGTAATCTGGCATCTTACTCCCATTCAGTTGCACTGGCTCTAAATTTTGGAAGGACTCCCTTGGATAGCCTTCCTCTTTGTCTTGCTGTCGGGAATTTACAGTACTTAGGTTTTACACAGGCTCCCCATGACGCACCGTGTGCAACAGTAGATCAGAAATGCAGTTGACCCCGTTATGTAGCACTCGTGTGCCACAGAGCAACCCGAAATTCGGGCTTCCAGTCTTGTCCAGGTGCGCCTTGCATCCCTCATGGTTAGTTTTCCAGATGCACTTAACAGATTGTACGAGATGCCTTATAAATAAATTGCTAATGTGATCTTTGTCCTGCCACACTACCAGCACAAACGAGCGGGATGGATTGAGAGCGTGCGTGCCGCGAAGGCCGCGGAGCACAGACATTCAAATTTTGGACCCAAGTCCTCGACAAGAAGGGCTTTGTACGTCTTTGCTGAAGCAAAGATTTATTCTTACTGTAAAAGGCTGAAATTTTAAATAAGACTTAAAAGAAAACAGCACAAAGATCGTTAGCGAGTGAGTAGGAGAAGGGAATGTGCCTACATCAGCTGCTCCTTTTGTCATCTACCAGCCCTGCTCCTACAGTTGCCAAACCGAGCACGTCAGAGGAGACAACTTTCAAACATGGGGTCGTTGATCACAGCGTTACCACAACCCTTTGAAAACAGGCTGTGGAGTGCAGTGCGAAGCCTCTGATGAGCAGCCTGTTGGCCACGCTGATCATGGAAACTCTGACTCTCTGGAAAGGACAACAAGGGGGAGACCTAAAACTTGGCTTTCTTTTTCTGGGCTATTCAGACAGGGAAAATTCCAATACTTAATGTCTTTTGTCATCCAGGGCATGTGAAGAGGTCATCCACTTACACTCTGTGTTTTCAACGTTAGGAAAACCAAGTATTGCTCTTCTCATTTACTGAAGGAGCTAGCGTGCGCCCTTTCTCAAGATGCCTAGCCGAGATTTTAGCATATGAGGGAAAGGGGTCTGAACAGTAAGATTTATTTCAGCTGAACTATTTTTACAGGAATTGATTGGTCAGCAAATACTGATCACGTACAGATGGCATAATAATGATATAATCCTGCTTATATGTTTTATTAAATCAATTTACATGCAAATTGAGGTGTCTGGATTCTGCAAACAGCTGTTTCAGAGGAGCTCTGCTTAGGAAAGAGAGTATTTTACTGTTTTGAATAGATGTTGCTCTTCTGTTGCTCTTTTACATCCAAGTGCTCTCTCACTAAAATTATTAGAGAAAAAAAATTCAGTTAGGAAATATTGCTGATATTTTGGTAGTAACTTTGTCCGGTAGTCCAAACGTTGTGAACTATTGAGTGTCCGTAATTCAAGCACCTTGTATTGACTTCATGATGAAGGAAGCATTAAAGGCACGATGTAAAAATTTGAGGTGTCCATCTTACTCAGCTTTAGTAAAACAGCCATGGTTGTGGTGAGTTTCAGTAGGGGAAGTGCTGTTTTGGGGTCACCACGAGCTGTGTGGTTTTCTGGGTATGAAATATGATGGCAGGGAGAAGGTCCATAGCAGGTCCTCCTTAGCAAGCCCGTTACTAGCCGCAGGAGGGCCACTACAGCCTCAGTTGAGAGAGCTGGGTTTCTAGGTCAGGCAAGAGATCTCTTTTCCAAGACGCAAAGGTCCTAGGTTTAGAAATTTGCCTTAATTGAAACAAGACCTGCTAGTTCATCCATCCCGTTATCTGCCAAAGCCATGACTGTTCCATTTAGTGCTTTCCCAAATGTTTTGTCCAATTTTATTTGGAAGTGGATCATGGGATGCTGTTTCCACCTTTTTTTATTCCTGGAAGATTAAGCATTTTATTATTGTCCCACAGACGCACAGAGCTCTATCATTTGTTGGTATTTTGATCTCCCCACTTTGTTTACTTTCTGTTGGCTGTTTTATAATCCCTGTTCCGTGCTAATGCTGATGAATGTGAGGGATGCATTTTCTGTCATGTAAAATAGTACTGGGGATAAACTCTGCCGAAGATTTTGGCTGACCCCTTCATCGGGCTTAGCTCAAAAATTAATTTGTCATTACCCAGGTGCTATACACTAAGCTTTATTGGCATAGAGGAGCTCCACATATTCTGTGTTCGTTGGAAGGAAAAAAAGTGGTCATGTAATCACTGAGACTGTAAACAGTCATTTCCAATCTAGTAATATTTTATGTGAACTGGCACTGTATGTTGTATATCATCCATCTTGCTAATCCTTGTTCCACATTGCCTCCCACTTGAGGCCAAGGACATTACAGCAGTGCCAGAGAGTGGGTGGAAAAATAGCCTTATTATTAACCTAAGTTGAAAACATAATGGCTTTTTGAATGTCTTCATTCACAGATGCAGTCATACTAAAATATTAATACCCTTAAGTATAGAGAAACAGAACTTTCATTTAAAAATCTTTTGTGCATGTGTGTTATATAAGTGAAGGCCTTAAAAAAGTGTGGTGAATGCCTTGTACCTGTTGTTTTATATTTTAACCTGGAATTTCTGGTATTCTCTAAAAAAGAGACCAAAATATTCTTCTGAGTAGATCTGGGGCAATTTTATTGCTATCACAAGCAGTGTGTCATTGTAATGGAAAGCGGAGTTTCATCAGTCTTCTATTTCTTTGAAAACACAACTAATAATCAAAGGGATATTGAAACATGGCTATTGACATTTTAGTGTCCTGTTTAATCAGAGTGGCATTGATAATGTCCGTGTTTGCTTCAGCCTCAGCCCCTATGTGATCAAGCATATTAAAGTGGTGTTTTCTGGGAGCAACCACCAAGAAAGGTGGAGGAGGAATTGCAAGCCTCACGTGATCAGTCCTCATGGCATCCTTCACTTAGAACAGAAATGAGGGAACCAGCAATGGAAACTTGGTGGATCTGCAGCAGGTGCTGTCAGTGGAAAGCCACAGGAGGAGATGATGCTGTTCCTCAGCTGCCAGTTGCCAGACAGTACATTTGACTGCAGTGTCACTACTTCATGCTTGGCCTTTCCTGGGTCTCTAACTCACTCTGTGTCTTCCAAAGCAAATTATGAGTCTTCTATATATGTCTTTGGGAAGTGTAAAAGTTGCTCTTGAATATTATTCAGGAAAAAAAGAAATCCTGATTGTATTAATTTATGACTAGTATGCAAAAATGCATCCCCTTTCAGCAAGCAAAGAAAGATGCTAACCTACGGGGTATTGGGCCATGTGTTGTAAATCAGCCTAATTGTTTTAGAGCTCAGAAGTGTTTCATCATTTCAAATTGGGCTTGATATTTAGTTCTACATTTTTGGTAAATCTAATCTGAAGCCTGCTGTTGCACATGAAAAGCTGGCTTTAGCCTTTCTTCCAAGACTGATGGAATGAGAGGAGGTTGACACGTAATCTCTTAGTTATCTCGGTGTCAAAGCTCATGATATGCATTATGCTGAAAATGTTCAATATGCAGTTTCAGAAACAATTTTGCTATACATTAAGCTTTGTCCTTCTTGCATACAAAATGCAATAGAGGGTAGTGCTGCAGTCTGATGGAGGATTTGGAATTGTTTGGAAATACCTTGAAATTTGCCTTAATCAGGCTTAGAAGGAACCAAAACGACAAAACAAGAAATCAGCCTCAATCTTACCACCAGCTCCTGCTAAGTAAATCCTTACTCCCCTGGAAGGTGAAAGAAACCTCATATTTCTAGGATGCAATTTTACAGTTTCTCTGTTGATTCATTGAACTCTGTGGATATGGATAAGTTAATCTCTTGGTGTGTAGGGGAGTGGTTTGGTTTGGTTTCTTAAAAAAAAAAAAAAAAAGAGCAAGTAATGCTTGGTGCTGATAGACCTAGTAGCTGCAAAGCTCATTTCCCAGTCTGACCCACCGTTCCTCGGTTCTCCTTCAGGAAAAAGCTTGCACAGTTTTTGTGCTACATAGCTATCTCAAGATTTGAGATGTCGAGGTTCTTCAATAAAGACAAGGGCACACTGAGTAAAAGGTGTGCTACCAAAATATTATAACAGTGCAGGCTGGGCTTCGCGAGCAGTGAACGCTGATGAAAAGACCTTGGTCAAGGGAGGAGCAGAGGCTGGAGGAAAAATACCGTATGAGGACAGGATTGGGATTTTTGCGGTGCAAAGTCGGGCTGCACCCAACACGATTAGGCACATTCAGGACCTGCCCGCTGTCGACGGCAGGAAACGCTGGACAGTGTCATCTCCTTTGCAAAAATGCTTCAGTCCGAGCCCTGCCGCCACTGCCTGCTCAAGGCCACCTTCGGCAGCCGCAGGAGCCAACCCGGAGACGTTTAGGCGCTCTTCTTGTTCCTTTTCTCTATTTTTTCCTTTTGCTTCTGATTAAGTTGCCAGTCATCCAGCTCCTTTCTCTTCTTGCCTTGAGAAGTTGCCAGTCATTTCATACAGCCCTTACCTCCCTAGCCGAGCACTTTGCTCCTCACAACTTGGAAACAGGCCGCTGTAGATTTATTTTAAATCTTGGACTGATTAAATGCCGCATCTAAGACAGAGGTCTTCAGAGAGCCATCGAGTCTGTTGGTCTTGGTGCTACCTTGTTTGGACTGCTGTGATATGGTAGTAGTTAGAGGACTTGTGTCCCATGGGCCACCCACCCCGCTCTCAACACTGCTTTCCCTTAATAGATACTAAATATTGGTGAATAGCTATTTTTAACCAACATTCCAAATGGTTGCCAGCTGCAAGAAAGAAATATCAATAATATAATGACTTCTGGTGGAAATAATGCACATATTCCTATGATAACCTGGGTTTTTACCACTTAGCCCTGCTTATCAGGTCATTAAAATAAAAATTACAAAGTAGTACTGTTGTCTAGGAAGGTTCAGAGAAGGAACAGCAAGGCAAAATTAAGCAGAGCTAAATATATTTACCATGAGTAGTGTCTTCAAAATTAATATTTGTGAAATAGCTTTCTGGGGGAAATTGTGGGGATACTGATGTTGGGAAATCCCCAGACAGGATGAGATAAAACTTTGGAAGAATTGTATGTGGAAGCCTAATCCTGCCCTGTCAGGGAGGAGAGCTTAGATGAATTTTCCTTTCTCTCCCAGTTTTCCAAATATATTAAAACCATTTTCCTGTATTTGTAAGATTATAGCACTTTCCCTCAGTATCCATATTTTAGTAGGTCATTTCCTAGGCACAAGGAGAAGACTATCTGAATCGTCTGAGCTTTATGGAAGCACAGATGCGACCTATGCGTTTGGCGTCTTCACCGATTTCGCCTCGGTTGATCAGCAATCAAAAATTAAAAAATAATAATAACCCAGGTTTGCAAGCTCTCTCATCACTAATGGTTTTCTTGCTCCAACGAGGCTGCCTGGGCAAGGGGAAATACGAGCTGTTGTTATTAAACGCCCGTGGTTTGTGCAGCCCGAGATGCTCGGGTAGGGGTGACCTGGGCTCTGCTGCCGGGTGCCCCCCAGACCTCTCCGAGCGGGAGCTTTCCGCGCGGCTCCCCCGCCAAAGTCGCCCGCTGCTTCTCCCCCTTGCCTGCGCTCATTAAGCGCTGCCATTTATTTTTGTGCGTCTGCACAAATATATGGCTTTATTGCTAAAGTGGTTTGTTTATCTTTGCCGCTGCCGCATTTATTTTAGCACTCATCTAAACAATTAATTAGGGAAACACTTGAGTGCCGAATACACTTCTTCAGATACCACTCAGTTGTGGGGTTTGTGTTTCTTTTTTCTTTTTTTTTTTTTTTCTTCTTTTTTTTTTTTTTTTTTTTGATTTCCAGGAGCATCGAGCAATAAAAGAAAAGAAAAAAGTCTTCTGCATTTCCTTTTTTTTTCCTAACCGTGCCTTTCCCCCCTTGTTTGAAGCTTCCAAAGCCGGAGTATATTGCTTTGAAAGATCACGGGCCCTGCCGAGAGTTCAAAGCTGAGCAAAGAGCCTTGCTTAAAGTTCAAAGGCTCTGCGAAGTCGCATCTTCATCTGCTTAGAATTGTTTCAGCCAGCTCAAGAGAGAGGAGAGTGCCAGGAATTTCTTCTTTTTTATTATTCTTCTTAAAAACAAAACAAAAAAAAAACTAATTGGAGGATGACTATGTCTCTGGTAACAAGTTTCGGGAAAGCAAAGCTGCTTAGATCAAGCGCTGCTGGAAGGTGTCTGCAATGCAGGAAGGATTTGACATGTGTTATGGCCCTGGGAGAGTGAAGCTGGGAACTACTGGAAATCAGTGAGGGATATGTAAGGGTTTCTAATGTTGAAGTCAAGAAGAGATTGAAAAGGTTTGACTATACAGTCAGCAAATGGAGCAGGGAGTATGGCAGATTTGGACAACAGATTTGTTCCTAAATTGTGAGGGATGGCGTAGAGTAACACATTTTTAAGAGAGAAGATTTTCACATAGATGATAATTATCTCCCAGAAATGAATGTGTATGTTGTTTACAAAAAAATCCTGAGTTCCTGTGGAGTCTTGGCAATTCTTTGACCAGCCTCTGCAGGTCCCTGTTAGGTGGCTTGGTGGGTGAAAGCAGTAAAACGTGGCATTGGGTGGGCTTGTGTGTTGGGGGGAAATAGGGCTTTGACTGAAGCTCAAGGCTGTCCAAGGCAATATTTAACCTAACACCTTTTTCTACGCTGCTTAAGTGCCCTTAAGTGCTTGGTTGTCCTTCCATTTCCTATAAGCAAAATTTTGGAGGAAACGGGTTGATCTGCAGTTGGTTGGGCAGAAGCAGCACTTGCGAGAAGTTCTCTATCATTCGTATCACTGTTACTGTCACCTCTTTATACCTCACTTTTTTTTTCCTACAATTTGTTCAGAGTATTCCTTTGAGGTGAGGACATTTCTTTCTTTCCATTTTACCAGGGGAAGCTGGGGCACAGGGAGATTAAAGGCCAGATTTTTAAAAAGCGTGTAAGCATCTAAAGATTCAGATGGATATGGAATGATCTTTTCAGAAGAAATTCGACACCCTGTTCCTCAAAGTGAATTATCCAAGGTCAGATTTAGATTTTGTTGCAAAATGCAATCTAAATCTTCCACGTCCAGACAAAACCAACCCACCAGCCTTCCTCCTACCAGGTTTGTGGATAAGGGGCAGGTGTTGTTTTGTTTTTAAGAAATGTATGTTCTTCATTAAGCATAAACAACATTGCTCTTTCCATCTTCTTCCCCCTTTATCTCTGGGCCTTCTCTTTTATCTCTTTATATAGATAAATCTGAGCTTTCCAGAGGCAGCTTTAAAAGACCTGAGCTCAGAGGAGTGGAGCTGTCAGGGCTGTGGGCTGGGTAGGTGGTCCCGTACTACTGAGGGGCTTTAAGCTTGACTTTCTCACATGAAATTTAAACAAAACTTCTTGATGTAATGGATACAACAGGACTGGATTAAACTGTTATTAAAAGAAATGCATCTAAACACCAACTCTGGAATTCACACATTTCTTAAGGTGTTTCTGAAAACAAGGTGTGACATGCATTGGTATTGCCTTGCTTGTCTGTGGCAACACGGAGCATGCTGCAGTTTTAATGTTTCAGTGCCTCGGTGTCTAAAGAGAAGAGCAATTCTGGTGTTCTTTCTGTGCAAAAGCTTGTCTTGGGGTCACAACTTGCTCGTGAATGAGAGCTGGTTCTCAACTGACAAGCCAAAGCAAAAATAAAACAGTAATTTAACTGCTAACTAACTGATGCTGCCTGTTAAATAAATTTGTAATAATTTTTAAGGTTTCATTGCATCATCTTCTTTATACCCCCCAAAGAGGTTTAAGCAGATGTTCAGCCAGATGGGGCTGGGCAGCCGCAGCTCTCCCAGCCTCTCCTTGTTTGAGAGATGCTTCAGTCCTTTCGTCATCTTTGTGGCCCTTTGCTCGACTTGCTCCAGTTGCTGCATGTCTCTTGCACTGGGTAGCCCAGTACTGGACCCAGCAATGCAGATGTGGCCCCACCAGTGCTGGGTAGAGGGGCAGGATCACCTCGAATGACCTACTGGCAACACTCTGCCTAATGCAGCCCAGGATATCATGAGCATTTAAGCAGTGAAAATAGTTTCAAATTCAAAGTGTAGGCTTTTCATAGCGATAGCGTAGTTTATGAACTGCAGCTAACTCTTTGGATAGTCAAGGGTTTGAAGATTTTTAAAGGGGTTATTTTATGATAAAACCATGAAATTGGGAGTGTCTTTGCCTGTAGTTAGACTGGGAGTTAGGTGGCCCCTCAGGAGCTGCAGTGGAGTTAGAGGTTTTGGCTGAGTGGTGGTCTGCAAGTTTTAGTGGGGAAAATCAGTCTTTAATGATCTTTCTGGAGCATTCAGATGGCAGAAAACATCCATGGAAATTCAGGGATTCGAAGAGGGTGTCAGGAAGTTTAATTCGCTATAGTGAGTGTCAGGGCCAGAGTGTAGTGCTTTGGGAATGGCATTTGGGAAAGAGGGATTCCTGTTTAGGTTAATCTGTGTAAACATGACCTCTGCAGAGTGTTTTTGAGTTGAAATACAGTGGCACTGCGTTTATGGAGTGGGTTAAAAAGAGGGGACATCTTAATTTTTCATCTCTGCTTTTTGATTCTCTGTACTCCAAACCCTCTTTCTCCACTCTCTCCAAAGACACATTTTGCAGATGGGCAGATTTAAAAGTTAGTTTGGGTGGTGGCTGGGGATGTTACTGCATTTCAAAGCCAGTGACCTTAAATCAGTAAGTGTTACCTGGAGAAGGCGAAAAAGAAGCAATGACTAGGAGGTTGCTTCTGAGAAGAAGAGGGTAGGGATACCCATCACAGAGCTGGCGGGTGGCGTGCTGTCTCCCTGGCCTCTCCCTCTGCTCTCCTACTTACTGAGTAGGAGTTTTCCAAAAGCTTTGGACAAGCTGGTTTTACTCTAAGCAGCGGGTGCTGATGTAGAAGACCCCAATTATTCAAGATCTAGAAACGTGAATGGACCGAAGATGAGTTTCGATGAGAAGCACCAAGCAATCGTTCCGTTTTTCTCACCGGTGTTCATTGTTTTACTTCTAAACGGGGCTACCAGAAAAAAATGACTCTCCAGAAGGATTTTTCCTGCTTGGGGGTTGCTTGGAGGTGCTGGTGGTGGAAGGCAATGCTAGGCTGAAATTGCCTCGCTGCTATAAACCTGATTTGTATGTATTTATTTACACTGCCGCAATATATATAATCCAATTCTGAATCGCTTTTCTTTTTATTTTATTTATCGCCACCCACTACACCTATTGAATGAGTACTACCAAGCAGCAGATGTGGAAGTTGGCCTCTTTCTTCCTCGATGTAGCTACGGGCACACCGGCCGTTCGCTTCCCAGGCATTATGCACGGAATGCTAGCGGCCGGGAATTTGCTAAAAGCGGTTGTTCCTCCGCAGGGAAAAAAGCCCGTGGAAGTTCTTCAGATACTTTTACGGCCGTTAGACATTGAAAACCATTTCACAGAAGTGGCTTATTTCAGAGAGGGAGGGAAAAAAGCGGATTCTAGCAATTTTGCCCTTGCTATCTTTTCCATCTGTGTCGCGCTGTAGTCAAAATTTGCATAATAATGGCCGGGGAAGTGTTGTGGCACGCAAACGGGTGCATATTAGTTCTTAGTTGCTTTCCCCAAAAGGCTTGAAAATGCAGTAGATTTAATCTAGGTCAGAAAAAAAAAAAAGCAGCACACACCACTTCCATTTTGTCGGCAGAGGACATTTATAGAGAGCATTTGTATTCGCGAGGGGCCGGGGATGACAGAGCGCAGCTCCTCCGAAAGCGCTCCCCGGGGCAGCCGAAGGCCGCCAGCGAACGGGGACTCGCGGCCAATTAACGGAAAGGGCCGACGTAACCCGCGAGGCACGGAGAGGAAAAAATGGAGCTCCCTGGGCTCGTTTCTCGCTGGCCGTTTGGGGGACCCCGGAGCAGAAAAAAATAATAATAATAATAAAGGTGGATTTCTGCAGCTTAGGGCGATGCCGCTCAAGGATTAGTCGGGAGAGAATCGTTTCCGTCTTATTCCGTGTGCAACAGAGCAAGAGGGCAGCGCGGGTGGAAAGCAGAAATGCATCCATGCCCTAACCACCCTCTTCTTCTGTTCAGTAAAACTGAACAGGATATTAGATACTAATGCCAGAGCAGTGTCCTCCACTGAGGTTAGCTCATCGCACTTAAAATCTGGCAGTCTGAATGCTGGAAGAGGCTTTCGTTGCTCTGCACCGAGCTTGATCCATTTGAAAACGGTTGTTGCCCAAGCAGCTCCCCAAATTGCCGTAGCCACAGGGCTTTTCTGTGGCTTTAGCAGAAGAGGATTTTTGATGTCTTCGTCGCCTTTTGGCAAACGGAAGCGTAGCTTATGGTGCGTCCAGCTGCAAATCACACAGGAAAAAAAAAGGGGGGGGGGGGGGAAAAGCAATCCTCCTTAACTTCCCAGCTCGAGCTGCGCCGGCTTGAGAAGGAGCTGCCGTCCCAATTGAGATTCCAGGCACGCATGGAGCCAGCACCCGGGCTGCGTGCAAACGCGCGGACAAAAGTGAGCTTCGGCCGCAGAAAGGAAGAAGCAGGGCCTTCGCTGCCTTGATCTGGCACGGCTCCGAATCCAAACGCCGCCGTTCACAGGATTTTCAGTTCACACGGAGAGGACTCGGTCGCCATCCCGCATGCGAATGCGCGCGGCATTGAATTTGGCTGCCAGCGTCCCGCTGCTGGCTCCAAGAGTACAGCGCTCAATCATCCGATGGTCGTGAGAGCTGTTTCGAAGCGTTTATTTTATTGGCCTAAGAGGTAAAGCAAATTTCCTACTTTTAAGTCACTGCAGGCTTTGCAGACGTGCTGATAAGCTCTTGGGTTCGGATCCTGGCATCGGGTGATAATATGTGCGACGTGGGCGAGCTCCAAATTGATAAATTTGGACGGGGGAAACTATGAAAACTCATAAATCAGATCGGAGGTGGCCACGTTTGTCAAAGTACAAAATCCTGGCCCGGCGACCGAGCCCCTTGCGCAGGCTCCAGCGCCGGTAGCCGGTAGCGTGGGCTATGCTGCCGTCGCGGACCGGCGGAGCACCGACTTGTTCACCACTCACAACGACGCCTGTCAACAGCTCTCGCTGCAACTGCGAGAAAGAGATAAAAATGACGGCGCAACCGAGCTTCTGTCGGTGGCTTGCACCAGGCTGCGCCATGTCTCTTGGTCAAACGAACGTGCTGGCACAGACCCGCATATCCGCTCCACTGGGCAATGGCACCAGGATTTCGGGTGCCTAAGGAAAGGCTCAGACAGCAGAAATAGCACAGGGGCGCATGTCTCGTGGTGGGAAGTCACTGATGACTCTTTGAAAAGATCCCATTGCCCTATGGAGAATTTAGAAAGGGTTTGAGAACTTGGTAAATGAAGTTACTTAGTGAAAACTCCATAAGTTTATCATAGTTCTACAAAGGGCACAAATGCTTGATTTTGCTGGCACCAGAAAATCAAAAGCATGGGTGTGGTGGTGCAAGATCCTCTCCCTTCTCTCCTTTTCTTCCTCTATCCCTAACTTCTACATGATGGTTTCAAAAACACAGGTAAAGTCCTCCCTGTATCCAGTCATCTCTTGGTGCTGACTCAAGTAAAGCTGTCTCTAGCCATACGCTAACCAGTCGCCCCCATCAGTGTGCATCTAAACAGGTTTGTGCGGATCTGCGTGGTTCATTCAGCATTTTTTTGTTTCCATGGGTACAAAGATGAGAGGTCTCGTGCTGCTGTAAATGTGGTTCCCCAAAGAGGCTCATCGTAGAAGTTCTCCTGGATGGGAGGGGAGGAGGTTAGCACTGCCAGGCTTCGAGTTATTTGGACATCAGAGAAGTTTAGCTGTAGTTCAAGCCGCTGTCAAGTTTGTTGGGAGTGAAGCCAGGATTACACGTGCAGGGGGATGGCAAAAAGATTTTTTTTTTTTTTAGTCTTAGTAGGAAATATGTGTTTTCCTTTCCAGCAATGGCACTGATGTCTTTGGTAATGTGACATTTTCTTAGATAAAATGGAGGAAATGGAGGAAAGTTGCTTCCTAGCAATGCTTCAGCGAGGGAGAGCTACTGATGCTCAAGCGCAAATGAGCCCTGGTCTCTTAAATAGGGGTTTTCCCTTGCAGTATTTCTGCAGAAACAGCTGAATTCTGAATTTTCTCCTATGGAATGTGGCTCTGAGCCAAAAGGATTTTAACACTTGAGGCATCTTCAAAGCCAGTGTGTTGGAAACACCGCGGTTTGCATAACTTGGCAGCAAGCACCTCCAGAAAAGCCATAGGCTGAGCCCGAGAATTTCCTTTGAGAGCGCGCGTCCTTTTGCCTTTTCCGTTCTCCTGGGTTTGCTTATTTTCTTCTCTCTCTAGCCCAGCCCCAGCCTCCTTAGCAGATAGCTTCGGAATTGACTGTCCGCAGCTGGTGCCCAGTGTGGGGCAAACCGCCGCAAACCTTTTGTTGTGGTTCTTTAATCCGGGTAAAACGAGTACAAATCAGAATGATTTTACTCCTGTGCATTTTCAGGTGATCTGGGAGCTTTAGCAGGCACCATCTTCGAGATGGTCTGATGACCTACCTAAAACATATTTCCCGTTATGCTACTTTTTTCTCCCAGTCTTTGTTTCCAGAGATATTTTTCTCTCCTGCACTCTTACTTCCTAAAAATGGCTAGTGAGTATTTCAGTGTATATACATCTGTCAAGTACTGTTCATTCAAGTAGTGCCAAGAATGACCAAACCAGTAGATTTTTTCTATATCTGAATAGCTGGAATCTAAAATAAACCCATTTGGACTGCCGGTAAAGGACAGCACAATTGCCCACTTGCGACGTCTGTTTGATCCTTCCCTTCAAAATCCTCTCCTGTGGTTTAAAAGCTTTATATTAAACATCTAGAAAACCTAATGAAGAGATGGTAATAGAAAATGTACTACAGGATTGGCTAGCAAGGTGGAGACACATCATGGTGTCTTCTCAAAGTTGTGTTATTGAATGTTACAAATTCTGGTTTGCTCCCCGTCTTCATTCTGGAGTTAAATCATTTAAAAGTGCCGAGTTTGCCATCAGCAAACAGACATCGTCGGCAGCATGGAAAGGGTTAAGCGTGCGTTACCTGCCTGCCAGCGTGTTCTGTGGCCTGGAAGTGCTTTCCTGTGTTTGTCTGGGATAAACTCACCGTAATCCGGCTGGGATAGGTGCCCACCTTTGCTTGCCGTAATGGTACCGATCGTGGCTGCCCAGCCCCAGGGAGCGCTGGTGGAGAGATGGACAGCGTGAGCCGAGCACCAGGCGGTGCAGGGGCGTCCTGGGTCTGGCCCTGGTTTCCAAGGTGGTTTTAGCCATCGCCGCGTGGGTGCTTGGGGTCTCTGCTGGTGGCATGCGCCAGTGCACGTTTGCTCCCGTGTCCCCTTTGCTGTTATTTCCATGCTAAGAGACAGGATGTTTTTCAGGCCGGTAAGCGCTGGGAAGGCAGTGCTCGCTGCCCAAAGGACATGCTGCCTTACCTAGGCTCTGCGGGAACGGCAAGGCTGGTGCAGAGGTCCGAGAGCCAGGCTTGCTGCCGCTTGCCGTTTTACTTCTGCTATGCATCTGGAGTTGCTACAAATCTGCAATTAAGGCAGTAGCACTGGTTTATCATTCATCAGAAAAAAATTGCATGCTCTAGCTTGATGCGAAGCAGGTTTTTGCTCTGATAGCACCTTCTGCCTTCCAAGCAGCTTTCACCCTCCCAGCATGGTTGGGTCCCGAGCCACCCAGGGCAGCTGCAGAGCTCCTTCACAGCCTTGGGGTCACCTATTCAGCCCCCAGGTGGGAGCTACTCATGTGCATGAGACAAGGGCCGCGCTCCGTCCCACCATGTCTCCCTCAGACCACGCAGATGGAGCGTGCAACCAAGCAGAAAGAGAAGGGAGCTAAAGCCCAAGCTATGGCACAGCTATTAGCTGTGGCAGCTAAACCCGCTGCCTTCCTGAAGGCTGGGCAGGGCGAGAAAAGTCTCCCTGTTGCCAGCCATCAGCGATCTCTGGTATCTTGTCCATGGAGAAGTCGCCTGCATCTTATCTTCCTTCTTGCAATGGAGGTGGGTGTCCTACCTCCAGTCCTAGCTGGTTTTAAATGAGGAGAGCAACCTTTAGATCTTACAGGTAGGGTCCTTTAAATAAGGTCTTGATTTAACACAGTTTTCTGATGTGGATGCAACCCTGAATTCCTACAGCTCTGAGCTTGCCATGCTGCTTATATTCAAAGTTTAATAGGGAGCCTTCAGAAAAATGTAACCTTATTTATACTGCATAAAGCCAATTGGATTTTGGTTAACTTAATTTCTAAGTGGTTACAGTTCACTAACAATGTAGGTGTGCTATAGAGGCAATGCACAGGGGGTGACTTTTTATTTTAAACCATGCAAGCTTTTCTTTTATTCATGTCATTCAGGCAGCCTCCTGATAATTCGCATTTCCAGCTTTCATAATGTGTTGTTCCACCAGTGTTTTTTCGCCCTCCCTATTGTACTCTCACAAATCATACTCACTAATTTCTGAAAGCTTTTCATTTCTCTCTATAGGTTGTTGTTTCGTAACATTTTATACAAGAAAAGCTGCTCTTGAGGCACAGAATGCACTGCACAATATTAAAACTTTACCTGGGGTGAGTACCTTTCCTTTTTGATCCTAATTATTTTATCGCTGGAAAAATAGCCCTTTGGCTCAGGATGCTCGTTAGTGCCCCAGCTGACCTTGATCTCGTCAAGGGAGTGTGGCTAACCTGATGGTCTGTACTGCAAGTGTGCCAGCCCGGCAGCAAACGCACTAGCTGTAAAGACAGTTGCTTTTCTCTAGACCATCCCTTGGCTGGAAACAGGGCTGATTCCTGCAAAATAAAGGTAGAGTCAATTAAAAAAAAAAAAAAGAAAAATAGCAGGGGGAAGGAGCAGGGGAAAATACATGGGATGGGAAAGCAAAAGCTCTCCAGCCGTGGGTTTTTTCTATTTGCAAAATGGGAGAGAGGAGGGAAACGCAAGGCGGCTTTCGCAGAGGCGGTTGCCGAAGGGCAGTCTGCATTCGCTGCCCGCGGAGGTGCCGCCGCCGCCGCCGGGCCCTGCTGCCACCCGAGCAACCCGCTGCCGCGCACACGTCCACGCAGCGGGGGGTTGTATCGCGGCACGCAAGGACGTCGCTCGGAAATCTTCTCGCGTTCCGATTTGTTCCGCTGGATGCGGCCGAGCGTTTTTGCCGGGGAGCAGAAGGGGAAAACGTTTCCTTCTGGGCGCTCTTGGGAGCGCGGGCGACGCCGGCGGCGGGCGCCGTCCCCGAGCGCCCCAGCTGCGGGCGGCGAAGCAGCCTCGGCGCTGCCCCGCGCCTCCTTGTCCCTCCGCTTTGTTGTGGCTAGTGAGCACGGAGCAGGCAAAGAGAACACTGTGCCTTTTTCTTTTTATACAAAACTCAAAAATGGAATAATTTTTAATGCTAGGTCTTTAGCCATTAAGATTTATCTTTGCAAGCTCTTTTTTTGCCTTCCTGACCTTTTTTTTTTAAGGAAACGGGGAAATGACATTCCTATGATGCTGGGTCCTGGGCTGTAAAAATACTCCCAATACTGCACAAGTTGTTAAGTTGTCACTTTGATATAAGTCGTTCCACCTACATCTCCAAGGGATGTCTCTAATAAACAGCAACAACTCAAACGCAGATTAACTTTGCAAACGACCCAGTGTCCGTTATATAACAGAGTTATATTTTGCACAGACTGTACGCTGACATTCAGCATATATGAAGATCCTGTTACGATGCATCTGCACGATCCCAAAATAACTAACTTTAAGCACTCTTTAGAGTTGGGGCATGCATCTTGAAAACACTTCACTGGAGCAGGATTCTCCTGATACGAATTTTACCGATTTCCGTGTTGCTCGGTCTGGTTCACTAGGTAGTTTGCAGTGAACCAGCAGGAATGAGTAGCGCACAGGCCCATGCGCAAAAGTCCATACGAGTAGGTAGAAGCAACCTCCGAGCAGCTTGACAACAAGGGATAAATTCGGATCAGGTTTCTTTTGGCATCCAGTGCCAGAACGATGATATGGAGACCTAGGAGACAAAAAAAATCTGTGCATTCCACTTTTACTATAATGTAAACCCACTGCAGATAAGGTGCATTCCTGAAATAGCCCGGGGAAAAAAAAATCAGAGGCGAAGGCAGGTGACTCGTTAATTTAACGAGTTACGGTGGAGGCCGGAGCAGGATGCAGCAGGGGATGCAGCGCGGCTGCTTTTTTCCCTGCTGCGGAAGGGCAGACAGGAGCACTGCTAGCCCAGGGCTATATTCGTAGCCAGGTTAGTTCTGGTCCTTGTCGCTTCGTTGCTTAAATGAAGACCTGCTCCACGTGGCTCAGTATGTAGGTTTTGGATCGGCTCTTGTGAAGCCCAAGAAAGTGCTCGTGTAGTGCAAGATCCATCCACCAGCCAAGGCTGAACGTTCACTTTAATTTGGGTGGGTACTGGAGCAACGGCTGCCCTGCGCTGTCATTATATCTACATTTTGGGATGGGCCTTGACAGAGACATGAAAATGTGAACATTGAACATTCACATGAACATTGTTCACACTCTGTTCCTTTGAGCCGCAGCTTTTTAGTGGACACGAAGAAAATAGGACCAGACATAAATGATTAATACAGACTCTTGGAAGAAAATATTGCAGGGTGCCTTGCTGTTTGATTACAAGCCTTGGAATTAGTCAACATTTCCATAATTCTAAACCAATATACACCTGTTTTCCCACTGTGATGTGAAGGCACAACTTAATTTAACAGAAACCCCACTGTGCTAAATCTCTCATTAAATATCAAGCCAGTTCTGTAATTTAAAGTTGCAGCACCACTATTTTAACTGAATTGCCTTTGTATTATGAAATTAATAAGAACTTAATGATGCACTTTGCTGTATTCCCTCAGATTTTTTCACAGCAATGAAACAAAAAAGAAAGATAAAGAAGAAAAATATGTCACCAGCTGACATCTCAAAGCTTTTTTGGTTTTAATCATTTTCCTGGGGATAAAATTCATTTTAAAGAGTTTTTAAAAAAAAATTTAAAAACTTTCAGCCTAAGTAGGATCAAACATCTTCTTTCTACTCCTGATTATATAATGTCCCTGTTCGTCCTAAAGTTCCTTGTCGTATAATGGAGCTTTTATCTTCCCCCCAAAATGTATTCAGATATCACTTGTTACAGTAACATTTCTACGGGGTGGAGAGGAAGAAACATCGTGTTTGAGAAATGCAGGCTGATATATGATGCGTATCAGCAAAAAGGAAAAGTTCCCTTTTGGTACTGGCGTCAGGAGCAGCCGTTATGTTTTATAAATGAGCAACATGAATTTCTGGAAGTTATTTCAAATACAACATTCGGGTGGCTCCAGCTCATAGGGGTGCGGTTTGTAATATTTCAAGTTACAGTCATTTTTTCCAGCGTGAAAGTTGCTTTGGATTTTATTTTTAAAAGTGGAGGGGAGGAAGAGAAACTTCTCGGTTTGAACGTAACGGTGATTGTAGGAGCATGTTTCTTTGGGACGAGGTGCAGAGCTGAGACCTTACCCACTCTCATCTCATGACCTCCCATCTCATGGTCAGGAATCTCATGGCCGTGTTAGAGGTGTTTAACTTCCAGTCCCTAAACAAAATCATCTGAGAAAGTCCTCCCATCTCTATTCCGTACCTTTTTTTGTTTGTTTTACCATTAATATAATATATTAGTTTAAAAACAGAATACGCTCTGCTTTGCTCATGTAAAAAAAAACAGTTTGCTGAGATTTGCTGGCAAAAGTTATCTGGAGATTGATATCTCAAGGACTATTTGTCAGTGTATTCTTGAAGCTCAATATCTGAATAAATGCACCTTTAATCTCATGCAGAAGCAGTTTGGAATTAGGAATCTACTGGAATCTATTTGAAAAACCTAGACCTGAATTTCTTTAGATTCTGTATTTTATATTTGAAGTTAGATTCATTTGACACAGCAATGATCATTTCTTGTCCGTATACATAATCTTAGCTATAAGGATAAATGCAAAAATATCACAAAAATATTTAGTGTTTGGCCCTGATTTAAGTCCCATCGTTCCTGTGTGTTTAACTAGTCTCAGTTAACACCCATCCTAGAGTTTTACCTGGTTCTTCATTCAAGTGTGATAGGCATATCCCTAGCAGCAATGAGTCCTTTGTACTGAGGTCCTGGCATGGAATTAGGACATTAGCTTTATGAACCAACTTAATTACGAGTGTATCAGTGGAGAAATACAGTTTGAAGAAAGCACTTAAAATTTTAACAGCACGGAGGAGTTTGTGGACTCTTACTATCTTGTAAAATATTAATGGCCTCTTTTTTTACCAGATGTTGTAAAGGAGAAAATTTTCAATTTTTTACATTGTAAGAATCACTGCTAGTTTTATTAAATACCATTTACGTGACAGGGAAACATGACTGCCTTAGAGGGATTTTTTCCTTAGGGATGCTGTGCTAGCTGGTAAGAAACCTCAGGTCCCGCTTGGGGTGTAGATTATGCAAAAATATTTTTAAAGAGGAACATAGATTATTGCTGTGTTTTGGTGCCCTTTGAGAAGATGGTATGCTCTGCCCTCCAAGGAGCTGAGGAGATAAACCCTTTTGCTTAATTTGGACAGGATACCTGGGTTTCAGATATGAACTGAGGTGAGACCGAAACCTCCTAAGTTTAGAGAAGATCAACCATAAAGATTTTGTTTGGCTCTATATCCACTTCTTGATAAAATCCTGTTTGTCCCACCAGAAGTAAACACCAAATTTGTTTCTGCTCTCCACTTTCCATCATGCTCCTTTCTAATGACTCCTTTCTGGAATAGCATTTTAATATTCAGTGTGCTTCTCTGCTTTAGGCCTTATGTGTTGTCAGTACTGTGTGAACATTAGGTAAAAATTACCTGTAATAAAAAGGTAATCATCCAATATGATTTGAATAATAGCCTGAATACGGGATATCAGTGACTTTGAGAGATTTTGACAAACTGAAAGGAAATTCAAACAGCAATTAAATTAGTTAAGGGATTGGACTGATTGATTTATGATGACAAATGAAACTAATTCAGTACCCATATAGCATGGCCAAGTTAATGAAGGATCAGAGAAGTCTAGAACTACTTAAAGGATAAAAATAACCAGCTGGGAAAGTGGAGAATTCCCAGTGAGTGTCTATTCCTGGTAACTGGGCTACATGACATTGAATGAAGTTGAGAAAGTGAATCTGGCCCATTACTTGCTTTAAGACACTTTTTAAATGCAGCCATTTAATGATACATTTTTCCAGCTCAGAAGTTCCTTTTTGTTACACAAATGTGCCACTGTCACTTCTACCTCTCAAAAAAGAAGTTGCATTGACATTATCAATTAAATGAAAATGAAGTATTTGCCCAAAATTCAGATGCCATGATGGAAAGATTATGTTTGCATTTACCTTTGCTGTGAAACACAGAACACATCACCAGCCCTGAATTCAATATTGCACAAAACTGTAAAAAGTGACAAAGTAACTTAGGAGCCTAATGAAATCTGAGTAAGTAGCTGAACTTGCAGCTTCACAGCAAAACGATACACGATATAGGTTGTGTGGGCACAGGGAGATGGGCGTATTCGCTTAGTAAAAATAGCTTCTCTGAGTTCAGCAAAACATTTCATTCGTAACTATATTGTCCCTTTTTATTAATGAAAGTTGAGGGCCAGATTTGCCTTTTCTTACTGCCTGATCACAGAATCACAAAATGTTTGGGATTGGAAGGAAGCTCTGAAAATCCTCTGATGAAACCCAGTAGCTCAAGCAGGGTCTCCTAGAGCAGGTTTCCCTGGACTATATCCATTTGGGATATCAGTGTCTCCAAGGATCTCCAAGACTCAGAAACCTCTCTGGGCCACCTGTTCCAGTGCTCAGACACCCTCACAGTAAAGAAGTTTTTCCTCATGTTCAGTCAGAGCGTCCAGCGTTTCCGTTTCTGCCTCCTGCCTCTTGTCTTGTTGCTGGGCACCACTGAAAATAGTCTGGCTCTGTCTTCTTTATTCCCTCCCATCAGGTATTTGTATGTGTGGATAAGATCCCCCTGGAGCCTTCTCTTCTGCAGGCTCAACAGTCCCAGCCCTCCCAGCCTCTCCTCATATGAGAGATTCTCCAGGCCCTTCATCATCATTGTAGCCCCCAGCTGGACTCACTCCAGCAGGTCTGTCTCTCTGTTGTACTGGGGAATCCAGAATTGCACACAGCACCCCAGCTGTGGCCTCACCAGGGCTGCATCGAGGGAAAGGATCAGCTCTGTTGACCTGCTGGCAACACTCTGCCTAATGCAGCCCAGGAGACCATTGGCATTTAACCAGTGAAAATAGTTTCAAATGCAGAGCGTAGCTTTTCATAGTGACAGCGTAGATTATAAACTGCAATTAACTGTCTGGATAGTCAAGGGTTTGAAATTTTTTAAAAGAATTGTTTTATGATAAAACCATGATATTCTTGATACTCCAGGTGGGGCCTCACCAAGGCTGAGCAGAGAGGGAGGATTACCTCCCTTGACTTGCTGGCAATACTCTACCTAATGCAGCCCAGGATACCAGTGGCCTTCTTGGCCATGAGGGTGCATTTCTGGCTCATTCTCAGCTTGCTGTCCACCAGAACCCTCAGGTCCTTCTCTGTAGAGCTGATCTCCAGCTGGTCGGCACCCAGTGCATGGAGTTATTTGCCCCCAGATGCAGGACTTGGCATTTCTCATGATTGAACTTAAAGTGGTTTCTCTCTGCCCATTTCTTCAGCCTGCTGAGGTCCCTCTGAATAGCAACACAACCATCTAGTGTATTACCCACTCCTCTCAGTTTTGTGTCATCTGCAGACTTGTTGAGTGTGCTCTCAGTCCCATCATCCAGTCATTAATGAAGAGGTTAAACAGTTCTGTAGCCAGTATCGACCCCAGGAGCACACCACCAGTGGCTAGTCTCCACCTGAACTTCACAACCTTCTGAGCCTGGCAGTTCAGCCTGTTCTCAGTCCACCTCACTGTCTACCTATATAGCTTGTACTTCACCGGCTTGCTTATGAGGATGCTATGGGAAATGGTGTCAAAAAGCCTTAGTAAAGTCAAGGTAAACAACATCCACCGCCTTCCCCTCATCCACCAAGCCAGTCATCTCATCTCTGAGTCATCTCATCAGCCATAGCATTAGGATAGTTTTCTGGGATGCAGAAGAATGGAGTTCACATCCTGTCTGGCTTATTTGCTGTAAGGGTGTAACTTTAATTCCCCTAACAGTGCTCTCACCACCAGACTGCTCAGTTGAGATTGGGGGTCACTATTTCTTCTTTTGACATTGCTCCACTGTGTATGAAAGTATTAAACTCTCATGGGGCTCAGAGAGAGCAAATAAAAACACTTGGTTGCCTAGTATTGAAGGCAGTGATTCAAGAATTGTGATATCCGGATGTGAGTTCATGCTCCAGTAAGTATTTTTATTATTTGGAAAAGCTTCAAAGCTTGGAAGATGGTCCCCCAGAATGTGCATACAATAATAATCTGGCAAGAAGACCCATTGGCGTGAATCACTGGGGAAAGGAGACTAAACCTTGGTCTGCCGTACTCCAGGGGAGTGATGCCCCAGTCTAGTCCCTGGGGTACGTCAAGAGGGCACTGAGCTGCGCAGCGTGTAGGCATCAGGGAGCTGTTTCAGATCCTGGGTGTTCATCCCGAAGGGTTCTTTTTGCATGGTGTAGTAGATCTGCTGAGAAGCAAGGGCACACTAGCCCAGCTGCAAATGCAGTTAGGTGCAAGCCAGCGTTTTTAGATTGCTCTTTTGGAGTAGCTGAGGATTTTCTGCACAGCTCTGCAGTATAATAATACTGGGATGGAAACTAAGTAATGCAAAATACTGGCTTAACCTGAGAAAGTTTTCCTGATGTGAAGCCCATCATCAAAAGGCCAAACTGCTCTAACATGTGATGCTGTACTTTACCTCTAATTTCCATAATTCCGGACAGTTGAGGTCAACACTTCCCAAAATGCCTCAGGATTTTTATGTCCAGCTTAGAACATCTTAACCTGCTTTTCAGAAAGGTTCAGCTATCTATTCACAGAAAATCAGTTTCAAGCTGGGTACCCAAAAATCATTGGCCATATGCAGAGCAGTCTTCTGTGCACTTAAGAATGGGAAAGTCTGAACAAATTTGAGAGGCCTCTAGGGTATTGCAGTGCTCACCAAGACTTAGGCAGGATGTTTAGCTAGGGCTAATAGCCCAGCAACTCTCTTAAACCGTTATTCCTCTTCCTGCTGGTGTTAGCTGTTTTCTGTTAGCCAGAACAGAAAGTACAGGTGCTTCAGTCAGCCTCATTAGCACCATGACACAAGCTATTAAAATTGTCTTGATAATGAAAAAAATAGTTCAGGGAG